>NC_133515.1:113818750-114147500 GCF_049354715.1 Callithrix jacchus
AAGCTCTTTAGTTGAATTAGATTCCATTTGTCAACTTTTGTTAAAGTTTAAAAAGAAAACGACTTTATTTTAGGTTTAGGGATACATGTGCAGGATCACATCCGCCGAAGCCTGAAGGACCGGGAGCTCCAGGTAGCCTCCCTTCCACACTGCTCGCAAGCTACTTTTCCATTGCGCTTATCAGATCTGCACAGACCATCTGACCTTTCCTGAAATAGCACTGAATCATGACCCCTACTCTTCATCTCCTTCCAGAAAGGGTTTGGAATGCACTCAACAAGCTGCAGCCACACAGTGGGAGAAACACCCTGAGGATAACTGCACAGAAAGGGTAGGAGGGCAGTTTCTCCCTGCTGAATGCTGCCAGCTTGGGGGACAAATGGAATTGCACAGTCCTCTTGTAAAATTAATTTTAAAAAGACTCCGTAGGGAAATATTAAAGAATGTGGAAAGAAATGGAGTAGTATTCATTCAAAATAGAACAAATAAATATCCTTTTCACAAGCAGGAAAGATGAGTCAGAAAGGTTTGATTCTCCCCAGTAAATCTGGCAGTTACAGTCAAAATCCCAACACTGTTTGTTTTTTGTAGAATCTGATCAAGAGCTATTGAAATTTACAAGAAAAAAAACAAAGGAAGAGAGAGGATGGAAATAATAGAGTTAGGAGGTGGCAAGAGGGTTAGGCCTATAGATGATACAAATTTATTATAAATATCTAGTAATTACATAATGTGATATTGCTGTTGATACTGAGCAACAGAACACAACAGAGGTCTCAGCAGCGCACACCTGTGCTCAAGGGGCTGGTTACGCGTGAGCCGTGGCACTGCGCATCACCCAGAAACAGTGATGAGACAACTGGTCACCCACAAAAATGCATCTGGAACTCCACCTTTCAGGTTTAACAAAAATAGATCTCACGGAATTTAGAGACCTAATGGGAAAAGCAAACATTAACGATATTTAGAGGAAAATAAAAGCAAATATCTTTATGAACTTAGGATAAGAAAGATTTCTTGAACAAGATCCCAAAACCACAAATTGTAGTAGAAATACACTGAGGTATTTGGCTACACCGAAGCTGTCTTCTGTTCCTCAAAAGGCAGCACAAATAACATGAAAGGACAAGTTTTTAGCTGTAGGAAGAGATTTTCAGCCCATTACCACCAAAATATTATTACCAAGTATATATTAAACATTTCAATGGTTTGTAAGAGAAAAGATAATTATTAAACATTCAATGATTTGTATGAAAAAAGATAATCATAAAAGTAAATGGGCAAAAGACATGAACAGCATTTCACAGAAGAGGAAAAACCAAAGCAAAATACAAATAGAGAAAGTAAATAAAACTCATTAGTAACGATGGAAAGAAATCGAGCCCCAGAGAAATAACCATTGTGCAGCTACGGCGCTTGGAACACTAAGTAAAAAATTACCTAGCACTGGAGAGGCTGCGGCTGGACTGGAATCCCCCAGAGCTCTGGGAATATACACTGCACAGCCACTTTTGTAGAAAACTTGCCATTGTTTTGAAAATAGAACATCCTGGGATAATCCAGCCCTCAGAAATTCTACCTTATAGAATAGATGAGAGACATTTGTAAGTATCTTTATGGCAGCCCTGATTTTAATGCTGATAAACTGGATAAACAAATATAAAACTAAAGCCAAGTGTCCACGGGCAACTGACGATGGATAAATAAACCATAGTAAAATATCATACAGCAAAAACCTCACAGAAACACAAACATCATACCGCAAAAAACTCACAGAAACACAAACATCATACAGCAAAAAACCTCACAGAAACACAAACATCATACGGCAAAAACCTCACAGAAACACAAACATCATACGGCAAAAACCTCACAGAAACACAAACATCATACGGCAAAAACCTCACAGAAACACAAACATCATACCGCAAAAAACTCACAGAAACACAAACATCATACGGCAAAAACCTCACAGAAACACAAACATCATACCGCAAAAAACTCACAGAAACACAAACATCATACGGCAAAAACCTCACAGAAACACAAACATCATACCGCAAAAAACTCACAGAAACACAAACATCATACGGCAAAAACCTCACAGAAACACAAACATCATACGGCAAGAACCTCACAGAAACACAAACATCATACGGCAAGAACCTCACAGAAACACAAACATCATACGGCAAAAACCTCACAGAAACACAAACAACATACGGCAAAAACCTCACAGAAACACAAACAACATACGGCAAAAACCTCACAGAAACACAAACATCATACGGCAAAAACCCCACAGAAACACAAACAACATACGGCAAAAACCTCACAGAAACACAAACATCATACGGCAAAAACCTCACAGAAACACAAACATCATACCGCAAAAAACTCACAGAAACACAAACATCATACGGCAAAAACCTCACAGAAACACAAACATCATACAGCAAAAACCTCACAGAAACACAAACATCATACGGCAAAACACTCACAGAAACACAAACATCATACGGCAAAACACTCACAGAAACACAAACATCATACGGCAAAAACCCCACAGAAACACAAACATCATACAGCAAAAAACTCACAGAAACACAAACATCATACAGCAAAAAACTCACAGAAACACAAACAACATACGGCAAAAACCTCACAGAAACACAAACATCATACGGCAAAAACCTCACAGAAACACAAACATCATACGGCAAAAACCTCACAGAAACACAAACAACATACGGCAAAAAACTCACAGAAACACAAACATCATACGGCAAAAACCTCACAGAAACACAAACATCATACCGCAAAAAACTCACAGAAACACAAACATCATACGGCAAAAACCTCACAGAAACACAAACATCATACAGCAAAAACCTCACAGAAACACAAACATCATACGGCAAAACACTCACAGAAACACAAACATCATACAGCAAGAACCTCACAGAAACACAAACATCATACCGCAAAAACCTCACAGAAACACAAACATCATACCGCAAAAACCTCACAGAAACACAAACATCATACAGCCAAAAACTCACAGAAACACAAACATCATGCGGCAAAAACCCCACAGCAATGCAACAGCAAGTAAACAGGCAAACCTCAGAACACTGTGGCAGAATCGTATTTTATAAGCCTTGCAATAAAAGGAAATGGTATATTTTTAGAGATAGATAAAACCGTTTTTAAACAAGGGAATGACAAACACATAATTCAGGATGCCTTAGATCTGTGGGCAGGCAAGGGTGCACAGGTGCACAGCCAGGGACAATATTCTAATTATTGATGAGAACTGCAATTTCATGGGCATTTGTTTTATTATTTGGCTTCATAACTGACACGGAGTCTAAATGCAATTTTTAATTATCAAGAGCTCAATTAAACGTTTAGAAATAGAGTAGTCAGGCATCTTAAAAACGCAGATTGGACAAGCATGAATATTTTTCTCTAGGCTCTCCCTGTGGATCAAGTATCCGGCCATTTTGATGCCGTGACTGGATATGGTCTATCACAAAACGTCTACATTTCTCCTGCATTAACGAGTCTGTGGATGACTAATTTCCCAAGCAGTGCCGCTCACAGGTCACCCTGCAGGAGTCGGAGCCCAGGCTTCTGAGGGAGGGGTGTGAGCAGTGCCCAGGGAGCTGCGGGATCTCCTTTTTGCTCGAGTCTGGTGTTCTTGGGAGGGTAGAAATTTGGAAAGTGATTAAAACTCACTGCAGTATGTAGTGTCCATAGCTCCTTAGGTGTTTTCTGTTAAGAAATTCATGTGAGTCTCTCGCAAGTTTCCTAAAAATGACCTGCAGCCCTTCCTACAGTCAAGGTGATACGGTAAGTCAAAGGCAGGACTGCATGTATTCCTGCCTGCTCCCTGAGAAGCTGTGAATCAGGAGCTTAAAACAGCCTGCAGCGCAATCACTAAGCATCCCATGTGGGAGAAGACGTCAACGGGACAGCGCCTTGGGTCTGCGTTTTCAGTATTTCCTCTCAATCCATCACAGTCACCTTCACTGACAATAGAGCATCTTTTTAATTGTCTAGAGATTATCTCTGCACTACCGATAGTTCTGTCAAAACAAAATTTAATGAGAATCCGTGTGCTTACGGTGTTACGGGAGTTTCCGTTCAGATGCAAAGCACTGTCGAAGAGGGGAGAGGAGGCCCCGCTGCTGTGGTCGCTGGACGGTCCTGGGGACCCTGCAACAAAACCAGACACGTTCCTTCCAAACGGTGCCACTGACACAGCGCACTGTGGCCACGCAGCGACTTCAGTCCTAGCTACACATGGGAGTCACCAGCGCCAAAATGCCTGCTCACTCTGAGAGGCTGGTGCCCAGTTATGGGCTGGGTCACCCCTGACTGACCCTCACTTTCCTGCCCTGTGATATGGTCTCCGCACCAAAATCCGACCTCAGATGGAAGGGAGGGACCGCTGTTGGCTCCCGTCAGGGCTCCCGGGTGGAGGGACGGCAGCAGAAAGGCGCCCCTGCAGCCCAGGCCCTGTCTGTCAACACGCCCCCTAGAATAGTCAGCAGGAGATGCCCTCTATGATCTCGGTGCTTTCTCCTGAAAGGAGATGATCCTACCAGACAACTCAAAAGGTTTTTCCAGAGATGATACTGAAAAGCTCACACTCAAAGCACCTAGCACATTATAGGGAAAGCAGGTGCTCATAACATAATGTCCCTGGAAATACAGGCTCATGCAACCAGAGCTCACATCTGTTAAACAGGAGCGACCCAGTTCACAGACCTTCCCGCTGCACGGATCACCCAGCGGATGCAGAGCACTCTCATGTCCTTTCCAGGGTCCTGGGAACAGCTCGGGGAGAAAGGCTGTGTTTGTTCCCTTCTTGTCTCTTCCCACCAATATTTTCAGCCTGGACTACGAGAGTGGGCAGTTCCCACGTGCCTCAGTGTCTCAGCCCAGCATTTTTGTTGTATTGCCACATAAAGACAGATCTGTGAACACAGCAGTCTGACCACACCAGATTCCTGGCCAGGAGGAACAGGGAGGCCTCCAGACACTGAGAAAGGAGCCCTGGATGCATCCCTGAGCGGAGACCAGGCCCTGCTGTCAGAGCACCTGACTGCTTGGAAAGGGGAAAGAAGCACTGAGAACAGCACTAGCAGGAGGACCCATCAGCAGCTGTCAGTCATCCAACCGCGTGGCACTGCTTGCAGCATGGAGGCTTGAACTTGTCCCCGGGCCTGTTGCCGGCAAGACCCCTGTGAAGCTGAAGACAGACTGGGGACACAGCTGCGTGCATTTGTATTTGAGATGCCCTGTTGTGCCGTCTGTTTCCTGGGATTAAAGTGAAGCTCGATCGGCACCACACGCAGTCATGAGGTGACCACCAGCCTTGCTGGGTGCAGACGGGAACGCCATACGGCTTTGGGGAGTTGAGACCCTCTCATCTCCCATGATGTGACCACCAGCCTTGCCGGGTGCAGACGGGAACACCATATGGCTTTGGGGAGTTGAGACCCTCTCATCTCCCATGATGTGACCACCAGCCTTGCCAGGTGCAGACAGGAACACCATACGGCTTTGGGGAGTTGAGACCCTCTCATCTCCAATCCCGCCTCTGTACATGGGATGTGCAACATTCAGCGAGTTAACACGTCTCGCTGGAATAGTTTTTCCAGCTGTATAATATCTACAAAGACTAACATTTTCCATTTTTTTCTTTTCTTTTTGGTGGGGGGATGGAGTGTGGGTCTTGTTGCCAAGGCTGGAGTGCAATGGCACGATCTCGCCTCACCACAACCTCCACCTCCTGGATTCAAGCGATGCTCCTGCCTCAGCCTCCCAAGTAGCTGGGATTACAGGCGTACACCACCAAGCCCAGCTAATGTTTTGTATTTTTAGTAGAGATGGGGTTTCACTATGGCGGTCAGACTAAAGACTAATATTTTTATAAAACACTTCATACCTTATTCCTTCATGAAAATTAAGATATTGAGAAACTTGGAGAGCCTTGAGGGAAATAAGGTTCGAAGTGCTTAGCTTTGTCTGAATGGCAGTTGTCAATTTTACTAGACGAGGAACTTTTCTTTTTCACTGACCACGGTTTACTGCCTGGTGAAGACTGCACTGCAGGCCAGCCTTCCATACACACAGCCCCCAGCGCGTTTCACGGGGTCATTGTTGAGACAGTGCCCAAATCTGCCCTTTGGCTTTCAGACACACATTTCACTGTCATCTATCTGCAACTTTTTCCCAATGCCTGTTATTTTATATCTGTAATCACCTTACCAGTAATTTGAGAGCAAAGTCACAATATGTTTGATGACTGCTGTCTTTTTTTTTGAGACGGAGTTTCGCTCTTGTTACCCAGGCTGGAGTGCAATGGCGCGATCTCGGCTCACGGCAACCTCCATGTCCTGGGTTCAGGCAATTCTCCTGCCTCAGCCTCCCGAGTAGCCGGGATTACAGGCGCGCGCCACCATGCCCAGCTAATTTTTGTATTTTTAGTAGAGACGGGGTTTCACCATGTTGACCAGGATGGTCTCGATCTCTTGACCTCGTGATCCACCCGCCTCGGCCTCCCACAGTGCTGATATTGCAGGTGTGAGCCATCGTGCCCGGCCATGATGACTGCTGTCTGCTAAAACCCCAAGGTCCGTGCTGTATACAGGGAGGCACGTGACTAAGGGCAGCAAATCCATGACGCCGCTGACTGACTGAATGAACAGGTCAATAGTCAGCAAATTCACATTCAACAGTCATGCTCGGGCTCTAAGTTTCTACTAATTTATTTCTGATGAATGGGTATCTTTTCATCTATATCCCCAGAACAGAAATGTGAATAGGTTGTATCTTTCTTCTGTCTATCACCAATTAAAGTCCATTATTTTTAAAAAAGCCAGTATCAAGAATTCTTAATGATAAAAATAGACTTAGTTGTTGTCAAAAATAAACAATCATATAAGAAAACATACAGTGAGCTGGGCACAGTGGCTCATGCCTGTAATCCCAGCACTTTGAGAGGCCGAGGTGGGTGGAGCACTTGAGGTCAGGAGTTTGAGACCAGCCTGACCAACATGGCAAAACCCCATCTCCACTAAAAATACAAAAATTCGCAGGGCCGTGGTGATGTGCACCCGTAGTCCCTGTTACTCAGGAGGCCGAGGCAGAATGGCTTGAAACTGGGAAGCAGAGGTTGCAGTGAGCAGAGATCGTGCCACTGCACCCCAGCCTGGGTGACAGACCAAGAATCTGAAAAACAAAAAACAAAAACCCATATAATGTATGATCGATGTTTATTAAAACACCTAACCTTTTAAAAAATCAACCATAACCTATGAAAACTACGTAGATCACCCTTGGACAGTGCTGTTGGACTGTAAAATAGTGCAGCTGCTGTGGAAGATAACTTGGCAGGCGCTCCAAACGGTGAACTAGAGTCACAGGGAGGCCCCGGGAATTCCAGTCCTCAGCATCCACTCAATGGGAAAGAAAACGTCTCCCAAGAAAAGGCATTTGCGGCTGCTCATGGCGGGTATAATTCACAATAGCCCCAAACGGAAACGAGACAAACACCCATCGGCTGACGAACGGATAGACAAAACCCATACCGAGGGCAGGGGCAGGGTTCTGCGTACACAGACATATTCCCTATGCGGGATGCCAAGAACACAGCATGGAGCAGGCGACGCTGCGGAGACTCTGAAAGTAGGTTGGGGGACACCGCCAGGCACAGGCTCCCCAGTGCGGGATTCCGTTTACAGAGAGCATCCGGAGCAGGCAACTCCACAGACAGGAGACCCCTGGCTGCCGAGGGCGGGTGGGGAGACTCGGGGCTGAATGCTAATGGGCACAGGGTTCATTTCTGGGATGGTGGAAAAGTTCTGGAATTAGATGGTAGCAATGCCTGTACAGTGTAGAGAAATCCTTAAAATTGCTGAAGTGTTACTTTAAAATGGTGAATTTTGTGATGAAATGTATCTTTATAAAAAGACCAAGAGCCTGACTTTATGTGAAAAATAAAAGCCTATTTTGACTTAGTTTCAAATGGATATTTATTTTCTCTTTGATAAACGTTTTAAAATGTGGAAACTGGACATTTTCCACACATATCTGCCGTGATATTCTCTTTCCCACCCACTGGGGCTGCTTGGTGGACCTCTGCTTCATACAGCCAGAAAGTGAAGTGTGCCCGGCACAGCAATTTCACCTTCACAGTGTGGATTCGGCGAGGACATTTTGTCTGAATTTATGGAGAAATTATAGCTGCTGTGCTTAAATAGTTATGGATGCTCAGATTTTCACACTTTTATTGTAAAGAATGAAATAAAAGGAGAATAGACACTTATTAAATTAACAGGGACTCAGCACCCCTGGCCTCCAGGATCTGCGCCACAGGCTGGCCTCTGATGCGTGTGCCCCAGGATGTGTGGGGCGCCCGTGCAGCAGGGCCTGTCCAGGCAGAGAGCACAGCCCTGCTCAGGGTCCCGCAGCAAGGAGCATAGAAGTCTCTAGGTCACTAGCAACGGACCACAGAGTCTGTGGGTTTTAGCAGAGCCCACGGACAGAAGTCAGAATGAGAATCTTGACAGAGACAGCCTCCAGCCCCTCGGGCTCTGGGACCAGAATTCCAAGGGCTGCCCACCCTCGGAGGGAAACACAAGCTCAGTGTGGCGGGGCTCTAGGCCGGGGCTCACGGTGAAAACCTCTGCCTGCGGCACGTCCTCTGTGATCTGGTGTTGCAGCCTTTGTGCCGCTGCTGCTTCAACCACACCCAGGGAGGCAGGCTTAGACACAGCACCCATCTCACTCTGCCCCTGAAGTCACCTCACCCAAGAGGGTCAGGAACAGCCCCAGGGTGAATTCCTCCTGCTCCCACTCCCACCGCGTACATCAGATAGCACCCCCTGCCTTCCGTCTGTCCCCTCCTCTATCCATGCCACCTACTCCTGTCCAAGTCACGATGTTCTTTGTTTCTGGCAAAAATCTATGAGGCATCTCAGTTTCTTCCTCTGTGAGCCTGTGTGGTCACAGCTGCTACAGAATCCTCAGACACTCACTCGGCCCCTCGAGAGTGAGTCCTCCTCCCCCATCCGAGCTTACTAATGCTGAATAGCATTAGTCAAAGATAGAGCAACTCCTTTTGGGTGTATCTGACACCCAAGCCTCCCTGCCAGCTCCGAGAACATCCGTGTAGCCCTCATCACGCCCACTCCCTTCCTGACTCACAGCAACGTTTCTCAAAACCCCAGGGGGTGCACCACTGTGCCATGTATGACACTTGGCTCCCCTGAACTTTTGCCCGATTGCTACCTTATTCTGCCTCCACAGTGCTGGGGATATTCACCTTTCTCATGCATAGCCCCTCAGTGCCCCTTCCTCTTTTCCTCAAGAACCCTCCAGCTCCTCATCCACACCCCTGTGGCTCTGTCTAGCAGAGGGCCTGGTGAATCTTACCGATCATAGGCTGAACCATACGGTGAATCTTACTGATGCGTTTACCACAATGGCAGGAAGACTGATTTTCCTGAGACTGTGAACAGCGTGGTTGTTCTGCTGTGACTGATGGGAAAAACGGAGTTGCTGAAATGCATTTGTTCCTGGGTGCTCCGGAAGATGAAAACACAAGTCAGGCGATGAGTCTAACGACGCTTTTGATCAGATGCTGAAACGGGAAGCATTTCCTTGTCCCCTTACAGGGCTCGTGATGGGGCAGTGGCTCGCTTCCTCAGTGCCTCGCTCCTCAGACCTCCGGGGGACACACAGATGGGCAGGCTCTGGGGCTCTGACCCACGGCAGCATCTAGGGGTGCATGTTTCCAG
Organism: Callithrix jacchus; assembly: GCF_049354715.1. Taxonomy (NCBI): domain Eukaryota; kingdom Metazoa; phylum Chordata; class Mammalia; order Primates; family Cebidae; genus Callithrix; species Callithrix jacchus. Next base: position 113,828,566 of record NC_133515.1, read on the forward strand.
CTCCTGCAGCCCCAGTGGGCCTGTGTTCCAGGATGCTCTTTTAGTCCTGCCGTCTGTAGGGGGCTTGTCTTAATCAGCTCAGTGAGACCCTCTGCCCTACCACAAGGACAGAGGCCTTTCTGCATCCCAGGGTTCTTGCCTTAGTGTGCCGGAAGCATGGGATCACACCGGGGCTAGGAGGATTGGCACAAGGTTTTACTGAGTGGTGTAAGCTCTCAGAAGATGGACGGGGAGCCAGAGGGCATGGAGTGAGAAGGTAGTTTTCTCCCGGAGTCGGGCCACTCAGCAGCAGGACTCTACTCTGAACACCCAGCCAAACCCCAGCCAAACCCCACGTCATTCTGCCAGTCGATGGCCTGCGGTGTCTGCTGGTGCCTGTCCGCATGCCCTTCCTCTCCTCTGCTCCTCTCGACGTCCAGCCGCTTGCATCTCTGCCCACTAGGGTCTTGGGGTTTTTACAGGCACAGGACAGGGTATGGCGGGCAGGGTGGTACTGGGAAATGCAACACTGAGTGCAAGAACAGGAGTGTCTGTCCTCACACAGGTCCACGGGCACAGGCCCGGGGTGGAGCCCTGGCCAGGGACCCACCCTTCTCCTGCCAGCACTTCCCTGCTGCCTTCCCAATGCATGATCAGAATTCAACAGCTGATAAGCCTGGGAGCTACAGCTGGTGCCACTAGGCTCAGGAGAGGAAGGAAGGCCATTGACAATGGGGACACCAATGTAAGAGACGGAGAAAGTAAAACAGCCAATACAAACCCCCCGGGAGGGAAGTCGTCCCTTCCCATGAGAGAATGGCAGGAAAGACAGGCCACCAGCCCCCATGAGAAGGGACCCGACCATCAGCTCAGTGGGAGGTCCTCATTCCATATCAGACGCATGAGATCTGAGCCAGCGCAGCAGATACTGGCTTCGGTGGGGGGAGCCTGGGCCTTGCCTTCGAGGTCTTTCCTGGTTACCCACAACGAGGGGGGCCTGGGCCTTGCCTTCGAGGTCTTTCCTGGTTACCCACAACGAGGGGGGCCTGGGCCTTGCCTTCGAGGTCTTTCCTGGTTACCCATCAATGCCCTCTGCTAAATCAAAGGAACGGCGGAGACCCCAACCTTTATAAAGCCACGACAGCTGAATAGCATTCGTAAGATACAGCAACTATCTTCACTAAAACATTTTCCTAGATTTGGGGTTCATCACTTTCAAACTGGGTCACAATTCAAGTATAATAGAGCATTACAAACTTTGCGCTAAAATATGGCAGGGACACACAGCATGAATTTACCATTATTTTCATTTTCTGCACTGAAAATTTCTCAGGTCAACATAACTATTTTAAATGTAAACTTCACTTATATGTCAGCATATAGGTAAATACAATCACGGTGAGTTTGCATGACAGAGAAACCATGTAGTTAAGTGACAGGCAAGCACGTTCTGATAACACTTCCTTTTAAAAAGCCTTTTAAAAAGTGGATGTGTTAAAAGAATGTCATGCAATACACGATGCCACGGTGCCTGCCTATGCTTTCCTTCTCTCTCAATATACACTCAGGAAATGATCAATATCCCAGCCCATAGTGTAGCATCTGGATAAAGAATGTGGTGAAAAAGGAATTTCTCCAGCACCCTGGAATCCCTCCTCTTCCCACTTACCTACTGGGAGCTTCAGAAATGCCGGTGCTTCCCTGAGATACTCAACAGTGATGGTAACCTCGTCGCCAGCATTTCTCAGAAGATGCACCTGTCAATCAGACAAAAATAGCTACTTCACCACCGCAAAAGAACCAGACATGGAATGAAAAAGTAAAGCCTCTCTGCCTCTCCTGTTTCCCAAGAATTCAGAGTTACCTCTGAAACATGGAAAACTTCATAAGCTTCAACTGGAGTAAAGTGTTTATTACCTCTGATCCCACCTACCTCCCACTCTATCTGCATAGACAAGTGCATGAGTGGGCAGGAGTCTGCCTGTATCCTGCACAACACCAGGCTCTCTGCATCCCCATGAATGCAATCCACCAGAAAATAATTCCCTCGGAGAAATCAGTTCGTTACTACAAACAGCCAGTGTTCCGTCACCGGCAAAACACGGATTAACTGTGGCATAACAAACCACATGTACTAAAGATTTTAATGATGCTTTAGTTCTCAAGAAATCAATGGCTATCACTTCAATAGGCTGGAGCTTAGCTCTGTGCTGGAATTTCAAATTACCCTCCCTGTTTCACTCATCTCACATACAATCCCGTATGTTTTAACACAGCATCTAAAGTCAGCTTTTTGTGCACAATGTATTTGCTGTTGTTTAAATTTGATTGAGACACTGGAAGTCGAGATGCCGCAAAGCTGTGTCAGAATTCACTGCACCTGCACCTGCGTCATCCCACGACGCATAACCCTCCTCTGCTGTATCCTCATTCTCTTGGGCTGGGCATAGCCCACCTTGCCCTCTCCTGTATGCAGAGCCTGACCACAGTTTGAGCAGGTTCCTGCCCCACTTTGCCCTCCTATGCCAGGTGTATCCCACCTTGCCCTCTCCTGTATATGGACCCTGATCACAGTTTGAGCAGGTTCCTGCCCCACTTTGCCCTCCTATGCCAGGTGTATCCCACCTTGCCCTCTCCTCTATGCAGAGCCTGCCCACAGTCTGAGCAGGTTCCTGCCCCACTTTGCCCTCCTATGCCAGGTGTATCCCACCTTGCCCTCTCCTCTATGCAGAGCCTGCCCACAGTCTGAGCAGGTTCCTGCCCCACTTTGCCCTCCTATGCCAGGTGTATCCCACCTTGCACTCTCCTCTATGCAGAGCCTGCTCACAGTCTGGGCAGGTTCCTGCCCCACTCCTTCACTCCCTCTGATCTTTCTTCCTCATTTCTTCAGTCACTTTCCACACCCATCATTGCCTACCTGGCAGATTACAGTTCTGCACAGCTCCCTAAGACACTTGGTGGACCCTGGGTGGGTTTTGAAGACTGGATTTAGAAAGTTTGAAAGTTCCCATGGCCTGAAATCCAACATAAATGCCTTCCTATTTCACCCTGGGACGTTTCCTTCCGGCATGGCTGGTCCACCTCAACCACTGGTGCTCCCTCCAGGCCCTCTGAGCCACCCTGCCCTAGCAATGCCTGTAGACATCCTTACATACGTTGGTGCCTTCATGTGAATCTTAACCTCATAGGACAGGCTCGTGACTTTTGCCTTGTCAAATCCCACTAGAAACTCCAGACCAGAATCAGCAGAACAGCAGAAACATTCCCCTAATGCCACCGGACACTTTCAACATCCTTTCTCTTCTCTCTTCTCCTTGTCCACATCCATGTGACTGGTGACCCTGTGCTGATGGCCTCTGGGACAAAGGTGCTGTTGGGAGTCGTCACACACTCAATTCCTTTTGGGAGGCTTCACACACTTCCTGTTGGGAGGCTTCTCACACCCACTTCCTGTTGGGAGGCTTCTCATGCCTACTTCCTGTTGGAAGCCTCTCACGCCCACTTCGTGTTGGGATGCTTCACACGCCCACTTCCTGTTGGGAGGCTTCAAACATCCAGTTCCTGTTGGGAGGCTTCTCATGCCCACTTCCTGTTGAGAGGCTTCACACGTCCAGTTCCTGTTTTGAGGGTTCTCACACCCACTTCCTGTTGGGATGCTTCACATGCCCACTTCCAGTTGGGAGGCTTCTCATGCCCACTTCCTGTTGGGAGGCTTCAAACATCCAGTTCCTGTTGGGAGGCTTCTCATGCCCACTTCCTGTTGAGAGGCTTCACACGTCCAGTTCCTGTTTTGAGGGTTCTCACACCCACTTCCTGTTGGGATGCTTCACATGCCCACTTCCAGTTGGGAGGCTTCTCATGCCCACTTCCTGTTGGGAGGCTTCTCACGTCCAGTTCCTGTGACCCTGCAGCACTGCCTTCCTGTAACGCTCTGCACGCTCAGCCCTTGGTAAGGCTGAACCAGGCCTCCCTGCTGCCCTTTCCAAGGTGTCTCTCCTCCCCTGCTGTTCAGTACAAGTGCACCCTTGTCAGATGCCCATCTCCAACGTGCAGGCCCTGTCTTCATACAGGCTGTGACAGTGCAATGGGACTGTGAAACAGAAGCCCTCGTCGGACCAGCTCCTGGGAAGTATCAAAGCTTAACTACCAGCAGATTTGTCTGACACTGTCCTCCTCACTGCACAGGATCTGGAGAGAACGACCAATCTGAATTTCCTTCTCCTTGGTGAAAAGCAGAACCGAGGCTCTCCTTTGATGAATGGGATTCAAGATGGCCTGGACACCCTTCCTTTCTGCATGGAAGGGCCAGAATCTCACAGGCCCCACCAGCCCCCATCCCTGGAGGTGCAGCATGTGGTGTGTGGGGAAGATCACACAGATCCCCGCTGTCCACTGTCCAGCCACCTCCTAGAAAGCAACGGCCACTGTAATTGGGAGCTCAGTGCAGTGTAATTTTAAAAGAACAAAATGTCACCAGGACAAGAACAGTTTGAAACTCAGGAAACTCACTGTGCCCCATTCCTAAACAGGCTGCCCTCCTCCCAGACTAAGGACCAGGCCACACACAGCTTTCGTATGCAAGTCATTCTCCTGGCCAGCGTGCCTGAAGTGTTTGATGGAAATTATCAAGGTATGTGTGGACACTCCCCACCTCCATACCTGAGGCAAGTGAGTCTATTCAGTGACTTTCCCTTCTGGAGAATGGCTGTGGTTTGAAGATCTGCCATCTCTCACTTACAGGAATTCACAATTATCACAATGGACAAGTTGATTTTGTCAGAAGTAACAGAACCAACCAATAGAGAGAGGCAGAGTAGCCTGAGAACGCTGAGCACTTTTAATTAAAGACTAGACTTAGGTTCAATCTATTACTATTTTTTTTAATCACAAATGTTTACCTTGCCTTGATTTGTTTTGGACTTTAAAATAACCAGACAGGCCAAAGGCATTCACTTTGTTACCAGTCTTATTTTTTATTTAGTTCAAAGCATATTTGTAGTGTATGAAAGAAATAATTGAATGATGACCATTGATGACACTAAATTCAACCAATGTCTTCAAAGTGCTTTTTCTCTCCTGGAATGGTGGCCCTGAGCCTGACAGTACTGGGAGGGACCCTGACCCTGCCTAGAGTGCAGCCTCCTTCAGCCCGGTAGCAGTCACTGCTGTTTGCAGCAAACTAACAACAGTAACCATGGCCTGGAACCAGAACCTTTCCCCTTTCCCTCGCTCTCTTTCCCTCCCTCCTTCCCTCCTTTTTCTCTTTCTCTGTTTCCTTTCTCCTTCCTTCCTTCCTACCTTCCTTCTTCGCTCCCTCCCTCCCTCTCTTTCCTCCCTCCCTCCCTTTCCTTCCTTCTTTCTCTCTTTCTCTCTCTACTACTTCAATGAATCCTCAATCCTCAAATTCCTGTTGAGTAGTTTCTTAGTCCCTCCCCTTTCATCCCTAATCGTATTTCTATTTTCATTATTATTTCTTCAGTCTTTTCAGAGGCCTTTGCATCTTGTATTATTACAAGCCCACCTTGAGAGATGGATTTTTGGTTTTATTTTCTCTTACTTGTCCTCTATGTTTTCTCTTCTGCAAATTTGCCTCTTCGCTTTTATTCTTTCTTTCTTTTTTGCTCCCGCGGCTTCTCTGCTGCTCTCCCTTCTGATTCTTAGGTAACAACATGGCTCCTTTTTCTTTGCTTTCTTGTTTTCTAATAAACATGTCTAAAAATTACCATTATTCCCTTAAGCCTTACTTAATTGTGTTCCACAAATTCTAATACAAAGTTTTTCAATATTTTTCATGTTAGTATTTTGTATTTTTTTTATGTTTTCTTTTTACACCAGTATAGCAATTTTTAAAGTTTCCAGAGGTGTGGATGTTTTTAAAAGCATTTGTCATTTTGTTTGCTAGATATCTGTGTTGCATTTCTTTGTGGGTTCCTTGTGCCTAAACAACTGTGAATGTCCCACACGTTCTGGAAAAATGTGAGTTTATGTTGAATATGAGAACACAGTCACACACATACACAGACTCCCACAAACACATACACACTCAAACACACATGCACTCATACACACACATACACACAGTCCCACATACACACACTTGCACTCACACTCAGATACAATTCTATATACACATTCATGCTGACACACACACTCCCACATGCACACTCATGCACTCACATACATTCAGAAATTTCACATGCACACTCATGCACTTACACACACACAAATACAGCCACATACACACACCCATGCATACACACGGCACACATGAACACACAGGCACACATGTGTACACACAGGTACACACACATGCACACAGAGAGACACACAGGCACACACGTATACACACTCACATCCACACAGACATACATGAACACACAGACACCCATACACTGACTTCCTCTCCTCTGTGATATGCCTGCCATCCACCCCACTTTAGTAACATATGCCTGCATTAGACCTGCTGTTATCAACATCTGCAAGGGTCCTGTACGTTAAATCAAGCGCCACACCAGCACTGCCTTCCAGTGTGCACCCTGAGCCCTCCTGCACACAACGACATGCAGCCCTATGAGACTCACAGCAGCTCTCGCTCTTGCTCTTACTGTGCCACAGCCTCACATTCCCCTTTATTCAGGCTAAACTCCAAGATCCATCACGGTAACCTTCTCTGCACACACCTTTAATGCCCTCACCCCTCTGGCCTTGCTGTGTCTGTCTGCCCAAAATCCCCACTGTGGTGAAAGGCAACTCCCCAAAAAATACACTTTGGCGTGCTGACACATCGGTCACTTGAAACATGCTTTGGAAACGTGCACTGATGTTATTCAGTTGCCATGAAACTCCTTTTCTTGCTCAGTTCTCCTGTCTTACAGAAGCTAAGCACAGGAGCCACACACTGGGTGCCCCACCAGACACACAGGCGTCTCCTCTGCATCTCTTCCCGCAGCAGAAATGGAGAGTGGGCCGTGCAGACCGTCAGATCCCACTCGTTCATGCTCTTCCTTTGAACTACATTGTCATCGTGTACTCAGATGCAGATACATTTCAAAAAACAGTAATTTGCCACTTTTCTATGTAGATTTTTAAATGCTGCCTTCACATGAAGTTGACTGAGTACGGGAAAGTTTAGTTTATGAATAACTCCCGTAAATTGGTTTCAAAACCAGGACACTTTAACAGAGAATCTATTTTATTATAAATGATCCAAGTATCGTACACACTGCCATAGTCAGCAGCGCATAATTTAAGACAGAACCAGCAGTTGATACAGCTGGGCCCTTTGACCACGATGCTGAATCTATTAATCCCCTTGAGCCCCACCTGAGCGTGCGCCGCTGGGAATGTCGGCCCGGTGGGCTGGCCCACACCCGCCAGCCGGCCAAGGTAACTCTGACACTCTAACTTTTGTGCATAGAGCAATGGACTTTTAGAGAAAACTGCCTAAGGCGAACCCCTTCTCCCTCGTTAAGTGATGCACAACGTATGTATGTATAGCTTTAGGTCTTTCAAAAGCCTCCCAGAGCATGGCGGGGCTGGGCTCCCATCACCGTGGGGCAGGCTGAGCGCAGGTCACTCAGACCACACACCTCTAGTCTGCACACACCAGAGGCTGAGCTATTTCCAGAGTCTGAAAAAATCCTGTGACCTCAACAGAGGAAACCTCCACTGTAGTTCCCCATAAAAAATGACAACTCATTGCTGCTTAAATACACTATGTTAATAAAGAAACAGATCTTAGCCTACGAAACTCTCCATTCGTAATAAGCTTGCATTCTCATAGACAGTATCCTTTGGACATTTAACCCCAGTCTCTGTATACATAAGGAACCTACTTATGGAAGTGAGACACTTGCATAGACCTGGCCTTTTTCTAAGTGTGAAAGCCTCTCCGTGGACACTTTCCCTCCTGCCTGGCCTCCTTGTGCATGTGTGAGCATCTGGGAGGGTTTTGCCGAGCACGCACCAGCCATGCCACAGTGCCGGAGTGCACTTCAGCTGCACCTCTGGGTTCTGTGGTGGTCAGGGGCAGAGCCAGGGCAGGACTCCATGTTTCCTGCAAATGTACCAAGCCACCAGTCACGTACCCAGTGGATCAGCAGTGGGGTCGCTCTGCAGGGTGCTGGGAGTGAAGGGATGGAGGGGAAAGGAAGGAGGCGCAGAGGGAGCTGACTCAGAAGAAGCCGAGTTTTGACTTCTGCCAAACAGTAACGTATGGGATTGGACTGCACATGAGGTCTGCTGAGTGAATCTATGCAGCGACCTGCAGCTTCCTGGAGCAAATGATTTTTCCAGGCTGCATTCCCCGCAGACTCACATTTCTATGATGACCATGGAAGGAGTGGAAGATGTCTAGCCTGGTCTCCAGGGGTCTCGCCGTCCACCTCCCTCAGCCACATTCCCAATCTCCACGGAAACACCTGTTTCACCAAGAGTGGCCGCCCTGCCCTGGAATCTTTATTCTGAGCCACACATCAGGAGGCACGCACCAAGTCCCCAAGGGAAGACCCTCTGGGCTGCACGTCACACACCAGGTAGAGCCAGTGAAATGCCTTATGTGGATGTGTGCCCAGGCCTGCCCACTGGTGCTGCGGCAGGGAAAGCCAGCCACATGGGCTGCAAACGGCTAAATTTGCTTTTATCCGTGTCACTCCTGAGTGAGTGCCAGACAGCCTTTTTGATTCCCAGTAGATACAAAGATGCTTGTCAGCACTGCCCACAGGCCTCTAGGAGGCAGGCAGAGATGACAGATACGTCTGCTTGTTAGAACACTAGAACCAAGAGAATGGAAGACTCCACACAGTCCTCCACCAAGGGTTTCCTTTCCCGAGATCCCCGCGTTTAAAAACAGCCTCTCAAGACAGTTTTCCACACTTCGAGTGCTTGCTGTTAAATTAAGTCACTGTTTGTAAGAGATGTGTGATTCTGAAGTATTTAAAGAACGTGATTTCACTGGTGAACACGACTTTAATAACGGAGAGATGTCAGATAAAAAGCTAACCAACTTCCTCAATCTGCTGAGGGTGGGCAGGAATCATGTCACCAGCTGAACCTCGAAAAGACATGGTGGATAGGTTTTTCCACACACTGCTGCTCACAGATTTTTACAGGGAGAAGCACGTTAGGACTTGACTTTACAGAGTAACCCACAGAGGTCTGGGTAATTCTGTAATGTGCTCATGGACAAAAGCAAGCTCCAAAGCCCCGCGCAGAGTGTTACTCTTCTGACGCTGGTGCCTCCTCTCTCCTGTGTATATCCATCACTGTCCTTTTCTCTAATCCTAGTCACAGTCCTTGGCCACTTCTGTATCTCATCCTTTGTACAATGAAAAACAAAATTAGCTCAGCTATGGGGCAATTCCCAGATCTGCAACCTCCAATCACATTGCCAAACTCTCACCCTCCCCATCCCTAAGCCTCTCTGCTCCCCATCTCACACACACACACACACACACACACACACACACACACACACACACAGGTCCAACGAGAACATGTACGTTTTAATCTTAATCTACCCGCCAACTTGCCCAGTGACCCAGTGTTTGAACCATGAAACTCGTCATTTACTTTGCTTTCCAAACTCATGTTCACAAGATCTGTTTTAAATACCTCCCAGGGAATAATTCTGTAGCTCTGGGGTGCACTCCATGGTGCCTGACAATAGTCACTGTTTGTTATTTGCACGGAAAAGGGCGACAAGCAGAACCTAGAGCAGCCGAGAGACCTGGAGACACCTGGTCCTTTCATCTGCAGAGAGTGCGCCTGCCAGGCTGTGACCCAGGGAAGTGCACCTGCCAGGCTGTGACCCAGGGCAGGAGGCATCTGCCAGGCTGTGACCCAGGGGAGTGCGCCTGCCAGGCTGTGACCCAGGGCAGGAGGCACCTGCCAGGCTGTGACCCAGGGGAGTGCGCCTGCCAGGCTGTGACCCAGGGGAGTGCATCTGCCAGGCTGTGACCAGGGCAGGAGGCACCTGCAGAGGGTGGGCCAGGCAGGAAGGCCCCCTCCTCCCTTTCCTCCACCTTCACCTTCTCTGCTCACCTCCTTGTTTCCATTCCTTCAGTCCTGAAAGCCCCTCTGTGTAGGCCCCACTCCAAAGAACGTCCGAAGGGCCTCAAGAGAGCCGCTCCTCCACGTGTTCACTCTCATCTCATGCTGGCTTCATGATCTGGGTGATCACACAAGGAGTGGGGGAACCCTCCCCAAACCATGAGTGCATCTCACCACGCGTGCTCAGGCTCAGCATCAGGTAATGCCCAGGTCAGTTGTGGGGGCCGTAGCAAGGTGGTGTCCTCAGCATGAAGAGCTCGATGGTGCACCAGGCACCCTCACAGGCACCCTTGGCAACACCCTCAGAGACACACCAAGGATCAGCAATTTGTACCCTTCAATCCAATCAAGCTGACACTCAATATTAACCATCACAAGCCCACCCCTTGTCAACTTGAACCCATATACGTCTTCTGAGATGATAAATAGTCCTCAAAGACAATGATGAGGTCATAATTACACCTAACATAATACAACTGCCCTTAGCACAACTGGAAATGCACCAATCCCCAAGCCATGTGCTATTACAGAAGATTAGCAGTACTTAAATGCTGATATGAAGTCAGTAAGTCTTATGTCACAGGATAAAGGAGAAAGGAAATAAGAAAAGATACTTTCTTAGTACAAGTATACACATGAACAAACATGTTTTAACAAGAGGAGGAGGAAATACTATGACAATTACGGTCGTCATTTCTGCAGTTGGTCATGTGGTCGCAGCTGCTGTTCTTCCACTACCTTCTTCTACCACCTGTTCTGTCTTCCCTTTGGCTTCAGCAAGCACCTCAGCAGGTCGTGTTTTCTTCCTAGTGGAGTGATCCAACCCTTCATTCCCAAAGTGTCTGGGCCAGAGCCAAGCAAATGAAACCCAGACAATGCTCCCCCTTGCCAGGAACACTTAGGTAGGCCTCTGGGAGAATCTGACTGCTGTTTTACCCCAAAACAATGCCCCCTGTCATCAGGAAGTAGCTAATACCAGTCATCACCTGTATCTATATCCCTATATATATTTTTTAAGTCTTGGGGTACATGTGCAGAACATGCAGGTTACATAGGTATACACGTGTCATGTGGTTTGCTGCGCCCATCAACCCATCATCTACATTAGGTATTTCTCCTAATGCTCTCCCTCTCTCCTAGCCCCCCATCTTTTGATAGACCCCAGTGTGTGATGTTCCCCTCCTGGCGTCCATGTGTCCTCACTGTTCAACTCCCATTTATGAGTGAGAACATGCAGTGTTGGTTTTCTGTTCCTGTGTTAGTTTGCTGAGAATGATGGTTTCCAGCTTCATCTGTGTCCCTGCAAAGAACATAAACTCATTCTTTTTATGGCTGCATAGTATTCCATGGTATGTATGTGCCACATTTTCTTTATCCAGTCTATCATTAATGTGCATTTGGGTTGGTTCCAAGTTTCTGCTATGGTCATAACCTGTATTCTAATGGCAGTTAAATGTACCTCTTCAGAAAGGGGAAATGATATGGGAGGGAGGCAGGGAAGTGCTGGGTAGACAAGGGCGAGGTCCCTGGTTAGGGCTCCTTCCTCAGGCCTGTGCCCATGGACCTAGGTGAGGATAGGTATTTCTGCTTTTGTGCCCAAATGTTGCATCTTCCAAGACCACACTGGATCATCATGCTCCCCCCTCATCCTGTACCTATAAAAACCCGAGATCTTAGTGGGCACACACACAAGTGGCTGGACACCAAGAACACATCAGCAGAAAAACATTGATGGTAGGAAGATGTGGACACAGAGAATTTTGGACAAGGGTGGTTGGAGGACAGCCCGGCTGCTAAGCAGCCTGACTCCAGGGGAAGACCACCTTCCCACTCCATCCCCCTTCTGGCTTCCCACACATCTGCTGAGAGCTGCTTCCACCATTCAATAAAACCTAGCATTCATTCTCCAAGCCCATGTGTGATCCAATTTTTCCAGTACACTAGGGCAAGAACCCCAGGATACAGGAAGCCTGATTCATGAGTGGTAGCCAAAGATTTGGCTGGATGGTCAGGGACTTGGAAGAGGCATGATTGGAAAACTGTGACAAATAAATTAGAGGAAAGGGAGTACCTCTGTTAGTACTAGGTCCCCTGGTGGAGACCATGGGCATTTGAGCCACTTCTGCACGTAAGTTACTTGTGACTTCAGGACCTGCTCGAGCCGATCATGTACATACTTCCATTTGATGATGGAATGCTCCTGTACACAGTCCAGTTTATGGCAGGATGGGTCAGAGAGCACCTAGCTCGCCATAAAGTGGGTCAGACAGGCAGCTCAGGTTGACCCATAGTCAAACGTTCAGTTTCCATCAAAGCCCAGTAACAGTCCAAGAGCTGCCTCTCAAAAGGGGAGTAGTTATCTGTAGAAGATGGCAGGGCCTTGCTCCAAACTCCTAGAGGCCTCCACTGTGATTCACCTATGGGAGCTACCAGAGGCTCCAAACAGCAACCCTATGTGCCACTGACACCTCAAGCACTATTGGGTCTGCTGGGTCATATGGCCGAAGTGGCAGAGCAGCTGGCAGAGCAGCCTGGACCTGTTGCAGAGCCTTCTCCAGTTCTGGACCCCACTCAAAACTGCAGCCCTTGGGTCACTGGATAAGTGGGCCAGAGTAACACACCCAAATGAGGAATGTGTTCCTCCAAGATCCATATAGGCCCACTAGGCGTTGTGCCTCTTTCTTGGTTTTAGGAGGGACCAAATGTAGCAACTTATCCTTCACCTTAGAAAGAATATCTTAACAGGCTCCACACCACTGGACTCTAGTAATTTTACTGAGGTAGAAGGTTTCTGAATTTTAGCTGGAATTATTTCCATCTTCTGGCATGCAAATATCTCAGCAATAAGTCCAGTGTGTTTGCTAGTTCTTGCTCACTGGATCCATGATGTCATCAGTGTAATGAACCTGTGTGATATCTTGGGGAAGTGATTGCGGTCTCTCCAAGTAAGATTGTGATACAAAGCTGGAGAGTTGACACACCCCAGGAGAAGGATAGTAAAGGTATATTCCTGGCCTTGCCAGCTGCAGGCAAATTGCTTCTGGTGGTCTTGATGGACAGGAATGGAGAGAAAGGCATTTGCCCAGTCAATGGCTGCACACCAGGTACCAGGAGATGCATCAATTTGTTCAAACAATAAAACCACATCTGGTGCAGCAGCTGCAACTGGAGTCACCACTGTCATTCTTCAAGACCCATCTGTCTTCTGCACGGGCCAAATAGAAGAGTTGAGTGGGGATGTGGTGGGAATCACCCCCTTGCATCTTTCAATTCCTTGATGGTGGCACCAATCTCCACATTCCCTCCAGGGATGCCATATTGTTTTTGATTTACTATCTTTCTAGATAGAGGCAACTCAAATGGCTTCCAATTGGCCTTTCTCGCCACAACGGCCCTCACCCTACCAGTCAGGGAGCCAGTGTGGGGGTTCTGCCATCTGCCAAGTATGTCTATGCCAATTATGCCCTGGGGAAATGACCGCAGGATGAGTCCAGGGACCCAGTGGATCCACTGGAGCTACAACTCCATTAAGTACCTGACCTCCATAAGCCCCTACCCTAACTGGAAGATCACAGTGACATTTTCAGTCCCCTAAAATCAGGATCAGCTCAGAGCCAGTGTCCGGTAGTCCCCAAAATGTCTGATCATTCCCATTCTCCCATGTAGAGTTACCCTGGTAAAAGGCCAGAGCTCTCCTTGGGGGAGGATGGGCGAAAGAGTCACTGCATAAACTGCCAGTAGTGTAGCAGGGTCCTTCCTCAAGGGACCCAGCTCCTACTTCTTTCAAGGGGTTCTGGGTCTGTAAACTGGATCAAGTCTAGAAATTGACTGAGGGGCCATGACTCTCTGTTGTTATAATTCAAATTAGTCTTTTGTCCATTTGACTTGGAAGTTTTCTGCTTATATAAATTACGTAGGAATGCAGTAGGCTTCCTATCAATTTCACTTCCAGGAAAACCATGATTAATTAGTGGAGGCCAGAGCTCTCAGACTATTCTGACTGCGTTTTGCCTCTGCTGTCCATGACGGTAACTACACCCACCTTGCCTTTAATAGTTGAGAGCCTCCACTTGGCTCCTGCCACCTTGGGATCCCATTATTCCCACTGTATTTAAATTATGTTCTTGAGTGACTGCAGCTCCCACTGTTAGATCTGACATACAGAGAAGAGCAATTACAAGATTCTCTGAAGACGCAGCTGCTGCCCTTACACATCTATTTCACCAGGCGTTGGTCAAAGGTTTATCTTCTGGACCCTCCCAACTGGATGAGTAGGTCTAAAGTGTCTGATCCCCTTCATCATCTCAATCTTTCTAAGTCTTTGGATTCTTTCCTCTACATTAAATTAAGGGAGATCAGGCATTTCCTTCCTTGTTCACAGTGGGCCACCATTTTAAAAAAATTTGTTTATTGTACTTTAAGTTCTGGGGTACATGTGCAGATACACCACTTCTCACTCATAAGTGGGTGTTGAGCAATGAGAACACATGGACACAGGGAGAGGAACATCACACACCAGTGGGCCATCTTTTAATCTGTATTTCCACTAACTAAGGAAATAAACTATTGGAACCTGTTTTAACTTCCTGAGCTGCAACATTAAATGCAGAATTCCTACTTAGTGGGCCCAAATCAATAAATTCAGCCTGATCCCACCTTATGTTCCTTCCACCGTTGTCCTATACCCTTAATATCTATTATGAATATGGCTGTTCTCCAGATTGCTATTTATATAAATTAGGAAACTCAAGCAGTTTTTCCGGGTGTAGTGCAGCTCCTCATGGGTCGCACTCTGAACTTCACCTCCAGAGGCCCACCAGGACTTTAGTCTAGGGATAGGTTGAGAAGCAACCTGGGGTGTTGGGGGTGGCTCCTGAGGAGAATGAACATTATCTTGCCTGGCAGCTGCCTCAGAAGAGGCCATCACTGTTGCCTCAGGCAGCACGGGGCTTATCTCCTCAGACAAAAGTGAAAAGGCTGACTGCAGCATAGGTCAGGGAGTGGGGATGTTGCCACTTCTGGGGAAGGGGAAGCTGTTTCTTCTGGCAAAAAAAAAGGTTCTTCAGAGGTTACAAACTCAGTGTCCCCAGCTTCATCAGAATCCTCCCACATGTCCCCATTCCAAGTTGCAGGTCCCATTCTTCTCCAGTCAATGCCCTCACTTTAACGGCAGGCACCTGGAGAGACTGCATGCACCTTTCACAGTTTCAGCTCTTTCTCTACAGGAGATAAGACTCTGACTCAGGGCAATCTTGGATTTGAGGCTTAGTATCTGCCTCTGAAGGCTGCAGTTAGAACCCCCAAGTTCACCATTTTCTTCCATCACTTTGTCCAGTGAACCTAAGAGCAACAACCAGCTTCATCATGTTCCTCGGTTCTCCACATATAGTCAATGGGATTATGTACAGAGTCAATGAACTTCTTGCCTCTCATGAGCGGTGATCAGGAGTGTCAAATGCATTTATTTTGCATAACTCTCTAAACGGTTTATGCCAAGGACTCGCAGTGTTCTCCAAACTATTAGAAATATAGTTCTTACCATTTGGGGATCTAATCATATTAAGCAACCTGCTCCAGAAAACCTAACACCAATGAAAACTCTCCAACCTCAATATTCTGTTTCTCTAGAACCACTCCCAGTACCAAAGTCTGTATTAGTCAGAGTTCTCTAGAGGGACAGAACTAAGAGGATATATGTCTCCTATTTAATACTCCTTCATAAACTCTCTTTTGTATATATATATATATAGGAGAGTTAATACTCCTTAATAAACTCCCCTTCATATATAGAAACGGAGATGAAAATATAGGTATGATTTATGAAGGAGTATTATACTCACACGATCACAGGGCCTGCAATAAGCTGCCTGCAAGCTGAGGAGCAAGAAAGCTGGTCCAAGTCCCCATGCTGAAGAACTTGAGTCTGTTGGTTCACGGCAGGAAGCATCCAGGATGTGAGAAAGATGTAGGCGGGGAGGCTAAGCCAGTCTATCTTATTCACATTTTTCTGCCCGATTTATATTACAGCTGTGTTAGCAGTTGATTTGATGGGGGCCACCCAGATTAAGGGTGGATCTGCCTTTCCCACCCACTGACTCAAATATTAATCTCCTTTGGAAACAGTCTCCAAAACACACCCAGGATCAACACTTTGAATACTTTAAAAGTTGACACTCATTATGAACCATCGCAACTAGAAACCCCAGCACAGTGGAAACACTGTCCCACCATTTACCCAGTGTCACTCTCACCCCAGCACGGTGGAAACACTGTCCCACCATTTACCCAGTGTCATTCACAAACCCAGAATGGTGGAAACACTGTCCCACCATTTACCCAGTGTCACTCACACCCCAGCATGGTGGAAACACTGTCCCACCTTTTACCCAGTGTCACTCACACCCCAGCATGGTGGAAACACTGTCCCACCATTTACCCAGTGTCACTCACACCCCAGCATGGTGGAAACACTGTCCCACCATTTACCCAGTGTCACTCTCCCCCAACCCCCGCATGGTGGAAAACTGTCCCATCATTTACCCAGTGTGACTTACTACTCCAACATTGCTTAAAAGTCCAGTCTTGACTGAGACTGGGATAACAGAGACATTGAAGGGAAGCTGGTTTTCCCTGGAAAGGTCTTTTTTATAAGGACCATTCTTGGTGGGAATCAAGAACTTACTGAAAATAACAGAATTCAAGGAAATAAATGTCTAAGTCCCAAAATGAAAGTGGCCTCTTCTTTCTTCAGTATCTCTGCCAGCAAAGCTGAGAAGGCAGAGGAAAGTGTGGGGAGGTCTGGGTTCCTCACAGCTGGGTCCGTGCTTTGCAGGGAAGTGTGGGGAGGTCTGGGGTCCTCACAGCTGTGTCTGTGGTTTGCAGGGAAGTGTGGGGAGGTCTGGGGTCCTCACAGCCGGGTCTGTGGTTTGGTGGAGGGTGTGAAGAGGTCCAGATCCTCACAGCTGGGTCTGTGCTTTGCGGGGAAGTGTGGGGAGGTCTGGGGTCCTCAAAGCTCAGTTTGGGGTTTACTTCAATCACATGATAACTTCACAGTCTGCTGTGAATCATTTACTATCCCTGAAACTTGATTCTCTAACTTTTGAGAAAAGGCTGATGAAAAATAAAGTCTCCATCACAGGAAGGCAGAGCCACACAGGAGGATCCACTGAAAGGTCCTCTTTAAGATAAAAACACGTTAGAGGTTTTTGCAAAATGTCTGGGAGCCAAGCTGAGCATTAACACAAAGATAATGAGAACCCTGGTCCAGAAAGGCTGGGTGACACAGGCAGGCACCTGCAGGCTCAGCCCGGGCTGGCTCTGGACCTCCTGACATCTCCTAGTCCCTAAGGTTTACCAACATGTTTTCATTTCTTTCCCTTGTCAGATGACTCAGGTCTGGGGGTTACAGACTACAGAGCCTGCCATCTCCTTCCAGAGTACACAGGCAAACACACACAAACACACCCATGGACACAAGAGATATGTAAATACACAATCATAAACATGCCACACACTCATGTACACACACGCTTGCATACACACATGCATACACACATTTAAATATCTTAAGTCAGGCCATTTTTCCCTAATAACTTACTCAATTGCCTTTTTTTTTTTTTTTTTAAAAAAAGGACTTCATATTTTAGAGCAGTTCTAGGCTCAAAACAAAACTGAGCAGAAAGTACGAAGATTTCTCACAAACCCTCACCCCACACATGCACAGGCAGGTGTGTGGTGTGGTGGGAAGTGTGGGGAGGTCTGGGGATCTCACATGCATAGCCCCCTCCACTAACAGTGTCTCCACCAGAGGGTACATTTCTTATAATCCGTGAACCTACAGTGACATACATTGTCACCCAAAGTCCACAGCTGACATTAGGGTTCACTCGATGTTGTACATTCTATGGATTTGGACAAATTTTCAATGAGACATGTTCACCACTGAATTATCATACAGAATAGTTTCACTGTTCTAGAAGTTACTTCCATCTGCCCAATCATGCCTCCCCTCCTAACCCCTGGAAACCCCTAACCTCTTTCCTGTCTCCATAGTTTTGCCTCTGTTAGGATGTTGTCTATGTGTAACAATGCCTCCTGGAGGCTTTTTGGCTTCTCTCACTTTGGAATAGTGTTCATTTAAGGTACCTCCAAGTGTCTGCATAGCTTGATAGTTCATTTCTTTTTCATGCAGAATGATATGCCTTTATCTGGATGAACCACAGCTTATCCACTGACCTACTGAAGGACATCCTGGTTGCTTCCACGTTTCGGCAACTGTGACTAAAGCTGCTATAATCATCTCATGCATGTTTTTGTGTGAAATTAAGTTTTCAACTCAAAGAGCATAATTGCTGGATCATATGATAAAAGTATATTTAACTTTCTCAGAAACTGCCCAACTGTCTTTCAAAGTGTCCAAACCATCAATGAGTGAGACTTCCTGCTGCTCCACATCCCACCAGCACTTGGTGTTGTCAGTGTTCTACAGTTTGGACATCCCAGCAGGTGTGTTGTCCTACTGCTGTGGTACTTTACATTTTCTGATGATGCACCATGTGAAGCATCCTTTCCTGTAACTACTTACCTTCCGCGCATCTTCTTAGGTGAGGTATCTGTTAAGGTCTTTGGCCCATTTTTACAGTTGGTTTGTTTCTTTTCTTACTGTTGAGCTTTAAGAGTTCTTCCTATAACTTTGATAGCAGCCTTTTATCAGACACGTATTTTGCGAATATTTTATCCCAGTCTGTGGTTTGTCTTTTCATTTTCCTGGGAATATCTTTTGCGGAGAAAAACATATTGAATTTAATGAAGTCCATCTTATTTCTGAGTTGTGGCTTTCGTGTTGTAACTACAAAGTTACCGTCCAATCCAAGGCCTTTCAGATATTCCTCTGCTATCTTCTAGGTGTTTTATTGTTTTGCATTTTACATTTAAGTCTATGATTCATTTTGAGTTTTTTTAAATGAAGAATGTAAGGTCTACGTCTGGATTCATTTTTGCACATGTAGATGTCCATTTGTTGAAGACTGCCTTTTCTACATTATGTTTTTGCTCTTCTGTGAAGAAGTTGACTATATGTGGTTCTACTTCTGGGAGAAATAGTCCATTAATCTATTTGTCTATTCTTGCACCAATACCACAATATCCTGATTAAATTAGCTTTACAGTAAGTCTTAAAGCTAGGAGGTGTCAAGCCTCCAGCTTTGATCCACTTCAATACTGCTTCGGGTATTCTAGGTCTTTCCATCTTCATATAACCTTTAGAATCAATTTGTCAATGTCCACAAAATTGTTAGCTAGAATTTTGGTTGATATTATATTGAATCTACAGATCAAGTTGGAGAGAACTGAAATCTTGACAATATTGAATCTCCCTATTATTCATGAACATAGAATATCTTCTTCATTGATCTTTTTCTAAAATTTCTTTCATCAGAGTTTTGTAGTTTGCCTCATTTAGATGTTGTACATATTTTGTTCTATTTATACCAAAGTATTTAATTTCTTTTAGTGCTAATGTAAATGGTATTGTGCTCTTGAAATTTCAAAGTCTACTTTTCATTTCTGGTATATAGGAAGGCAATTAAACTGTGTATAATAACCTTGCATTCCACAGCCCAGGGCTTTCAGTGTGATATTGCAAAGAACTGACGAGAAGGGACTTCCTTTTATTGTTCGTGATCTTGATGGAAAAACATCTAGTTTCTCAACATTATCTGTAATGTTAGCTGTGGGACTTTTTGTAGCGGTTCTCTATCAAGTTAAGGAGGTCCTTCTCTACTATTAGCTTACTGAGGGTTTGTATCATAAATAAATGTTGGGTTTTATGGAATGCTTTTTATATGATCATTAGGGGTTTCTTCTTTAGTTTGTTAATGTGATGAATTACATTAATTAATTTTTTTGCAGCCTTGCATAGCCGCAAAAAATCCCATTTGGTTGTGCATGTAATTATTTTATACATTGTTGAACTCCATTTGCTAATATTTTGTTGAGGATTTTTGCATCTATGTTCATGAGAGATATTGGTCTATAATTTTCTTTTCTTATAATGCCTTCATGTGGTTTTGATACTGTGATAAATCTGGCCTCATAGAATACACTAGGAAATGTTCTTTCTGCTTCTATTCTCTGAAAGTGATTGTAGACAATTGGTGTGGTTTCTGCTGTAATGTTTCATAGAACTCACCAGGAAACCATCTGGCCTGACACTAAGTTGTTAACTACTGATTTAATTCATTTAATAGATGTAGGCCAATCTAGACTCTCTGTATTTTATGGTGTAAATTTTGGCAGATGGTGTTTTTTAAGGAATTGATACACTTCATCTCTGTTATCAAATGTGTCAGCATAGACGTGTATGTAACATCAATAGCATCTATAGTAATAATGTCTCTTTGATTTCCAGGATTATTAACTTGTGTTCTCTCTTTGCATATGTAGCCTGGCTATTGGCTTATAAATTTATTTTCAAAGAAATAGCTTTTTTCTCTCTCTCTTGATTTTCTATCTTCAGTCCCTGATGGACTCTCTAATTTTCATTTATTTTCTTCTACTTACATTGAATTTAAATTGCTTCTCTTTTTCCAGTTTCCTAAAGTGAAAGTTTAGATGATTACTTTTTTATATCTTTCTTCTATGTTTTCGATTCTGCATATTTCTCTCTAAGCACCATTTTCACTGCATCCCACAAATTTTTATAAGTCGTTATTTTGTTTTAAAAAGATTTGTAAGATTTCTGTTGAGATTTCTTCTTTGACCTGTGTGTTATTTAGAAGTGTACTGTTTACTCTCCAAGCATCTGGTGACTTCCCAGCTATCATTATTGATCTCTAGTTCAATTTCATTTTGGTTTAAGAGCAGACATTGTATAATATCTGATATGATCTGGCTGTGTCCCCACCCAAATCTCATCTCAGATTTACAGGAGGGACCTGGTGAAGGTAAATGAATCATGGAGACAGTTTTCCCATATTGTTCTCATGGTAGTGAACAAGTCTTACAAGATCTGATAGTTTTATAAGGGGAAGCCCCTTTTCCTTGGTTCTCATTCTCTTTTGCCAGCCACCATGTAAGATGTGCCTTTCACCTTCCACCATGATTGTGAGCCCCCCTCCACCAGTCACATAGAACTGTGAGTCTATTAAGCCTCTCAGGTATGTCAGCAGCATGAGAACAGACTAACCCAATACCTTTCCTTTTAAATTTGTTGAAGTGTGTTTTATGGCCCAGGATGTGGTCTGTCCTGGTGAATTCTTCATGTGATCTTCAGAAGAATATTATTCTGCTGTTGTTGGGTGAAGCAGTCTGTAGCTTTATGCAGTGGATTGATGATGCTGTTGAAATCTGCCATGTCCTTTCTGATTTCTGTCTGCTGGGGCCATTCATTTCTGACCAGTTGTACTCTCATGGCTGTTTGGGTTGTCTGTTGTCAACTCAGCAACCCTCCATTTCCCTTCTCAAAGCAGAAAGAGAAACCAGGTTCTACGTGTCTCCAAATCCTTTCCCATATGTCTCAGGGTGAGAGTTTGCTGAAAGAAACTCATTAAAGGTTTGGGAGGTGAAGAGGACAGGCCAATCATTTTTGAAGCCAGATAAGCACACCCATGAGCAGATGGATCTATGGGGCTATCCAGTGTGGCCTGAAAGCCACGGCTGCAACACTGTAGACTGTGGGAGATGTGCAAGCATTCCAGAGTCTTCATGAGAATTGCAGTAAATTTCTGTTTTTTTTTTCTTAAGAACTGATAATTTTTGTAGTTCTTGAATATCATATTTTCTTTTTTTGTTGTTGATGGGGGGGAGAGGGTTATTTGCTGTTTGAGACCAAGTCCTGCTCTGTCACCCAGGCTGGAATCCAGTGCCAAGATCTCCACTCACCACAGCCTCCACCCCCTGGGCTCAAGTCATTCTCCTGCCTCAGCCTCCCAAGTAGCTGGGATTATGGGCATGTGTCACCACACCTAGCTATTGTGTGTGTGTGTGTGTGTGTGTGTGTGTGTGTGTATTTTTAGTAGAGCCGGGGTTTCACCATGTTGGCCAGGCTGGTCTCGAACTCCTGACCTCAGGTGATCCACCCATCTCAGCCCCCTAAAGTGCTGGGATTACAAAGGAGTGAGCCACCATGCCCAGATGAGTATCGTATTTTTGACAGCAGATTCTTTGCCTTTCATATTCCAGTAATCCCAACTTGCTGAGAACCTAGGTTTATCCCTATCTTCAAACTGTTACAGCTGGAATTCCTGGAGCTGCTCCCGTTTTCCTGACCAAATCCTAATGGAGTTTAGGTGTGGGGTAAGGGCAGAGGGCTGGTTAAAGCTGCAGTGGAGAACGTGAAGAAAGACAGTAACAAAGCTTCGGACTCATATTTCTACTTTAAGCCATGAGTAGAGAGCTAGAGAGCTTCGGGATTCCCTGAAATGATTTCTATTTTGTATAACTACGGTGTTAAGATTTCTGAAAATTCAAGCCAACATCTGATTTTGCAGGTGGCCCAGTCATTCTATCAGTCAGTGAGTCTCTCTATAGTTAGGGAAAAGAGTGGGAATGAGAACAGATGCTGTGTGTCTGTGTCCCTATTACGTTCACATGCTACTGACTTTCCTTCCCCTTCCTCGCCTACTGGTGGTCACTTTTGCCCGAAGATCCTAGAATTATGATTTCTGACGCAACAATATGGCAGGACAATGCTGATTTTCCTCAATATATACCTGGCCACTCCCCATATTTCTAGTCTCATGCCTAGCCCCAAATCTTACTATAAAGTCTAATTTCAGAAGAGATATTCCATGCATACCCAAAGAATTGCAATACAGTGGTCATGACAGTGACAGAAACAAACTTTTGATTGTGAATAAGAATATGTGATTGGGGTTGTTATGTTAAGAAAAATGGCGGGGTGGACAGGTTGCACTGCATCCATACACTGCATTAATATGGGGGCAGTGACTAGAGATTCCGGACTGAATTTGTTTAATTAGCTGAGAGAGGCCCTACTGGTTTCCTTGGTTAGCTGACTGACACCAGGACTCACAGTGGCCACACTAAGTGAGGTTGAGTTGCCGCAGCTTCCTTGGTGTGCACTCCCAGAAAGAATTCAAAGGGTTATGGAGGTAGGGTGCCTGCTCCCACACCTGCTCCCTTGCTGAATCTTCATTCACTTGTTTGACAAACGATTGAAAAACCTTAAGTGAGGAAGACACCAGCATCCCAGAAACTGCTGTGGCACTTTCCTGCTGAGCAGGCATTGCGCCATAGCAATTAAGAACTTAGACTGTAACTTAGACTAGTAGCAATTTTCTATTACAATATCTTAACACTTGAGATGACTTTTTAACATCTCCCACTGAATTGTAGAAAAATGACATTCTGTAGTTTCTTGTTCTGACATGCGGTGGGGTGACTCAAGGCAGCAGACACAAGCCTTGCTGGGGCCCTGCCGGGATGTCGTTCTGCGCCCTGCCTGTAGGGGGCGCTGGAGAGCCGCTCTCACTGGGGATCATCACACACCAGGTACAGGGACCGGAGGAACCAGCAGCTCCAGCTCCCACACACTGCTCCCCACTCCCCCCCCCACCCCCGACATCCCAATCCATGCCTTCGCAGGGATGTCACACTGAGTGACAGTCGTCACCAATCTCCCTTTTCCTATGAAGGGAGACGTGTCTCAGAGTTAGCCCAGTGAGCACAGAGGCAGGTCATTCAGCTGTGGCTGCTACAGTATTATATGCCAATGTGGATGAAAATGCAGAGATGTATTGAAAAGGGGAAATCATATGTTAATATACATATATTTACGTGTATCAAGATGTTTTATCAACCTAGAGTAGAAAAATTTTCCAAAGCAGTGGAGTAAGATTCACTTTGTGGAGGGGAGTCTAGTTTTTACATTAAAAATCATTCTTTGCATTGAGTAGAACTGACATTTTTCTTTTAGAATTAACTGAAGCCAGAATTTACTTTGAAAAGTGAGGAAGTGAAACCATATGATTTATAAGTCTTCTAGAATCTTAACATTTTAAGGAACTTTATGCATCTGAAAAATTGAAATTATATGTCTCATTAGCATTTCTCTCATAATTTATTTTGCATCACATAAGAATGCAGACATAGGATTTGATCAGTTTGGTTCAAAAGTATATTTGTATCAGTCCAATATTGAAATAGCTCCATTTATAAGATTTACATATGAGTTAAGTGTGTGTGTGTGTGTGTGTGCACGCGCGCACGCACGTGTGTGTGTTCTGTGATGGAATCTAATTCTGTTGCCCAGACTGCAGTGTAGGGGGTCATAAGAGCTCACTGCTGCCTCAAACTCCTTGGCTCAAGTGATCCTCCCACCTCAGCCTTCTGACTAGCTGGGACTACAGGTATGTGCCACCAGGCCTGACTAGATTTTGTTTTTATTTTTTGGAGAGTGGGTCTTGCTATGTTGCCCAAATTGCACTTGAACCTCTGGCCTCAAGTGATCCTCCTGTTTAGGCCTCCCAAAGTGCTTGGATTACAGTTGTGAGCCACAGGTACAAGAATCTGCTGTGGCTGAGCGTGGCAGCTCACATCTGTAATCCCAGCACTTTGGGAAGCCAAGGTGGGCAGATCACCTGAGGTCAGGAGTTCAAGACCAGCCTGGCCAACATGGCAAAACCCCGTTTCTACTAAAAAATTAAAAAATTAGCCAGACGTGATGGCAAGTACCTGTAATCCAAGCTCCTCGGGAGGCTGAGGCAGGAAGAATTGCTTGAACCCAGGAGGCAGAGGTTGCAGTGAGCTGAGATCATGCCACTGCTCTCCAGCCTGGGCGACAAAGTGAGACCCCCCATCTCAAAAAAAATGATTTTTGCTTACAAGAATGCTTTTACTGTAACTGGGCTAGGATGGAAGTCCTGAAGGTTTTTTTGCCTTCTTTCAATTGTTATGTTTTCCCACCATAAGGAAAGGGCACTTCATCTACTCGAGACTCTGGCCTTGGAGGCCAAGAAACTTGTTGATCCTTGCTGTGACTCTTTCCTCTGCCCAGCACAAATTCAAGGTCCATAACTACACAACTTGGATGAAAACACAGGTGAATTCTGAGTGAGTGTGTAGGAAGCGATTCCCCGTTTAGTTACGGATTGCTGCAGGTGCCTGCCCTGCTTTCACAGAAATTTACTGCTATGCAGGTGGGTGACTTCTGGGTACTATGCCTGTTTGCCCTTCCTTGGAACTAAAAGTTGGTTAATTGAAAAGATAAACACTGAAGAACAAATGAACATATGCCTATTAATCTTCATGGGACAAGTTAACAAATTACCAGCCTGCTTGAATTTTGCTGCAACTCACAGAATTAAACTTCCGAGGGGGCTCTGCTGCTGCCTTGGGCCCAGGAGTGCGTCCTGGACTTGGTTCCGCTCCCTCTCCCCTTGACCCTGTGTCCCCCAGCTCACTTATCGGCACAGGACTGCTCTGCCAGGCATCTCACCCATTTCGCCCACCCTCCACCTCATGTCTCACTGTAATATCATCTCCGTCTCTGCCCTCACCCAGCAGGCACCAGGCTGACCCTGCATCCCCACCACAGGCTTGCTGGCATCAGCCCCATGGTGAGGCCGTGCTCAGGGCTTCTCTCTGCCCAACAGCCAGAATGCGTACCTCAGGGGTAGACGTCTGTTTCATCCACCTTTAACCTGACAGTGACACTGGAGAAAGTTCACCTCCATGGAAGGAATCGTGCATGGAATGCATCCTGACCCCCAACATCTTCTGCGTGCCTCAGAGGCCTCACTGATGTCCTCCATGGCACACATCCTATGCACACATGGCTGCCATGAGCCAGCAGGGAGCAGAAGCATGAATGCCCCGCAGGCGCCTGTGCCCGGGGGTACTGGGGAGACCCCGGGAAGTCCTACCACCTCCTGTGCTCACCACGATGATGACCCTTCAGGAATGCCAGGCGAGTACCTGCTCCCTGAATTCCAGTGCCCTTGTGTTCCACATGAGATTAATCAAGTGTGTTTCACACCGTCTGTGAGGACCTGACAGGACTGTCTGTGAAGTGCCCTCACACCCCAGTCAGCACGAAACAGTCGACAGTGAGCACTTCATTAAGTTCCTTTTGTTGACATGACTTTCTAAACCTTTTACAGCTTTCTTTCCAATTCCAATACTGCGTCTATGGATAGACTCTGTGAAATATAAATTATAGAGAAAAAAATTCAAATAAAAGAATAAACAGAACTATAAAATGTAATTCACTTACCACTTCTTCATGAGTTGCATTTTCTACATTTATGCCATTAACCTGAACAGATGACAAATGAAGAATGTTGAGAATAATAATTAATACACATTACAAGTAAAAATGCGATAAGGTGAAGGATTGAAGAATACAAAACTGACCTGCAGCACAGCGTCTCCTACGAACAACATCCCTGTCTGGTCAGCTGCAGGGTTGCAAAAGTGGCAAAAGTGTTAAGAGAAATCTCAGTGACACTTTGCTTTGTTGTGACAGTCATTTAAACACACTGTTTGCAGCAACTAGAGTGGCCTCCTGTGTGTGTGCGCCTATGTACATGTGCCCACGTGAGTGTGTTTGTGTGTGCATGTTCAGATGGGTGTGACCATATGTATGTGTGGGTATGGATGGCATGCATGGGTATTTGTGAGTCTGTGTTGATATGTATGTGCCTGTGTGTACACATGGATGTGTGTGTGGGTGGGTGCGGGTGGCGTCATGGGTATTTGTGAGTCTGAGCATGTGTCTGTGTTGACATGTATGTGCTTATTTGCACATGGATGTGTGTGTGCATGTGCACGTGTGTGGGTGGCGTCATGGATATTTGAGAGTCTGAGTGTGACATGTATGTGCCTGTGTATACGCATAGATATGTGTGTGCATGTGTGGGTGTGGGTGGTGTCATGGGTATTTGTGAGTCTGAGTGTGTGAGTCTGTGTTGACGTATATGTGCCTGTGTGTACACATGGATATGTGTGTGATGTGTGGGTGTGGGTGGAGTCATGGGTATTTGTGAGTCTGAGCGTGTGAATCTGTCTTGACGTGTATGTGTCTGTGTGTACACATGAATGTGTGTGTGATGTGTGGGTGTGGGTGCAGTCATGGGTTTTTGAGTCTGAGCGTGTGAGTTTGTGTTGACGTGTATGTGCCTGTGTGTACACATGGATGTGTGTGTGATGTGTGGGTGTGGGTGGAGTCATGGGTATTTGTGAGTCTGAGTGTGTGCATCTGTGTTGACGTGTATGTGTCTGTGTGTACACATGGATGTGTGTGTGATGTGTGATGTGTGGGTTTGGGTGCAGTCATGGGTTTTTGAGTCTGAGCGTGTGAGTCTGTGTTGACATGTATGTGCCTGTGTGTACACATGGATGTGTGTGTGATGTATGGGTGGAGTCATGGGTATTTGTGAGTCTGAGCGTGTGTGTCTGTGTTGACATGTATGTGCCTGTGTGTACACATGGATGTGTGTGTGATGTGTGGGTGTGGGTGGAGTCATGGGTATTTGTGAGTCTGAGCGTGTGTGTCTGTGTTGACGTGTATGTGCCTGTGTGTACACATGGATGTGTGTGTGATGTGTGGGTGTGGGTGGAGCCATGGGTATTTGTGAGTCTGAGCGTGTGTGTCTGTGTTGACGTGTATGTGCCTGTGTGTACACATGGATGTGTGTGTGATGTGTGGGTGTGGGTGGAGCCATGGGTATTTGTGAGTCTGAGCATGTGTGTCTGTGTTGATGTGTATGTGCCTGTGTGTACACATGGATGTGTGTGTGATGTGTGGGTGTGGGTGGAGTCATGGGTATTTGTGAGTCTGAGCGTGTGTGTCTGTGTTGACGTGTATGTGCCTGTGTGTACACATGGATGTGTGTGTGATGTGTGGGTGTGGGTGGAGCCATGGGTATTTGTGAGTCTGAGCGTGTGTGTCTGTGTTGATGTGTATGTGCCTGTGTGTACACATGGATGTGTGTGTGATGTGTGGGTGTGGGTGGAGTCATGGGTATTTGTGAGTCTGAGCGTGTGCATCTGTGTTGACGTGTATGTGCCCATGTGTACACATGGATGTGTATGTGATGTGTGCACATGGTATGGGCAATATCAACACACACACCAACAGGCAGACACTTCAGGAAAACGAGACTGATATACGTGTATTAAGGGAGCTGCTTTCCAGTCACAGAAGACTCGTTTAATGTGGAAAACAAACGTCACTTCCTCCTAACAAAGGATTTCGTTACAGGATATGGAAAATCTGATGTACATTTTTCATTAAGTGTGCAATAAACAAGGAATTCCCAAAGCCACTTAGCATTTCCCCTCATTCTCCTAAACAAATGTACACAGACTGCTCTAATCAAAATGACTGTACCTAGAATATTGAAGGCAAAAAAGAGGAAAACGTTGTATAAGAAAGTTCACTGTAATCCACATGGCATGTTTTTGCTTAACCTTTCCATCGTCATAGAGGCAGAGAGAGCCCCATTCAATCTGACTGAACAAATCTGCACAAAATCTGACACTTTTTCCCCAAGTTTTGCTTTCATATAGGTGTGTTTCCATTGTAAGTCTTTGTTTACCTACCGGAAACCAAGTAATAACCTCTTCTTTGAAAAGGGAATACTCTTGACAAACTATAGACGGATTAAATGCCAATTCTAAATACCACTTCTTGTGTTTAGCAAATATTAAACCATGCTGAAAATAAAGTGTAGTCTTCATATCACTGTACCTAGTAACGGTACTGATTCTGTACAGCAACGGTACTGATGTTAAGTGATTCAAATAAAGTTCTCATTTGCACCGAACTTTCCATGGCAATGCTGCCGTGGCCCATGCAGCAGTGGAAGCTCTTCTCCCCTGTGCCGTCTCCGTGTGTTCAAGCTGCCCTCTCTGTGTCTCTGACTCCCACTGTCTCTGTGCCTCTCTGTCTCTGTCTCTCTCTTCTTCACATGCTGTTGTCCCCCTCTCTAGCCACACCAGGGTGGGTTGCCTCCTGAAAACATTTATTGATTATCTGGAATAATGGGCTCTGGGCTGGGGCCTCAAAGGCATTACAACCTTAAATTCTAAGGGAATCAAAGCCTAACAGAAGAAAGTACCAGTAGAACATGCGGATCCCGTGTGAAATTACACATGTATAGTGACTATATAGATCATATAATTAATATGGATTGTAGATTCCACGTGAAATTACACATGTATAGTGACTATATAGATCATATAATATGGATTGTAGATTCCATGTGAAATTACACATGTATAGTGACTATATAGATCGTATAATTAATATGGATTGTAGATTCCATGTGAAATTACACATGTGTAGTGACTATATAGATCATATAATTAATATGGATTGTAGATTCCACGTGAAATTACACATGTATAGTGACTATACAGATCGTATAATTAATATGGATTGTAGATTCCATGAGAAATTACACATGTATAGTGACTATACAGATCATATAATTAATATGGATTGTAGATTCCATGAGAAATTACACATGTATAGTGACTATATAGATCATATAATTAATATGGATTGTAGATTCCATGAGAAATTACACATGTATAGTGACTATACAGATCATATAATTAATATGGATTGTAGATTACATGAGAAATTACACATGTGTAGTGAGTATACAGATCATATAATTAATATGGATTGTAGATTCCATGAGAAATTACACATGTATAGTGACTATACATATCATATAATTAATATGGATTGTAGATTCCATGTGAAATTACACATGCGTAGTGACTATATAGATCATATAATTAATATGGATTGTAGATTCCACGTGAAATTACACATGTATAGTGACTATATAGATCATATAATTAATATGGATTGTAGATTCCATGTGAAATTACACATGTATAGTGACTATATAGATCATATAATTAATATGGATTATAGATTCCACATGAAATTACACATGTATAGTGACTATATAGATCATATAATTAATATGGATTGTAGATTCCATGTGAAATTACAGATTTGTAGTGATGATATAGAGTGGATAATATGGATCATGGATTCCATGTGAAATTACATGTGTAGTGATTATATAGATCACATAATATGAATTGAGAATCCCATGTGAAATTACACATGTGTAGTGATTATGTCAATCATATAATTAATATGGATTGTGCATTCCTTGTGAAATCACACGTGTAGTGATTTCATAGATCGTATAATATGGTTTGTGGATTCCATGTGAAATTACGCATGTAGTGATTATACAGATCATATAATTAATATGGATTGTAGATTCCATGTGAAATTACAGATTTGTAGTGATGATATAGAGTGGATAATATGGATTATGGATGCCATGTGAAATTACAGGTGTAGTGATTAGTGTATAATTAATATGGATTGTGGATTCCATGTGAAATTACCTGTGTACTGATTATGTAGATCATATAATTAATACGGATTGAAGATTCCATGTGAAATTACACAAGTGTAATGATTATATAGATCATATAATTAATATGGTAGAGGGTGAGATATAGGGTGAGGTAGAGGGTGAGACATAGAGAGAGGTATAGGGTGAGGTATAGGGAGAGGCATAGAATGAGGTATAGGGTGAGGTAGAGGGTGAGGCAATAGAGTGAGTCATAGGGTGAGGTATAGGGAGAGGCATAGAGTGAGGTAATAGGGTGAGGTAGAGGGTGAGGTATAGGCTGAGGCATAGGCTGAGGTATAGGGTGAAGTATAGGGTGAGGTATAGACTGAGGCAGAGACTAAGCTGTAGGTTGAGGAACTGACGAGCCAGGTGCACCTGCCTGCCATCTCTCAGGCATGGCCCTGCGTGCCCTGGGCTTACTACTTTGTCCCGTAAGCTGTTTCCATGGGACTCTAGAATAATAAATATAAAAATATCCCACATAGGAAACACATCAGTCATTAACTCATGCCATGTTCTAGTATATAACTCTCATCATTTCAACTCAAATAATCCAAATAATTTCTGACTTTCAATGAAACTGACTTTGTCTAAAAACTATTGTTATTTAACTGCTAATATCTGCTATTTATAAAGTGTAAGTATTTTCTTGTCCCATATTTCCTGAATGTTTTTAAGAGTCTTTTACCTGTAGCTATATTTATAAAATAAACTAAAAAAAGATAAAATCTCTGCGGGGCATAAAGTCCCCACAGCTCAGCAGCATGAAGTCCTATGAATTATGAAGCCACAACATCTGAAAATTGTCACATCCTATGACATGAGTTTGATACAGATTCTGCCCAGCCCCATCCAGGTTATGAAACCTTCCCATCCAGGATGCAGCACCAGCCCTGTCCAGGCTGCAGAGTAGGACCAGCCCCATCCAGGATGCAGAGTCAGCCCCGTTCATGGTGTAGGACCAGCCCCATCCAGGATGCAGAGCCAGCCACACCCAGGCCACAGAGCCAGCCCCATCCACGCTGCAGAGTCAGCCCTACCCAGGCCGCAGAGTCAGCCCCGTTCATGGTGTAGGACCAGCCCCATCCAGCATGCAGAGCCAGCCACGCCCAGGCCACAGAGCCAGCCCCATCCAGGGTGTAGGACCAGCCCTGACCAGCCCCATCCAGCATGCAGAGCCAGCCACGCCCAGGCCACAGAGCCAGCCCCATCCACGCTGCAGAGCCAGCCCTACCCAGGCCGCAGAGTCAGCCAAGTCCAGGCTGCAGTGCCAGCCTTCTAATGAAGCTGTCCACTCTGACTCTTCCTCCTGGGCCACAGACTCTGTGGAGTAGTCAAAGTGATTTCTTAAAATGCTAATCACATCATCTCACTCTCACTCAGAGCCCACCAGGGCCTTTACACTTCTCTGGAGATACAACCTACATGTGGCTTCCAAGCCCCTGTGCTAGGTTCAAGCCTCTCAGGACCCCTCTGGTCGCCAAGATGGGCCTGGGTTCCTCAGGTGCCTGCCGGCTCCCGCCCTCACCACCCTGCAGAGGCTCCTCCCACACCTGCACCTGGGGAGCCTTAAGCATCTCTTAGGGTCCACAAAAGCCTCCCCCCAGGGGCACTTTTCCTTAACTGGTAACCTAATGAGACCTCCCTGTTCTGCTCTACTTTTCTTCTAAGCTCTCATTAGGGGGGGTGTGTCTCCCTCCCTCCCTCCCTCCCTTCCTCCCTCCCTCCCTCCTTCCCTTCCTTCCTCTATTTCTTTTTTCTTCCTTCCTTTTTTCTTTTTCTTTCCTTCTTTCCCTCCCTCCCTCCCTTCCTGTCCTCCTCCCTTTTTCTCCTCCTCTTCCTCCTCCTCCTCCTCCTTCTTCCTCTTCTTCTTCCCTTCCCTTTTCTATCATTCTCTTCCTTTATTTATTGTAGTCCAGGCCCCTCTTACAAAGCCTGGCTCAGTTTATATTTGTTAAAAAAAAAAACGTATAAATTGAAAAAGTCTAGATTAAACTTCATGGAACCTTTGCAAATATAACTGAGTAAAACTGAGTTGCAGTATAGACATGCAGCCCTTTTTAACCTCATTTTTTGAAACATAAAGATCAATTCGTTTGCCACATGGCTGAAATGCATCTATAAACCGGAAATAATGGATGATTATTTGTCAAAATATTTTTTCTGAATACATATTTCCAGGTTAGCCACAGTCAGTGGACTCCTGGCCCCTGAGCCTCAGAGACCAAAAACCTGCCCTAGCATCCAGTTAATGGATCATGGCTGAGGGTGCCAAGTGACCGACTAATCATCATCATTCTCAATCCTGAGTGTAAGAAGCACCGCCTTTATTAAATACCTACCTGACACATCAGAAACTAAACTTCAGATTGTCTAAAGGGATAGAGATAAGGTTGTTCTTACCAAATTATTTTACACCATGGTCTGAATGAATCTATATGAAATAAAAATCTCTGTGCATTTAGAGGCATTTTTACAAAACAAACTTCAGCTACTTGTGGAAAGTAGTCACTGACTAGCCCAGTGGAGGAGATAGTGTGTTCTTAAAATGACACCTCCGCTGATCACTAACAGTACCTGACTTAATCTCTTTGTTTATGAATGTCAATGAAGATACATCTGATTTTTCTAACCTAAAGCAGAAAGCAGCGTTTTGTTTTGTCAACAAGCCACATGTGTGCCTGAGATCCCAGAGAACAGCAGAAAACAAAATGCATAACCAAACTCCCTGGAAAGAATGGTATCTAGAGTTTTCAGAATGCAGCTGCTATTTCCTGTCTGGAACGAATGCAGTGAGGACTATTTTGCTCTAGAGTTGGTCAGAAGCTGCCTCCAGATGGTGGAAAAACTCACATACGGCAGTGCTGGGCCCGAAGGGCAACAGCCTCCCTGGACCCGGGCTTCTCTGCAGGGCCTGGGGTTTAATGAAGTGACGGTGAACTGCAGCCTCCTCACCCAGATGCTCATGGGGAGCACAGCAGCACTTACTTGAGGGGAAGTCCGCCTCATTAAAACCTTTCAGACACTGAGAGGGTCCTGATGGGCTGAGTCGATGCATTTTCTGTTTTGATTTGAGCTCTGAAGCCACCAGGGACCTCAGTCTGGGAGAAGCACGGCTCCCAGGGCTGACTGGCCCTCACTCGTCTCCGACGGGGAGAGCTCAAGGCTCTGCAGGTCCCGAAAGCTTGGAGCCCTTGCAGGCATTGAGGCAGTGGGGCTAGTGAGGCCCCAAGGAGCTGGTGCATAATTTTTCTATGCACAAATACGTTATAAATTCTCACGTAATGAAATTAAAATGCCAGCAGCAATCTAGGTAAACAGCAAAGCACTGGGATACAATTTTTGCAGTTTTTGCGGAAAATTAAAGGATCCAATTAAAATCCATAAGGAAGATGTGCAAATCCCTCCTTCACTAAAACTCAGGAGTTTGAACAGCAGAAAAAAAATAATTTTAATGTGATGAGACAACGCTTGTTGATTGATTCTCCATTTTTTTGCCTCCATTTTCTCCCTCCTCTTGCTGTGGGAAACACTTAGGCTCCCTCAGTTCTGGGGCGGTCACTCGGGTTGCGCATTTGGCAACCAGGGAACGGGAAGCCCGGCCTCTCCTCAGGCCCCACTGGAGTCCCTCAGCAAGAGTAACACGCGTGAAATCACTTTCTCTTTGTTCGCTGGCTTCCCTTCTGTTTGTGGCAATAAGCTGGGTTATTAAAACCACTGATAACTGAATTTATAGTAAACCGTAAGTTCATCATTTCCAGAATGCTCAAGGTTCTTACATAGACTGACTATACTAAATTACCTTAAAAGCGATCAAAATTCAAGTATTATCAAAATTTTCACAGAAGTAATGATTGTGCTTCGGTCCTAAATGTAGCGTAAGAAATGAAGAGGCCAGAGAAACAGCCACACATCACGGAGCTGCGTGTAGTTATTACAGCCAGAGTTTAGAAACAACATTAAAAAGTGTGAACCCTTTTTCTCCACATCCTCTCCAGCATCTGTTGTCTCCAGATTTTTTAATGATCGCCATTCTAACTGGCGTGAGATGGTATCTCAATGTGGTTTTGATTTGCATCTCTCTGATGACCAGTGACGATGAGCATTTTTTCATATGATTGTTGGCCTCATATATGTCTTCTTTCGTAAAGTGTCTGTTCATATCCTTTGCCCACTTTTGAATGGGCTTGTTTGTTTTTTCTTGTAAATCTGTTTGAGTTCTTTGTAAATTCTGGATATCAGCCCTTTGTCAGATGGGTAAACTGCAAAAATTTTTTCCCATTCTGTTGGTTGCCGATTCACTCTAGTGACTGTTTCTTTTGCTGTGCAGAAGCTGTGGAGTTTGATTAGGTCCCATTTGTCTATTTAGGCTTTTGTTGCCAATGCTTTTGGTGTTTTGGTCATGAAGTCCTTGCCTACTCCTATGTCCTGGATAGTTTTGCCTAGATTTCCTTCTAGGGTTTTTATGGTGCCAGGTCTTATGTTTAAGTCTTTAATCCATCTGGAGTTAATTTTAGTGTAAGGTGTCAGGAAGGGGTCCAGTTTCTGCTTTCTGCACATGGCTAGCCAGTTTTCCCAACACCATTTGTTAAACAGGGAATCCTTTCCCCCTTGCTTGTTTTTGTCAGGTTTATCAAAGATTGTATAGTTGTAGATATGTTGTGTTGCCTCCGGTGCCTCTGTTTTGTTCCATTGGTCTATATCTCTGTTTTGGTACCAGTACCATGCTGTTTTGATTACTGTAGCCTTGTAGTATAGTTTGAAATCCGGTAGTGTGATGCCCCCCGCTGTGTTCTTTTTGCTTAGAATTGAGACACTTTTACACTGTTGGTGGGAGTGTCAATTAGTTCAACCATTGTGGAAGACAGTGTGGCGATTCCTCAAGGCCTTAGAAATAGAAATTCCATTTGACCCAGCAATCCCATTACTGGGTATATATCCAAAAGACTATAAATCGTTCTACAACAAGGACACATGTACACGAATGTTCATTGCAGCACTGTTTACAATAGCAAAGACCTGGAATCAACCCAAATGCCCATTGATAATAGACTGGATTGGAAAAATGTGGCACATATACACCATGGAATATTATGCAGCAATCAGAAATGATGAGTTTGTGTCGTTTGTAGGGACATGGATGAATCTGGAGAACGTCAAGCTCAGCAAACTGACACAAGAACAGAAAATGAAACACCGCATATTCTCACTCATAGGCGGGTGATGAAAAATGAGAACACATGGACACAGAAAGGGGAGTACTAAACACTGGGGTCTATTGGGGGGAAAGGGGAGGGCCAGTAGGAGGGGGAGGTGGGGAGGGATAGCCTGGGGAGAAATGCCAAATGTGGGTGAAGGGGAGAAGGAAAGAAAAGCACACTGCCATGTGTGTTCCTACGCAACTGTCTTGCATGCTCTGCTCATGTACCCCAAAACCTAAAATCCAATAAAAAATTTAAAAAAAAAAAAGTGTGAACCCTGTTTTCATACTATTCATAAAGACCCACCTAAAAAGAAAAAAGAAAGAAAGAGCAGTGTGAACCCTGTGAAATGTGGGCTTAAAACCAACCTTCTTAAGCAATTTTGGTTCTGTGAAAGGGAGCAGGAAGGAGAGTCACTCCCAGTTATTGAATGAAAGGTAATTACAAATACTTTCCAATTAAATCTGTGAAATGTTTTTCACTTGAGGGACATTTTTAGCCTTAAAAACATGAAAAAGTGGTAAAATGAGTGATAAAATATAATCATAAAAGTTTGATTTTAATTCATAATTTTAATTAATGCCCCTAAATAAAATGAACTATTTGGTCAGATTAGGCAAGGTTTGCTGATTTTAGCTGAAAAGTGATTCTAGTTCATTCCGATGGCGATATGGCCACCGCCTCATGATACAAAATGGAAATACAGCATAATGCATTTTAATCCGCATATTCAAACTTCTGCAAAAAGTTATAATGAGGCAACATTTTCTGTTTTATTATACCTGCTTTTTCAAGATAAAGTAATTACAGAGTTATCTGAGGTCATGTAAAGGTAATGAAATCAAGGTTTGGAAACAACTGTGTTATGAACATAACAGTTTGTTCTTGAATATTAATTAGAATGTGTAAGGTTCAGACACTTCTATTAAATATTTATTCACATATACATGTGGGTAGCATTATATAATATTTGTTACCAAGTCTTAACATTAACTGAGTTAGATTTTATTATTCATTTGAATTAATAATGACTAAAATTACTGGGCATTTCTTACAGGTCAGACAACATTCATAGTCCTTATGGACTTATTTAAACCACATCACACACCATTTGTAAGGCATAGTTATCTCCCCACAGTGAAAATTTCGGACCTCAGAGTCAAAATTCAGAGCACACACCCATGCCAACGCCTGTGCATGTCAACAGATTCGACACTTAGCAGAGGATGGAAGGCACAAAAGACATACGGTATGACTTTAATTACTGTGAGGTTCGAAACCAAGCAAAACTGAACAACGTGTCATGTGGGGACACATATGTGGTCGAATTGTAGAGAAAAGCAAAAGCACGGTTCACAACTGACCTCAGGAGAGAAGGAGCAGGTGCGGGGCATAGGGCTCTGGGCGGTGTTTAGCCCTGAACGCAGAGGGAGGGTGAGTGGCGTTTGTCTGCTCTGGAGGTTTAGAGGAGCGCAT
Source organism: Callithrix jacchus (assembly GCF_049354715.1). Lineage (NCBI taxonomy): Eukaryota > Metazoa > Chordata > Mammalia > Primates > Cebidae > Callithrix > Callithrix jacchus. Next base: position 113,865,686 of record NC_133515.1, read on the forward strand.
CCTGTATACTGAGCTCACACATTTCTCAGCTTCTTACGCAGCTTATACTCAGCTTACACGGTGGAGGGTAGCTAACCCACCCAACAGCAGCCGACCTGCACCCAACCCCGCCATGCCCCTCCAGCATCACTCCCCCCATCCCTACAAACTGCCTCCAGAACGGGCAACCAAAAACAGACTCATGGTTTACTTACTACCCAGATACATGCTCAAAAGATAACGCGACAAAACTTAAGGGAAGATTGCCCACAGCCTCTCTCTAATTAGCCATGTACATTTTCATATAAAAATGTGACTTCATGATGCCCCCATCAAGAATGAACTTTTTCTTTTCAGGTAATTTGCATGGTGTGGAAACAGCAGCGGCTGGGCGATCAGGTCATTCCCTCTGAGTCTAAAATGAGTGCTGTTTGTACCAACCTTCCCCGTGGCTCCGACTGGATTTGCATTCTCGGGTTGCTTGCTGTCAAACCTATTAACCTGCACATACATATGTCTGAAATCATCTGATCACATAAGCTCTAATTTAATTTTTAAAATAAAAGGTTTCTGAAACTTTAAATAAGTTTACAGCTCAACTTAATGTTTTGTAAAACAATGTAGCAGAGACTGTTAAAAATCAGCATAAGAATGTGTATTTGATAGTTCAGAGAAAAGCAGTTAGCCTAGAACATAGGTGAAAGTAAATGGAAAGATTTTCACATTAGGTGAAGAGCTCAAAAGAAAAGGGATTTGTGCCGGGCGTGGTGGCTCACGCCTGTCCCAGCACTTTGGGAGGCCGAGGCGGGTGGATCACAAGGTCAAGAGATCAAGACCATCCTGGTCGACAACGTGAAACCCCGTCTCTACTAAAAATACAAAAACTTAGCTGGGCATGGTGACATGTGCCTGTAATCCCAGCTACTCAGGAGGTTGAGGCAGGAGAATTGCCTGAACCCGGGAGGCAGAGGTTGCGGTGAGCCGAGATCGCACCATTGCACTCCAGCCTGGGTACCAAGAGCGAAACTCCGCCTCAAAAAAAAAAAAAAAAGGATTTCCAAATGGGTTAAAGGGACCCTCAAAAACGTGTGAACTAGAAGAATGACTGTTTCTGAATTTTCTCTGAAACTTTACACTAAGGAAAATGAATAGTATGCCCCATGTTTGTGATCAGTTTCAAAAGAGCTCACTTTAAAGATGGGTAGACTCCAATGATATCACTAAAATATATAATCTGACAGAATGAAAGGCAAATGGATTTGCCAAAAACAACTTGAAACTTGTGCACCGAAGGCCAGGGTATGGCTGAGTCCATCCCCTCAGCTTGACTCTGGAACTTAAACTGCCTTTTTACATCCTGATAACCAAGAATGCAGCTCCAGCATCTAAATGTTTCTACCAGGAAAGAAAAACTAGTCACATTCAGACACTAAGAACTGCTAGTCAAAACATCTTCTAATCAATACTAACTTCAGCAAATCAACTCAGGAATAAATCAGACAGTGTTTATGTAATCTTAACAGACCGGAATGTCTTACAACCGGAAACGTGTCAACACAGACAGCTGACTGCATGTCACTAGCAGGGCATTTTACAGCCAGAGTCTGTATCTCATCTGGGGCTCCTGTTGGCTGTATAAATCCTATAATGATTGTCTGAATTTATGTTGTGTTACCTGATAAAACAAAGATCATTAAATCTGTTTTTATTACCATTTAGTCAAAACTATAGAAAAACTACTATGGTATTGATGATAGGTTGCAGGATTTAGCTATCTGTGGCAAGTTGGTAGTGCCAATGCGTACACCTGAGTTTCAATAGACCTTCTATATGTCCGCAGAGCACCCAGTGGTGACCGACTCACGGACGGCGATGAAAAATGGTTCGCTACACGGAGATTTTCTCCAGCGAATGAATCAAGCTTCTTAGCAAAAAATGAAACACATGCCTCGTGACTTGGGCACAAAACTTTCTCAGGTCACTCCAAAAAGATGGGCCTAGTTCATTCATTTTTTTTTTTGAGACGGAGTTTCGCTCTTGTTGCCCAGGCTGGAGTGCAATGGCGCAATCTCGGCTCACCGCAACCTCCACCTCCTGGGTTCAGGCAATTCTCCTGCCTCAGCCTCCTGAGTAGCTGGGATTACAGGCACACACCACCATGCCCAGCTACTTTTTCTGTATTTTTAGTAGAGACGGGGTTTCACAATGTTGACCAGGATGGTCTCAATCTCTTGACCTCATGATCCACCCACCTCGGCCTCCCAAAGTGCTGGGATTACAGGCGTGAGCCACCATGCCCGGCCCATTCTTTTAAATAAAGTAAAACGTTTCCTGGAGTTCCTGAGGAGGGGGAAGAAATGCTGAAAGGATGGATGAGTCACTAGCTAGAGTTCCTACCAGTCCAACTGTGGTGACGTCTCAAAAAGAAAACTTGGCCATTTCTTAAAACAATTTCAGCAGTGTTACAGCTCTTTTTGAATTTTTCTAGCTGGAAAAATTGTAATGCAAGAAAAAGATTTTATTCTGTAAAATATCATTAATCCAAAAGAAAAAATTAAAATGTATCTTCTTTGTCATAAATCTGAGTTGGTTTCATTCAACTGAAAAAATCATATTGCTATTTTTAAACAGTGAGCTTATTCTCAGAGTGTGCTAGAAAAAATTATGCAAAAATTATGTTGTCACTTCACCAAATGGCTCTAAAGAATGTCATCCATGAATTTGGGATGCCCATGTCCATTATGAGTCTTGGCCTATTTACCAAGGAAAAGTAGTAAAGGAAGCCAGAGACTTGCAGACTGAGAAATATTTTCATTGCTCACATTGTGTAAAATATGCAAGAAAAATAGGACATGCAGAAATGGCTTTTAAGTTTTTTGGCCAAGAATTTCAGATGAATGAGTTCTTTTGCTTGTAACTCTTTATTATCAGGGACTCTACAATCAGTAAGAAGTAGGCTTGCTCCCTACAAATGTTAAGTGGATATATGGCCCACGAGAATTTTAATTACAACCTTGTGGGCACCACCATAAAATATTTCATATATTAAATTATATGAAGATAACATGTTATCAAATATGAAAGAGGTATTTGAAGGCATTCTCTTGATGGTAATGAGAGGCCACATTGTCCAGTCTGAATAAACTCTGCAATGACACACTGACTGCAGGGTCTACTGCACGGCTCATCAGAAATCCTTTCATATCAAGTTCTAGTCAACACCATGAAAACCAGAGGTGGTTGAGGTTTCCAGTTTCACTTCAAAAGGATTAAAAGTGAATGCCATAAGTCATATGCATATAATAATAAAATTGCTAAATTTAAAAAATCGAACATTAAGGACCAATTAGAATGGCAAATAATACATATAAAGTTAAATTAATGCAGTCACAAAGTTGACCTTCATATTTGGCTCTACGGTTTGGCATTCAGATGAGAGACAACCACGATGAAATTATTAATTTCCAATGCCCAATATATCCAAAAATTTTTATTTGTGTCTATTTACCAAAAGAGACACATTTCCCTGGGATGGAACCTCAAATAATGACATAGACCTTTATATAAATGAAACAATGTATCATACTGGATACATTGTTCAGAAGCATGTTTGCAGAAGATGTAGATACAAACCTTATCTTGTCATTTATCATAAACACTTCTGGCAAAGGCCAGTGACTCTAAAACAGCATCAAAGAAGGATGTTCTGCAGAGAGGCTAAATAGTGAGAACCATGTGTAATGTTCTTGGAAAATCATTTGTTAGAATATTTAGAAAAATGAATGAATGAAGAGCAAATCCTTTAGCTTATCTCAAGAACTGTCTCATCTCACTTTGGGTACTTTCTGAAAATGGCCTGCATAAAATGTCTATGTTGTTTATTAAAGACCAATTGCCCTGCTGTACATTTCTCTCTGAAAATGAAAAGGCCAGACACTTACTCTTAGGTGTATGGATCTCCCATTTACCACTGGAAGTAGATGAGTAATAGTTTCCTAATCATAAACTGAATTGTTTCCTAACAGTTCCCAAGTCAAAAATGCAGATTTCATTTTTAAAAAACCAAGTGGAATATAAGAAAGTCACACTGAGTGGCTGTGAAAAGAGAAATGGAGCATTCCTGGTGCACTCTCACCCTGGCTGATGGCTGACAGCCCTGGACAAGAAGAGTTCCAGGTCTGCCAGACAGGTGCAGAACCTGTCCACACGTCAAACCCCGAGTTTGAAGAAGTCCTAGTTTTTAACACAGTTTTCACCCTCCACCATATCACGGCAATATATAAACAATATCCAAAGTTGGCATAGAAAACTCAGATTAAACTGTGAGCTTCCGAGAGAAGCAGGGTGACCAAAGCTTGTATCCATTTCTCAAGCACTTGCTACTACTGTGTATTTTGTACTGATGGAGGCATCACTTTTAATGAAACAGTTGTGAATAAATGTGTAAAGCAGATATTCATTATGCTGCAAAGCCTGTTAACATAAGAATAAATTCAAGGGCCAGGCACGGTGGCTCAAGCCTGTAATCCCAGCACTTTGGGAGGCCGAGGTGGGTGGATCACAAGGTCAAGAGATCGAGACCATCCTGGTCAACATGGTGAAACCCCATCTCTACTAAAGATACAAAAACTTAGCTGGGCATGGTGGCGCGTGCCTATAATCCCAGCTACTCGGGAGGCTGAGGCAGGAGAATTGCCTGAAGCCAGGAGACGGAGGTTGCGGTGAGCCAAAATCACGCCATTGCACTCCAGCCTGGGTAACAAGAGCAAAACTCCATCTCAAAAAAGAAAAAAAAAGAATAAATTCAAATCCATGGAATGTATTTTTTCAAATTTTATATGTATTCATATGTATAATAAAAATATATATAATTATTTTGCTCATTTTGAAGAAAGGAATTTTGTCTTTATACAGCCCCAAATGGTGAAATGAGTAGACTCTAGATCTAATCATGATTCCATTATTCGCAGTATGCAGAAATAAGTAAATTAAATTCCTTACAGAATGGCAAATTAAAAACCATGTGATCCCAATAGATTCAGGAAAAAAGCATTTGATTAAATTAACACCTCTTCATGACAAAAACTCTCAATAAATTAGGTATAGAAGGAAAGTGCTTGAAAACAATAAAGGCCACATATGACAAGCCCACAGCTAACATTATACTGAATGGAAAAGCTGAAAACTGGAACAAAACAAGGATGCCCACTCTCACCACTCTTATTCAACATAGTATTAGAAGTCCTAGCTAGAGCACTCAGGCAAGAGAAATAAGTAAAGGACATCCAAATTGAAAAAGAGGAAGTCAAATTTTCCCTTTTTGCAGATGACATGATCTTGTATAGAAAAACCTGAAGGCTCTACCAAAAAACTCTTAGAACTAATTGATGAATTCAGTAAAGTTATAGGATACAAAATCAACATACAAAAATCAATAGTTTCTAAATGTGAACAATGAACTTACTGAAAATAAATAAACCAATCCTATTTACAACACAGACACACACATACACACACGCACACACATCTTGGAATAAATTTAACCAAGTATATGAAAGATCCCTAAAAGGAAAACTATAAAACACTGATAAAAAAATTTGAGGCTGACAAAAAGAAATGGCATACCATGTTCATGGACTGGAAAAATCAAGACTATTAACATGACCATACTCCCCAAAGTGATCTAAAAATTAAATACAAACCCTTAAAACAATACCAATAACATTCTTCAAAGAAATAAAAAAGAAAATCCTAAAATTTACACAGAACCACATGAGGTCCCAGGTAGCCAAAGCAATCCTGAGAAAAAAGTATAAAGTTGGAGACACTGCAATTCCTGATTTAAAATTATATTACAAAGTTATAGTAACCAAAACAGCATGGTACAGGCAAAAAACAGGTAGACCAATCAAACAAGGTAGGTATCCCAGAAATTAATCCATATATCTATAGACAACTGATTTTTTTTTTGACCTCTGAATTTTTTATTGGCCTCCTGCTCCCCCAAGGGTCCCCTGCTTCTGCTGGCCTAATGTCTCAGAACTTTGGTGTCGTTGGTCTCAGACACCACCTTGCTATCCCTTGTCCGGCAGGTGGTCGTCTTTTGGATGGTTTGCATGGAGTTGCTGCTGTTCAAGGCATCACTGAGACTGAAGTCCTCCCCATCTTCCAGCAGGCGGCGGTAGGTGGCGATCTTAGCCTCCAGCTTGACCTTGATGTTCAGCAGAGCCTCGTACTCCTGGGCCTGGCACTGTCCCTCTGCCCGGGTCTGTGCCAGCTCTGACTCCAGGTGCAGCAGGATCCTGTTGAGCTGCTCCATCTGCAGGGCGTAGCGGGCCTCCACCTCCCTCAGGCTGTTCTCCAAGCTGATCTTCATATTTCTCATGGAGTCCAGGTTGATCTCCAAGGACTGGACTGTACATCTCAGCTCTGTGAGCGTCATCTCAGCAGCTTCAACCTCCGTGGACCGTGTGGTGACTATTGTGGTAGTCTGCTCAGTCAGCTGAGTCCAGTACTTGTCCAGCTCCTCTTGGTTCTTCCGAGCCAGCTCGTCATATTGAGCCTGGATTTCTGCCATGATCTTAGCAAGGTCCTGAGATTTGGGGGCATCTACCTCCACGGTCAACCCAGAGCTGACAATCTGGGCTTGTAGGCCATTTACTTCCTCTTCATGGTTCTTCTTCGTGAAGAGCAGCTCCTCCTTGAGAGCCTCGATCTCTGTCTCCAGCTGCAGCCGAGTGACATTGGTGTCATCGATGACCTTGCGGAGACCATGGATGTCACTCTCCACAGACTGGCGTATGGCCAGCTCTGTCTCATACTTGACTCTAAAGTCATCAGCAGCAAGACGAGCATTGTCAATCTGCAGAACGATGCGGGCATTGTCCACAGTATTTGAGAAGATCTGAGCCCTCAGGTCCTCGATGGTCTTGAATTAATGGCCCCAGTCTCTGACCTGGGGTCCCTTTTTCTCCAGGTGCTCCCGGATTTTGCTCTCCAGCTTCCAGTTCTCGGTCTCCAGGCTCCTGACTCTGTCCAGGTAGGAGGCCAGGCGGTCGTTCAGGATTTGCATGGTCTCCTTCTCGTTCTGGATGCCTCCCATTCCTGCCAGACCCCTGGCCATCCCCGCGGCCAGGCCCCCAACCCCCATGCCGCTCTGGAAGCTGGCAGAGCGCGTCACGGAGATGCGAGAACCAGAGCCCCTGGCACCTGCACAGACGCTGGCTGTGCTGCTGATCAGCCGGGCGCCATAGCTGGGCACCTGGACGGAGCCCACGGACCGGTAGTTGGTGGAAAAGGAGGAGCGAGTGGTGAAGCTCATGCTGCCAGGGGAGGAGAGCGAGAGGACAGGGCACAAAGCCTTCAAGAACATACATTGAGAAATTTTTCTTCAATAAATGGTACTGGGAGAACTGGTTATTCACTTACAGTAGAATGAAACTGGACCGTCATCTCTCACTTTGTATTAAAAAATCAACTCAAAATGGATTGAAGATCTAAATGTAAGACCCAAAACTATAAAACTACTAGATAAAAAAAATAGAGGCAATGGTTCTGGACACCGGTCTGAGAAAAAACTGTACGAATAAGACCTCAGAAACACAGATAACAACAGCAAAAATAAACAAAGGGATATAAAGAACTAAAAAGGTTATGTACAGCAAAGGAAACAGCAGAGTAAAGAGACAAGCTACAAAAAGGGAGCAAATATTTTTAAACTATTTATCTGACAAAGGATAAATATCAGAGTATACAAGGAACTCAAATCTCTCTGCAATGAAAACAAATAATCCTACTGAAAAATAGGCATATAATCTGAATAGACATTTCTCAAAAGAAGACAAATGACTAAATATATGAAAAAATGCTTAAGATCACTAATCATCAGGGCAATGCAAATAAAAACCACAATAAGATATTATCTTACCCCTGTTAGAATGGTTATTACTAAATAGACCCAAAAAATGACAAATGTTGGTGAGGGTGCAATGAAAATGAAACTCACACACTGTTGGTGATAATGCAAACTGGTATAACCACCATGGAAAATAGTACAGAGGTTTCTCAAAAAATATATATATAAATAAAAATAGAATTACCATATGATCTGGCAATCCCACCACTAGCATTTAACCAAAGGAAAGAAAAACAGTATGTCAAAGACATATCTGCACCCCATGTTAATTTCGCAATAGTTGCAATAGTCAAGATATGGAACAAACCTAAGTGTCCTGCAACAGGTGAATGAATAAAGACAATGTGGTACATACACACAATGGAGTATATTCAGCCAAATGCTGCCATTTGTGGCTGCATGGGTGAACCTGAAGGACAGGACTTGAAGCGAAGTCAGCCAGGCCCAGGAATTTAAACGCTGCATTTCGCACTCATACGTGGAAGTTGAGCCAGATAGGAGGAATACTCCTAGTGTTCTATAGCACTGTAGAATGATGACAGTTAGCAGTAATATATTACATATTTTCAAATAGCTAGAAAAGAGTGTATTGAATGTTCCCAACATAAAGAAATGATAAATATTGGAGATGATGAATATGGTAATTACCGTGATCTGAACACTATACACTGTATGTATTGGAGCATCCTTATGTACCCCATAAATTTGTACCATTGTGTTAATTTAAAAAACCGAAAACACAGCTTCATCCTATCCCTGTATGCCACACCCTAATATCTACCTCTGTCATTTATTATATCATCACATCCTATTCTGAGATTTACTAACTGATCTAATATGCTACTTTTTGCCACAAGAGAGAAAAGGTTTCTCAATTGAGAATAAATTAAACAAAACACACATCAATATTAAAACAGCTGACATTTATGTATTGTAAATCTGCAAGAAAGGCAGAATGTCCATCTCAAGGATGCCAGATGAGTCTTTCCTTCTGTGATTTAGACTTAACAACAATTCATCTTAAAAAAATTTCTGTTTTGGAGGTATGGTAGTTATGAAGAGTTTTGAATGACTAACGCCAGGATATTAGAGGAAAACAGTAAATTTCAAACCTAAGAAGGATACAAATAAAAATATTCACAAATGCATGGATGCTCTGCAAGCAGAGGAGGGGAGGGAGAAGCAAGAAGCAAGAGGACAGCAGGGAGAAAGAAGGCGAAAGAGGCAAGAAGCAAGAGGAGGACAGCAGGGAGAAAGAAGGGGAAAGAGGGAAGAAGCAAGAGGAGGACAGCAGGGAGAAAGAAGGGGAAAGAGGCAAGAAGCAAGAGGAGGACAGCAGGGAGAAAGAAGGGGAAAGCAGCAAGAAGCAAGAGGACAGCAGGGAGAAAGAAGGGGAAAGAGGCAAGAAGCAAGAGGAGGACAGCAGGGAGAAAGAAGGGGAAAGAGGGAAGAAGCAAGAGGAGGACAGCAGGGAGAAAGAAGGGGAAAGAGGCAAGAAGCAAGAGGACAGCAGGGAGAAAGAAGGGGAAAGAGGGAAGAAGCAAGAGGAGGACAGCAGGGAGAAAGAAGGGGAAAGAGGGAAGAAGCAAGAGGACAGCAGGGAGAAAGAAGGGGAAAGAGGGAAGAAGCAAGAGGAGGACAGCAGGGAGAAAGAAGGGGAAAGAGGGAAGAAGCAAGAGGACAGCAGGGAGAAAGAAGGGGAAAGAGGCAAGAAGGAAGAGGACAGCAGGGAGAAAGAAGGGGAAAGAGGCAAGAAGCAAGAGGAGGACAGCAGGGAGAAAGAAGGGGAAAGAGGGAAGAAGCAACAGGACAGCAGGGATAAAGAAGGGGAAAGCTCAGTTTCCTGTCACACACTCTTGACTTTAAAAAGGATTAAAAAGAAACCCTCTACTTTCATAATAAAGTTCATGAATGAAGAAATGAACCATTTTACTCTTGTGAAATACACATGCTATGCAAGAAATCTCTCGAGTAACCAGATTTTAGTAGTTACAGTTAACATTTAGCATATTAAAATGAAGACTTTTAAATAAAAAATATTATATAACGTAATTTGAAGGTTAATGCTGGTGTCAATTCAAATTGTGAATGTCCTGTGGATGTCCAGTAGATTTTTGTTACTAGTTTTTTAATAATAATAGTGTCAGTTTAAGGCACACAAAAACATGCTATCCATAGTAAAATGGTTACCAGAGTAAGGCAAATTAACATATCCATCATCTCACCTGGGTATCCATATGTTTGTTTTATTTTGTTTGCGTGTCTGTGTATGCCAAGAGCAGCTAAAATGTAGCAGGAATCCCCAACACAGTATGACTGTGTGGCCTTCAGTCTTCATGCTGGGCACTGAGCCTCTAGACTTGCTCACCTACCTGTGCACTGCTTTGGGTCCTCTGACCTACGGCTCCTCCTGCCCCACTGCCATCTCCCCACCGCCGGTGACCAGCGTTTCATTTTCCTCAGATCCCACACAGAAGTGAGGTCATGCATATTTCCCTTTAATGTCTGGCTTGCTCCCCCTGGCATAGCGTCCTCCAGGTTCATCCCTGGCGTGAGAAAGGGCAGGACCTCCTCCTCCTTAAAGACTGAACAACATTCCATCCTATATGTTTTCAAATGGTAACTGACAATTTATCACCACATAAATTTACAGGGTAAAAATGTTATGATCTATTAATGCAATGTGGGATAATGAAACCAAGCTGGTTAACATATCTATGACCTCAAATACTTCACATTTTTATGATGAAAACACTTAAGATAATTTTCTTAGCAATCCTGAAATGTACAATAATCTATTAAAAAGCTATCTTTGCCACAATGTGCAATAGAAATTAAAAAATATACTCCTCCTGCATAACTGAGAGTCTGTGGCCTCTGACCATTGCCTCCATTCTCCAAGGCCCAGCCTCTGTAAACACCATTCCGCTCCCTGCTTCCGTGAGTCCATTTAGATTCCATACAGAAGTGACAGCATGTGGCTCTTGTCTTTCCGTATCTGCCTTGCTCATTTGTAATTGGGTTACTTGTTCTCCTATTAACTTGAATTAATTCTTCATAAATTTTGAAGGTTAACCTCTTATCAGGTAGGTGTTTTGCAAATATACTTTCCCAATCCATAGGCTGCAGTCTTGTTTTCTCAGCTGTGCAGAAACTTTTCAGTTTGATGTCGCTCAGTTTACCTATTTTTGCTTTTGTAGTCTGAGCTCGGGGTGTGACAGCCAAGAGGTTTCTGCCAAGGCCAATATCGAGGAGCTCTTCTGTGTTCTCTTCCAGGAGCTTCATGGTTTCTGATCTCACAGGCAGATTTCCCGTACGGTGTAAGGTAAGGGGACAGTTTTACTCTTTCACATGTGGAAGCCGTTTTCCCAGTAACATTTATTGAAAAGACTATACATCCTGCATTGTATCCTCTCGATGCCCTTGTCCAAAATTAGCTGGACATATCTGTTTAGATTCACTTCTGGGCTCTGTATTCTCCACTGCTGTATGTGTCTGTTTTCATACCGACGCCATATTGTTTTGATTACTATAGTAATATGACTTTAAATCAGAAATTGTGATGCCTGCAACTTTTTTTTTTTCTTAGAACTGTTTCGCCATTCAGGGTCTTTTGTGATTCCATATGAATATTTGAATTGTTTTTTCTGTTTCTGTAAAAAATGTCATTGGGATTTTCATAGGGATTACATGGAATCTACCTATCACTTTGGCTCATACGTATTTTAGCAATATTATTTCGATCCATGAGCTCAAAATATCTTTCCATTATTTGTATATTCTTCAATGTTTTGAATTGTCTTCATCAATATTTTATAGCTTTTATTGTACAGGTCTTTTATCTCCTTGTTTGTATTTATTGCTAAATATTTTACTTTTTCTGGTGCTTGTATTAATAAATGGGATTGTTTTCTTGATTTAAGCTATTATTTGTATAGAACAATGCTACTGACTTTTGCATATCAATTTTGTATGCTGAAACTTTACTGAGTTTAATCATTGGTTCTAACAGTTTTTCTGTGGAATCTTTGGGGTTTTTTATATACAGAATCATGCCATCTGCAAACAGATAACTTTATTTCTCCCTTTCTGATTTGGATGCCTTTTATTTTTTCTTGTCTGATTGTTTGTGCTAGTAGCAGAAGGTTCGTTGTTCTGTGTAAGTGTCAACATCTTCCTCATGTCCAACTTGACACTCCACTATAGTTCAGGCGGCCTCCACGTGAGAACCCACCCTTCAGCTGAGGACACTTCCCAGCACTGAACAATAAATGCTCTGCAGAAGAATGACTGAAGGGTTCTGGTTCACCTCGCCTTGCTTTCTGGGACAACACACCCCTTCCTTTCTGTTGCAATTTTCTGGGTACTTTCTAATTTTCTCATTTGTCTCTCAAATATACACATCAAATTAGCTATAGGGCCCAAGCCTATCCAAACTCCTATAGAAACATGATTTATTGTCACATTATTTATTACCATTTATTTAATTAAATGGAATTAAACTGTGGCTGTGACTGAATTTTATTTGTAGCTGATGAGATGATATGCTATAACAGGAAGAACTGGATTCTGAGGGAAAACTCTAAGTGCATAGGTAAAGGACACTTTACTAGCCCTTGTTAGCTGAGTAAAACTGGACAACTCATGACTCCTCTGCTTATCTGCTGCCCTATGAAATGTGAATAATCATGGATCTCTTGTCCATTTCATACGGTTTTTATGAAGATCCAGTGAAAATGGCAGTTCTTTTCTTGTGATAAAATATCAGTGTCAGGAATTCCTACACAGATGGCGCCCCTAACTTCCATGACTCTTTTCATCACGTGGTTCTCCTCATCCCGTGTGTGTGTGTTACCTGCAGTCTGGCTTGGGTTTCGAATGTTGTGTCGTGTTGGAAACACCACATGTAAATTCCATCCAATCACAGAGGAGGGCTTCATTCTTCCTCACGTTAGTAGGTTTAAACTGGGTGATCACTGAGGGAAAGCCACCGTGATGGGGAGTAAAAGGGGCTTAGGGGACTTGGCCAGGTTGCCTTTGCTTTCCAAAAGATGACATGTGAGGATGAAGACATTCGCACAGCTCTCCACACCAAGCACCTGAATGACAGCGTGCGTCCACTATTAACAAGGAACAAGGTGAGAACCTCAGGGGCAGGGCCACCAGGTGTGCGTTCTAACCCGCTGTGACATGTGGGGGAAGCCGAGCTTCCAGGTGAGGGTAGAGACTGGGGGTGGGCATCATGTGCCCCCCCACATCAGAGCAGGGCGGAGACAAATGTGGCTGCAGGACCCAGGACTCTGAGGTGAGCTCAAAAGCCCGGCCTGGACAATGGCTTTCTGGAAGCAATGGAGTCGTGGATGGTTTCTGGGACAGGGGCAGCCGAGTCCTGAGGAAGAATCTCATCAGAGGGGGAGTAAGCAGGAACCTGGCATCCTCAGTACTGAACCACGCTCAGAGTGATCCAATCCTCATGAAATCTATGTATAGAGTGGGTCAAATCCAATCGCCCATGGTGATTTCAGGTATGAAAATAGACTTTTTGGTGACTGGCTGCTGAGTAGGCTGGCAGGATGCCTGAAGGAGCGCACCTGTGGTTCCTAGTGTGTGGGCCTTGGCAGGGACACACACCTCACTGAAGTGGTGAATGAATGGGTGAAGGATGCCATGTCTAAGCCACTAAGGTGCACCTCACACAGAACCACACATGGCAGCCACCATATCAAAGCTCTAAATCTGAAACCACAGGCAGAAACACACCCCAGCCAGGGCCTTTGCACGGCACGGCTGGCAAGGGCAAAAGGCAAGTGGGGCCACCCCACTCTCTCCCTGCCCTGACCCAGCCCTCCCAGCCTCGCAGCAGAGCCCGGCCTGCTCCCACGGTTCAGCAGAGGGCAAAGTGCGTGGCTCTCAGAGGGCAAAGTGTTGGTCTCTCCCCTAACTAAGAGGGTGGCAGAAGGTCCTCAAACAACTCATCAAGAACTTGTTCCTTCAGCCTTTCTGAGGGTGGACTTGGGTCTGGTTCTGGTGGGTGAGATGGAAATGAAGGAAGACTCAGCACTTTCCTTCCTGGAGATGGAACCATGGCGCTTCTTCGGGGCTGGCGCCCTATTTCCCTTCTTTCCTACCTAAACCGAAGATACGTTATCTTGAAATACAGCCACCATTTAGCAAATATAAGGCAACGAACGTGAGGATAAAACCCACGAGCTAAGGATGGTGCCGCAGGCGGATGGGAAGATACTGGGAGAAAAGCACGTCAGACTCAGACAGCTGGATTTCTCGTTCAGTGAGACGAGCAAGCCCTGTTCACTCAAACCACCACAGCTGAGAGGGTTTCACAGCACACGCAGCCTCTCCCGGAACAGAGTCCCCGGGTTTGCACAACGCCAGCACCCCCGGGCCATACACGCTGACGACGTGACACGGGCAGGGCTCAGGCCAGGCTGACAGGTGAGTTCTTCCCCTGAGGAACATACATGCAGAAACCGAAAACTTAGTAAACATGTGCACATTAAAAGTCTATTGACTTGACGAAAGAAGTTCAACTATAAAAGAAAGCTCCATACAAAGTGTTTATTTTTAAATTATCCTGAGAGAACTAATCAAATCTCCTATCAGTAATCAAATAACCCAAGCGTCAACGGCACAGAGGCTATCGCTCAGCTGGCCCAAAAAGAGACTGCTTTTTCCTTTTCTGGTTTAATGATTTCACTATCACTGCACTAGGAGGTATCAAAACTACATTACTCAACCCTAGGCCTCAACAACATAAAGCGATACCCCGAGGAATGTAGAAAAGTAAAGAATTAACGAGGAAACGCCGTAACCACACGGCACCGTTCTTTACAAACGTTCAAAAGAGGTGTAGCGCCATGAGGACCCAGAGATGGGTCTTGGGGTCACACCCCAGCTCAGTCATTTGCATGGGGGTCCCTGTGCATGCAATATCTTTAATGTGTCTTTGCCTCAGTGTCCTCGGCTGTAAAATGGGAATGAAAATCGCAGTCAGTATCTCATAGTGTAGTTAAGGGTCATATCATGAATGCCTGAAACATAGAAAGTATTAGCAAAAATGTCGCTGTATTTTTGTCCTTAGTCTCATCCACACATGACATACCGTAACTTCTCTGTATCTTTGCTTATTGTTTATCTTCTCCCACTATAATGTACATTCTCTGAAAGCAAGAAATCAGTTTTTTTTTTTTTTTTTTTTTTTTTTTTGCTTCTCTAGCACAGAGGACCGTGCATACACACAGGGGTCTGTAGCATTTGTTAACCGAATGACCAAATCTATGCCTGCACACCTACAGTCACAGCATGTGCTGAGGCTTTGTCCAGTGTTCATGAAGTTTAAAACCATCAAATGGATCATTTGTAGAAATGTATAATCATTACTTGAAAGGTTAATAAATTGAAGGAATTAAAATATGTGATTGACATTTGATGCTCAAGAAAAATTATATTTAACTTTTCAAACATAATATTAATAAATTTCTCATTAAACATAATAAAAATAATTATGGCTCTCCCCCAAAATATACAATCTCACCAGGTATTAAATAACCTCTAGACATATGTGCTCAACCCTTTATCTGTACTGAGGAGATTCTCAGACCTAGCTACACCTCTCGACCTCTCCACACCCATGACGTGGACCTGTGAAGTGCAAGTCCCTGTGATGAGAGGTCTGAAGGTCTCCACATTAGAGGGACTGGGGCATGGGGGCTCCGGGATGTGGAATCCTGCCCGCTGGGCTGCACCTGAATGATGCCATCAGAACCTCTGGCTTTGCCATGCTCCGCAAAGCTGCTGAGGCAATTCATACGCTCAGGAGCCACTTCAAAAAGAATTGAAGGCGCAAGTGAGCTGAGCCAGCTGCCTGACTTCACTGTGACATCTGGCCACTGTCCAGCCTCGGGCTTCCCACACCTAACTCAGGCCTCAGGCGTCTTCTCTCCACCTACAGCAAGTCTCTGGAGAACCACCCCAGTGCCATTCCTTTAATTTAAATGCCTCTCTTTAAACATTCTCTTACCCTGATAGGGTCCTCTGAGCTTCACCCAGGTCCGCTGGCCAGCAAATCAGCCCTGAAATGCAGCATGGATCCCTTGCCATCCAGAATGTCTACTTCCGATATTCACTTAACATCCCAGTACCTGTGTGGGCCATTTCGTTAAATGAACCGTCAGCCCAGCTGGTGCTGGGGCTAAACAAAAGCCTGCACCTGGCATGAGCCCTCCTTCCTCTCAGGCACACAGCCCACCCTTCAGCAACATGGGACGTGGGACCTCCAGGGACAGCCCACCCTTCAGCAACATGGGACGTGGGACCTCCATGAGCCCTCCTTCCTCTCAGGCACACAGCCCACCCTTCAGCAACATGGGACGTGGGACCTCCAGGGACACCCAGCCTCTGGCCACCTATCTACAAATCCACCAAAATCCGAGAAGGGCAGAGCACGGCGGCCCCTCCTGCATGTGGCACTGGCTCTCCCCCTTCCTCTCAGGCACACAGCCCACCCTTCAGCAACATGGGACGTGGGACCTCCAGGGACACCCAGCCTCTGGCCACCTATCTACAAATTCACCAAAATCCGAGAAGGGCAGAGCATGGCGGCCCCTCCTGTATGTGGCACTGGCTCTCCCCCTTCCTCTCAGGCACACAGCCCACCCTTCAGCAACATGGGACGTGGGACCTCCAGGGACACCCAGCCTCTGGCCACCTATCTACAAATCCACCAAAATCCGAGAAGGGCAGAGCACGGCGGCCCCTCCTGCATGTGGCACTGGCTCTCCCCCTTCCTCCCTGCTTCCTGGAACAGTCTCCTTACAACAGCTGGGGTGAGCTTTCTTATGCAGGAAGCTACTCCAATCACGAATTTTAGACAAACTTCAGCTGACTCCCTCTCACAGGATAAAATCATTAACCACGTTACAAAAAACAGCACCCTTTACCCCATCTCCTCTACCACGCTCTGGCTCACTGCACAGGAGTGTGATTGCCTGCAAAGGCACCGCGCACGTGTTCACTGCCCACCTTCAGTCGTCTACAAGCTCTGCAATGGCAGAGTCCTGCCGTGGTCTCTGCTGACGGCCCCAGAGGGGTCTTATCCATGGAAGTTGTTAAATATGATAGGATAAACTCATGCACAAATAAGCAAATTAACAATTTTATATTTTGCTTTAATCTAACATCTTACAACTGCCTCATTCTTAAAATACAGCGAGATGAAACCTCGGCCTACCTGGCTGCTCTAGCATCCCTGGAGAAAGAGAGCCGGAGGTCTGATCCCACCTGTCCAGGCCTTTCATCACCTTGGAATGACTGCATATCTGCTCATGCAGAAGAGGTTCTAAAATGTGGAGGAATGCAACAGCTTCTCTTAGTGGTCCGCAGGTATTGCTAGTTCTAGTTAATCTCCGTGTTTGGTCTGTCTGCATCCTGACCCACCTGGCGACTCCGTGCGCTGTGGGTTAGACGGATGCTCACCTGGGCTCTGGCACCTACTTCCCACAGTACCTCCTGCACTCCCTTCATCCTGGGGCCAGAATCCCATGTCAGTTTAACACAGGCATTCAGGACAACCCAGAGGCTCTGCTTACCTGTAAAACACTCATTCTGTGTTTTACACGGAAGAGATAAAATAAATGACACCAAGCTCCTGATCCCTAAAAACTCTCAATTCATTTCCAGGACTTTCTGTTACTGAATGTGCATACAATGAGGATATGAATGTGTCTATGAAACACTAACTCTGGCACAGCTGATGAAATGGATCCCGGTGGGGAGAGACAGGTGCAGGGACGAGTCAGATGAGTTCATCCCCAAGTGTGTGCTGAGGTCGTGGGCCTGGGTCTGGAGGGGTGGTGAGGACGGAGACAGGCGAGCTGGCAGGACGAGGGAGCAGCAGGGACGGGCAGTCCAGGCTCCGGTGGGGAATCTGCAAAGGGTATGGACCGCAAGCCTGAGGGCAGGCCCGGGAGGAGTGTGGGGACCTCCCCCTGGGGCTCCCGCACTGGAGTTAATTGAGAAGCTTCCAGTATCCGAAGAGAATTGCATCAGCATGGTCTGCCGACTGTTGGGAATCTCCTGGGTCCCAGTTTCTCCTGACCACACCCAGCAAGCCTTGGCTGCTCGGGGCAGGGGTGCTGGCTCAGGAGGGTGCACGGCTGCAGCCCAGATTCACACTCACACTCCGGGAGGGTGGCCTGCTTGACCTGTTTCTCCTCCTCCTCCAGGTAAAATAGATTTTCTTTCTGAATTGACCGTAAAAACCCTTTACTGAATATTACCTATTGGCTAACCTTACTCTCTATTCTCTTTTCTGAGACTTTTCATCATATCCCCAAATTAACAACAACAAAACCCACTAATGAAAATAACTGAAAATGTTTGCGAAGATGAGAGGAACAGCCGCATCGGGCCATGCCTTCTTTCCACTGTCCATCAGCCAGCCGGATGGCTTTGGGGTGCAGCAGGAGCTAACCGTGCCGACGCAGCAACAGTGGACCCACGGCTCCTTGTGGAATCTGCTTTATATGCGCCAAAGCCCTGGGCTCTGCAAAGCTGGTCAATGTCACAACTGCAACACTTGATATAAAATACACAACAAAATATTGTAGTCCAACTGAATCATAATGTTTCTAAATCTCTAAAAACCTTCTAGAAGAGGCCAGGCACGGTGGCTTATGCCTGTAATCCCAGCACTTCCAGAGGCCGAAGCGGGCAGATCACCTGAGGTCAGGAGTTTGAGACCAGCCTGGCCAACATGGTGAGTCTCTACTAATAACAGAAAAATTAGCTGGGCGTGGTGGCACATATCCCAGCTACTCGAGAGGCTGAGGCAGGAGAATCACTTGAACCCGGGAGGCGGAGGCTGCAGAGAGCTGACATCTTGCCACTGCACTCCCGCCTGGGCATCGCAGCAAGACTCCACCGTGGTGGCGGGGAGCAAAAAACAAAACAAAAGAAAAAAACTCAAAGAGAATTATCTTTTCATTCAGAGGTCTGCATAGGTCTCTCACCTTTCCTGTTATCTTGGTTATAATGAACACTGTATTCCTTATAAAACTGAAACTCTGGTGAAGGACCGTGGCAGGTGTTGATGTGATGTGATTTCTGCCCAGTGCTCTCAGTGTCAAAGTGAAGAAATTCGATGACGCGCGGGTAAAGGGCGGGAGTAACTATAGTTCTCCTAAGGTAGCCAAATGCCTCGTCATCTGATTAGTGACGCGCATGAATAGATGAATGAGATTCCCACTGTCCCTGAGGGAATGGGCTTGGCAGAATCTGCGGGGAGAGAAGACCCTGTTGAGCTTGACTCTAGTCGCGCATGGTGAAGAGACATGGGAGGTGTGGAATAAGTGGGAGGCCCTTGCACCCCTCCCCACACCCCAGGCATCCTGCGAGGGGGCGGGTAGGGGTCCACGGACTTGCATTTAAAGCAGTGTCTAGAGGGAAATTTATAGCAATAAATGCCCACATGAGAAGCAAGGAAGGATCTAAAATCAACACTCTATCCTAAAAATTGAAAGAGCTAGAGGAGCAAGATCAAAAAAACTCAAAACCTAACAGAAGACAAGAAATAAGATCAGAGCAGAACTGAAGGAGATAGAGACACAAAAATCCCTTCACAAAAATCAATAAATCCAGGAGCTGGTTTTTTGAAAAGATCAACAAAATTGACCACTAACCAGACTAATAAAAGAGAAAAGACAGAAGAATCAAATAGATGCAATAAAAAACAATAAAGGGGATATTACCACCAATCCCACAGAAATACAAACCACCATCAGAGATTACTACAAACAACTCTATGCACGTAAACCAGTAAACCTGGAAGAAATGGATAAATTCCTGGACACTTGCACCCTCCCAAGGCTAAACCAGAAAGAAGTTGAATCCCTGAAGAGACTAATAACAAGGGCTGAAGTTCAGGCAGCAATTAATAGCTTACCAACCAAAAAAGTCCAGGTCCAGACGGGTTCACAGCCGAATTCTACCAGACACACGAAGAGGAGCTGGTACCATTCCTTCTGAAACTATTCCAAACAATACAAAAAGAGGGAATCCTCCCTAACTCATTTTGTGAGACCAACATCACCTTGATACCAAGACCCAGCAGAGACTCATCTAAAAAAGAAAACTTCAGGCCAATATCCATGATGAACATCAGTGCAAAAATCTTCAATAAAATACTGGCAAACTGATTGCAAGAGCACATCAAAAAGCTTATCCATCACAATCAAGTAGGCTTCATCCCAGGGATGCAAAGCTGGTTCAACATACACAAGTCTATAAATGTAATCCACCACATAAACAGAACCAAAGACAAAAACCACACGATTATCTCAATAGATGCAGAGAAGGTCTTTGACAAAATCCAACAGTACTTTATGCTAAAAACCCTCAATAAACTAGGTATTGATGGTACATATCACAAAATAATAAAAGCTATTTCTGACAAACCCACTGCCAATATCATACTGAATGGGCAAAAACTGGAAGCATTCCCTCTGAAAACTGGCACTAGACAAGGATGCCCTCTCTCACCACTCCTATTCAATATAGTACTGGAAGTTCTAGTCAAAGCAATCAGGCAAGAAAATGAAATAAAGGGTATTCAAATAGGAAAGGTGGAAGCCAAACTGTCTCTATTTGCAGACGACATGATAGTATACCTAGAAGACCCCATTGCCTCAGCCCAAAAACTCCTGAAACTGATAAGCAACTTCAGCAAAGTCTCAGGATATAAAATCAATGTGCAAAAATCACAAGCCTTCCTCTACACCAATAACAGACTTAAAGAGAGCCAAATCAAGAACGAACTGCCATTCACAATTGCTACAAAGATAATAAAATACCTAGAAATACAAATAACAAAGGATGTAAAGGACCTTTTCAAGGAGAACTACAAACCACTGCTCAAGAAAATAGGACACAAAGAGATGGAAAAACATTCCATGCTCATGGATAGGAAGAATCAATATTGTGAAAATGACCATACTGCCCAAAGTAATTTACAGATTCAATGCTATCCCCATCAAGCTACCAATGACCTTCTTCACAGAACATAGAACCAAAAAAGAGCCCACATAGCCAAGAAAATCCTAAGCAAAAAGAACAAAGCTAAAGGCATCATGCTACCTGACTTCAAACTACACTACAAGGCAACAGTAATCAAAACAGCATGGTACTGGTACCAAAACAGAGATCTAGACCAACAGATCAGAACAGAGGCCTCAGAAGCAACACCACACATCTACAACCATCTGATCTTTGACAAACCTGACAAAAACAAGCAATGGGGAAAGTATTCCCTGTTTAATAAATGGTGTTGGGAAAACTGGCTAGCTATGTGCAGAAAGCAGAAACTGGACCCCTTCCGGACACCTTACACTAAAATTAACTCCAGATGAATTCAGGATTTAAACATAAGACCTAACACCATAAAAACCCTAGAAGAAAACCTAGGCAAAAACCATTCAGGACATAGGTATAGGCAAGGACTTCATGACTAACACAGCAAAAGCACTGGCAACAAAAGCCAAAATAGACAAATGGGATCTAATTAAACCTAAGACCTTCTGCAAAGCAAAAGAAACAATCATTAGAGTGAACTGGCAAACAACAGAATGGAAAAAAATTTTTGCAATCTACCCTTCTGACAAAGGGTTAATATCCAGAATATACAAAGAACTAAAACAGATTTACAAGAAAAACAACAAACCCATTCAAAAGTGGGAGAAGGATATGTACAGAAATTTTTCAAAAGAAGACATACATGAGGCCAACAAACATATGAAAAAATGCTCATCATCACTGGTCATTAGAGAAATGGAAATCAAAACCACAATGATACCATCTCACACCAGTTAGAATGGTGATCATTAAAAAATCTGGAGACAACAGATGCTGGAGAGGATGTGGAGAAATAGGAACACTTTTACACTGTTGGTGGGAATGTAAATTAGTTCAACCATTGTGGAAGACAGTGTGGCGCTTCCTCAAGGATCTCAAAATAGAAATTCCATCTGACCCAGCAATCCCTTTACTGGGTATATATATCCAAAGGATTATAAATCATTCTATTATAAAGACACATACACATGTATGTTCACTGTGGCACTGCTCACAATAGCAAAGACCTGGAACCAACCCAAATGTCCATCAGTGATAGACTGGACAAAGAAAATGTGGCGCATACACACCATGGTATACTATGCAGCCATAAAAAGCAATGAGTTCCTGTCCTTTGTAGAAACATGGATGAATCTGGAAACCATCATTCTGAGCAAACTGACACAGGAACAGAAAATCAAACACCGCATGTTTTCACTCATAGGTGGGTGTTGAACAATGAGAACACGTGGACACAGGAAGGGGAGTATCATACACTGGGGTCTGTTTGGGGGATCTGGGGAGGCACAGAACAGGACGGGGAGGTTGGGGAGGGATAGCGTGGGGAGAAATGCCAGATACAGGTGCCGGGAGGAAGGAGGCAGCAATCCACCTTGCCATGTATGTACCTATGCAACAATCCTGCATGATCTGCACATACACAACAGAACCTAAACTACAATAAAAAAAATAAAAAACTGAAACTCCTAGGTCTTCCCAGGAAAACGTTGCTGGGAGTGCCCTACAGACAGCGAAGGTTTCCTTCCAGACAGTGCCTGCTGCCTCTGAGGCTGGGGCTGCAGCTGGGTTTAGGGGCTCACTGGTCCCTAATTCCTGATTAAATGGCATCCCATCTGCTGCATGTTTAAAGGCAAGTTTGTAAGCTTGCTCCAAAATGAGAAAAGTGTGTTGATCTGACTCCTAAATGTCCTTTCGGTGAAAAAGAATCTTTACCCGGATGCAAATTTCATGGCAAATCAATCTATGGAACGTCGCTTGCCTGAGAACACATTCAGAGGTGCCGTGGGGAGTTCACATCCCACTGAGACAATCTCTGCAGCAGAACGTGATCTCCTACACCGCTCACTGCTGACCTGACCGTCCACTGCCCTCACTGCACCCACCTTCAGAGGGCTCGTGGTCCAGGTGTCCCCAGTCTGGGACCTCCGGCCTCTTCAAGGCACTCTACCTGCATCCTGGGCTTACGGTTTGGGTAAAATTGGGTGAAATGAGTAAGAATTTTTGAGAAAAAGTATGAGCTTATCTGCACTCTTTACCTGAAACCTCCACATTTCTGGTAGTGTGTGGAGAGAAGCATGTCCCCTCCAGGGACACAGCTGCGGGCCCCTGCAGTGGCTGCACTTGCGATGTGAGCTGCGTGAGGTCACCAGGCCACCTGGCCTTGCCTGCTCCCTGTGGTACTTCCTGTTCCCCTGCGGGCCCCCAGGACATGATGTAATCACCCCCACATGGACCACATGTCTGGCTGCCCCTTGCTCTAGAGAACCGGGAGAAGTGGCTTGAATCTGCACACCCAGGAGCTGCGGGACCAGCTGGGAGGAAGCTGGCCACAGGGATGCAGAATCCTCCTGACAAGCAGACGGATGTGTGCAGTTTAACTCGGGGGTTTATATTCAAAATCTGCCTGAGGGTCAGCTGCTCCTGTAACAGGCGCGTTACCTTCTCACACCCAGAGGCTTCCGCGAATGCCATGGACTTCTCAGTCTATACTTAATTATCCGGGCACGGTGGCTCAATTTTTAACATACCTTAAGAAGTCAGTGTTCAAACCCCTGAATCATCAATATCTTTAGCGGACAACCTGATACATCAAACAGAGACACAGCTACAAAATACAAGGGGAGTTTGGGTAATTGAGCCAAACAAATGTCTGCTCAATTAATTATCATTTTCAGTACGTTGTTATCTGACAAATGGCTGCGGTGCACACACAGGTCATTTTGTCTGTTTTACCTGCTTGGCCTTTGATTATTTTTGATATGACGACGGGGACGTTGTGCTCAGAACCTCCCTGAAAGACAAAGCCAACAGAAGAAAGGTGGTTATCATGATCCACACCGGGAAAGCTCTTCAAATGCAAAGAGCAGGAATAGAGGAAAACATTTCCATACCTTTATACTCAGGCCCAGGCCGCCAACCGGCTGTCTGCGAAGTGTAACAGTTCTGTGCTTTAAAAAATTTCAGAAAACAAAGCGACTTTAGGTTACAATGCTCGATCAGAAACAGAATTCAAAATAAATTCTTCACTTAAGCCCAAATACTTGTTAAATTATATTTCCAAAGCAATCCTGGCTAAATATGGCAGTAATGACACTAATTCAAATCTTTAATCTGTGGTACTGCACACATGAAAACAAGGTGGGTGATAAAGAGCAGGCCCTGTTCTATGCATTGTCTGAAATCCAGCGAGAGTCTCTGCACAGCTGTCCTCTCATCTGCATTTTGCTTGTGAGGAAAGGGGTTCCATGAAGAAGCGAGGTTCCCACCTTCTCCAAGGCAGTAAAAGGGAAGCAGGAGCACTCAGGTCTGTCTAAAACCCGTCTCTTCTGGCCGGGCGCGGTGGCTCAAGCCTGTAATCCCAGCACTTTGGGAGGCCGAGGCGGGTGGATCACGAGGTCAAGAGATCGAGACCATCCTGGTCAACATGGTGAAACCCCATCTCTACTAAAAATACAAAAAATTAGCTGGGCATGGTGGCGCGTGCCTGTAATCCCAGCTACTCAGGAGGCTGCGGCAGGAGAATTGCCTGAACCCAGGAGGCGGAGGTTGCGGTGAGCCGAGATTGCGCCATCGCACTCCAGCCTGGGTAACAAGAGCGAAACTCTGTCTCGGGAAAAAAAAACAAAACTGTCTCTTCCCGCCAGCCCTATCACCGGCTCCCTCTTCACTGTGCCACTCTGTTAAAGTGAGCCATGTTGAGAACAATCTTTAACCAACAGTAACTCATGAATGATCAGTTTTCACATCCTCTGACCACAGGTGCCTGGGTTGTTTAAAGTTAGGTTGTGATACAAACCTAAAAGCACAATAGGCCCCAACTGGCTACTGAAATAGCAAAAATCCCCAAATCTCTTGAGCATTAAGCCACGGACAAATATTTAGCTGTGGTCTAATCTGATGAATGCGACTGTTACCAACTTCAGGTAGACACGGGTGACTAGCGCCCACGCTGAGGGGATGCACAGAGGCAGCCTGGGGTAGATGGGCAGTGGCCTAAGCGTGCTTTTACCTCCAAAAGACACTATAGGAAAAAAGGAAATGGCATTCTTTGAGTTCTAAAGGAAAACACAAGCATGTTCAGACTGAATGGCACTGAAAGGAGACTTTTGTGCAAAGCAAGGACCCTGAAGATGGTGGCAGAGCCCACGCAGAAGGGGGGACCCGGGAGCCCCCGGCCTGTCCAGCAGTGCAGGTGCAGGTGCAGGAAGGCCACTGTGAGCGCTTCCGCAGCCTGGGGCACCCCAGGGTGTCCTTCTTAGGGGTGAATACTTTATAAACCTAAAGGAAAGAAACCAAAAATTAGAGGAAATATACCTCCATTGCAGTGTGTCTATGGGGACACAGCAAGAAATACCTTAACTGGAAATTTTATTCTTTTGATCTCTTTTGCACATGTAATATTTACATGAGAAAAATAATTATACACAGAAAAAGAGCTGTATTTCAGGGAATTTGCTAGGGAGTGATCATTCTGGCTTTTTCTTTGTCAGGCTGGATTCCATATGCTATGAGCAGCAATGTCAGAGCCTCTCCTGGGAAGTCCATACCCTGGGTTCTTTACGGCATCCACATTCTCGGTATTTACCTGCAACGCCACGAATGCTTCCCAGCCACCCTGCGCCAATGGACAGGCTCTTAAACCTGCTCATCAAAGCATTACTGACAACAGCCCAGGTACGGATAGGTGAGAGAAGCAAGCAGATGCGGTGGACACACCAAACGGGACATCATTCAGCTATAAGGAAGGAAATCCTGCCCTCTGTGACAACATGGAAGAACCTGGAGGACACTGTGCTGAGTGGAATAAGCCAGGCACAGAAAGACAAATCCACACGTCTCTCCTGCATGTGGGATCTAAGAACGGTGACCTCAAAGCAGAGAGTAGAGCCGTGGTTACCGGGTTTTGGGGTGGTGGGGTGGAGATGCAGGCCAAAGGGAGCCACATTTCAGCTGTAAGGTGAACAAGTTCTGGGCTCTAGTGGAAAGCATGGTGACTGTGGTTAATAACACCATGTTTCCTTGAAGTTTGCTAAGAGAATAAACCTTATGTGTCCTCACCACAAAAAACAAAGGTAGCTGTCAGGTGACGTATGTGTGCATTTCATGGTGTATGTGCATATGAGAGCATACCCTGGACACCTTAAGCATGTACAATTTTTATTAGTTACAGCTCAGGAAAGCTGAATGAATAAATTCCACTGTGCAACTAGAGGGTTTCCAAGGATATACTCTATTAAGGAGGGAGAGGGAGTTACTCCCGCATGTGGGAAGCATATCATTTTCCTCCTCAACGTGAGGACTGGTGACTTTGCCAGAATGCATCTCACAGTGAGTGTGAACTGCAGAAAAGAGGGGCGCTCACTCCCTCCCTCGAGAGATGCTGAACTCTGCAGGGTTCATGGCCAAGAAGGGGAGTGGGGAGAAAGGCATCCACCTACCAGCTGCTCCTCTGTGTGACACAGTGAACCGCCTCATGCTTCTAAGAACTTTTCTGTGCAACAGAGACTGAAAACTGAATTATCTACATCATAGTGACTGGAGGCCTCTCTGTATAGAATCTCTGAAAATGCTCAATAACATTTTAAAATTTTACCTATTCACGTAAGCATTTGAAACCAGGCAAGCAAGTAAGTATAAGATGAGAGAAAATTCATTTTGAGATTAAACAGGTTAGCTTCTGGCTCAATAGACTGCCAGATAATGACATTTCAAAGCTGTCATTTGACTCACTTATAGATGTCAGGAAGATATCCCAAAATATCCTAAAATATCCCTGACATTTCAAAGAAAATATCAATTAACTGATCACCTGTGGTAAAATCTGGACTAATGTTCTTAAGTAAGAAAAAATTGCAACATAAACAAGCAACATAAACATTTGTTTACCAGAACTTGAAGAGCTCGTTCTCTGTGACTGGGCTAGGCCAGACCATACTCATTTCATTTCTGCTTTGTGCCTCTCCTAAAATGTCCCTTTCTGTGTAAGTTTGAACTAGCCATTTAGGTCTCTAAATTTCTCTAAAATTGAGCTCCTGCATCTGGAAAGTCAGGACTGTACTAGGAGCCCTAATGGGAAGTGCTGTGAATGGGACCGTGGCCCTTAAATTCCATGTTGAAGTCCTCACCCCAGTGTGACTGCATGGGAGGCAGGGCCTTCAGGAGGTAACTAAGGTCGGATGAGGTGATTCTGGTGGACCCTGCCTGACAGGGTTGGTGTCCTAAAGGAACAGGAAAAGGCAGAGATGGCGCTCACTCTGTCTCTCTCTCTGTCTCTCTCTCTCTCTCTTTCTTGCTGTTTCTCTCCCCATCCCCGCCTTGCTCTCTCTACCTCAGAGGACAGGCCAGGAAGGCCGCTGCCTGCAAGCCAGGAAGCCCGCCCTTGCCAGTAGCCAAATGCAATGCACCTGGAAGAGGGACTGCCACCTCCCAGGACTGTAAGGCTGGAGCCCTGCTGTCTAAGCCAGCCCACCTGCGGTTCTTTGTCAAGGTGGAGCCAGGCTGCCTCGGCAGGAGTCAAGGAAGATCACTATGGAAAGCACGTTATAGATCATCGGGTTTAACGAAACACCAAGACGGTCAGCTTTATCCATGAAAAACTGTTACTTCAGCTTCCTCATTCAACACCAAGGGCTCTAGTGTGTCACAGTCGGGAGAAAAGGCTCAGCCAATCTGTACTTTCACATTTCTATAAATGAACATTATATGATTATCAAGGCTCTACAATGTTAACATTAGCATATCTAGGAACTTTAATTTTCAAAACAAGATTTATAAAACTTACTGGATTCTAAAAAGTAAATGGAAAAACTTCTGCAGCTTTAAGTGGGATTTTCCACATGGCAGCCCGGCTGATGCCATCCTGCCTCCCGCATCCGAATTATTTTATGACCCCAGAGTTAATCCAAAGCTAATCATTTTAATTTAAGCATTTCTATAGCTCTCTGTTAACTGCTATCTAGACAAACAAATGTCATCAAAAGTCATTTCTAATGCAGCCAAGACCGTGCACCGTTTCATTCATCTCCCAGTACATACCCCTTAAAGTCAAGGACTCACAAGCAGGTGTGGGTAGCGAGATGCCTGGAGACTCACTATACATCTAATTATAAATCTAATTTATGGCCTGACTCCGCTATTCAATGCGTTCCCCCATAATCTCCGCCTTTTCACTTTCCATACTCAGGGGCTCTGCGAACTCATCAAAAGAACACATTTACGATACAATCGAATGTACCATAAAACCTCTAGAGAACTGAGGTTGGAATCTATGGTAATTGTTCAGTAAGCTACTTTCAAATTCAACCCTGCTTTTCTTTTCACAAACATATCAGATAAATTTTTTCAGAAAATATTCTGCATTTTATAATTTAATCCCAAACCACGTTCTGACATTTAATTAATGTTCACATCTTGGCCGCAGTATCAGTGTGTTAATAATAGGGCACAGCTATCCCCACATTATCTTCTGACCATATATTTTAAGGCGTTATTTTCTAGGACATAGATAACCCTTATCAATTATATACTTTTCATCAAACATAAAAAGTGGTTTCGGGGAACTTAAGATCAGATGTCTTACCCTGGTCTTCTGAAACTTCGTTCTTCAAGTTATTATGGAATTACATGTTTGAATGGGTCTCACTTTCTACTGCAGATATTCAAACGGTGGACTTAACAATAAATTTAAATTTCTTATTGCTGCAAGCTCACATTCAGATTTGAATACTGCGATTTCCAGAAAGATTTCAATCAGTTCCACAAGTAAAACGCTGCACCCCTGCCGAGGCCCTGCCCCCCAGGTTTGCTCAGCTCAAAACCCTTCTTGTGGTGAGGACAGGACAGCCTGGAGTGTTAATCCCCCTGCTCTCTTCCCAGTCCAAGTCCATCTCCTTCCCTTCCCTGGAGGTCTTCCTCCTCACAGGGGCCTGGGCCTCACCCTTGTAAGAAAAGAATGGAGATGTAGGAAAGGTCAGGGACATAGAAAATAAGGTGTTTTGTTTGTTTGTTTGTTTTTTGTATAATTGAAAGATTTGAAAGTTAAATTTTAAAAATCAGAAGTTTATAGAAAAAAAAATTCTGAAGTTTCTACTTTGCACCCACACATGAAAGATGTACTTTCAAACTTACTTGTAGAATTTTATTTCAGGAACCAATGTGCTACCAGACCTCGCCCTGGGGCTCCGTGATGGGCGGTGTCAAAGAAGGAACCATTCTGTCTTCCACAGAGCAGGACATTCCCTTTGCTTTAGCAAACACTCTATAAGGCATCTTTCAGAATAGGCTGCTTGAATCTCTCTCCACTTTTTAAAAATAATTCAAATGCAATTTTGTAAATGGATGAGGGAACCTGCATTTGCTGTCTGAAATAAGTACACCATTTCTCAGTGTCTGGATGCAATGGCTTCCAACTAAGAGTTACCTGAAAAGTCTTGTGCATATTCGCCTCATCTGGATATTAAATTACATCCTTAACAGAAGGATTTCAGTATAATGGGATTAGAGTTTTAAAAAGTGTGTAACTCCTACATTTTAAAAGTTAAATGATCCCACTTTCTGGAGGAGTTGGATCTGGCTTCTCACACTCAAAGCCCCAAGTGTGAGTTTCTTCAGGTCTGAGCACAGCCCAGGAAATGGCACAGGCCATCCTCGGCCGGCGTTGTCGGGGAGCAGCCCCCCAGCCCCGACCTGATGTGGGGACAGTGCCCTGGGGTCTCTGTGGGAGCTGCAGTCAGGAACCAGGCCCCTGGCCACCATGACCTTACAATGTTTGCATTCTGGCCTCAGAGTCCCTGGTCCATACAGAGCCTCTGCCTAGATCCCTGATGGGTGCAGGAGGGGAACTTGAAGAAGCTCTCCTCCTCTGAATTAGCTTCAAGGGCTTTTCTACCCTTAGTTCTCTTCCACCAGCCCCTGTGCTGATGGGCCTGGCTATCGAGGGGAGTTGTCCCGAAAGGTCTAGGGAACTGAGGCTGGCAGCTTTCCTCATCAGTTTGGCCTGCACTATCTGGGCCGGTGATGAGGAGCAGAGGCATCTTTCCATGTCAGCTGCCTCTTCACACCTGGCAGTACTGCTCCTGCCAGTCAGCTGGGCACCCACCATGATTAGTCATGGGTGCCAAGGGGCCTGTCATTAACCTTCCACTTTGCTCTTCACAACTGAAACACAGAGCAGACACCAGCAGGACAGGCAACAGACCCCCAACCCCAGAATGTCAGGCGACCATCGGGTGGTAGTCAGGTGGTTGTTAAACTTTCTCTCTAACAGGATAACTGGGCACAGCCAGGACCAAGGAAAGGCCATCTCCCAGTAGACAGAAAACACATGAAGCTGGTGATCAGCAGCTTGCGGGTAAGATCTCAGGAGGTGGGCGAGCGGCCTCGAGCACGCACTTCCAGACAAAAGGGCAGAGTTTAACTGGTCCACGACTTTCCTCCAGGAACACTCAACTGGTAAGGGAAAGCGAGTCACGTGAACCTGTGCCCAGTAATCACACTGCGCGCAGCCCCTCCCAGATGCCGGCAGGCCACTGCGCATGCGCAGAGCCCGCCCCCAGTGGAAACCGCGGGGAAGGACGGCTGCAAACCCCGGGCCGTGCTGGCGGAGAAAAGCCCAGGTCAAGGGCTGGACGGGGCACCCGATCTCTCAGGTTACCCACCTGGCCCTCTTACAAGTGCCCTTTACTCCCTTTCGTTCCTGCTCCAAAACTTTAATAAATTTTCACTCCTGCTCTAAAACTGGCCTCAGTCTCTCCCTCTGCCTTGAACCTCTTTCTGTCCTCAACCCAATTCCTTCCTCCAAGGAGGGCAGAATCGAGTTTGCTGCAGACCCTGGAGTATTCACAGCTGGTAACAAGAACTCACCACACATGTGCCCAAAATTAATTTCTAGAGAATGTGTGCACCATGGCGAGTAAGGTTTATTAAAATAAATGTGTTGGCAATATTGAAAATACACATTTTCCTTGGGGGGAGAATTAGAAGTTTATAGAAAATCGTAACGTTTTCTATAAACTTATAGAAAGTTTCTATAAAATCATAATGTTTTCTATAAACTTATAGAAAATTTCTTGGACACAAATACATGTAATCTATTATTTTTAACTAAAACCTGGTGTAAACTTTTATAATGAATATGGCCAAACTATTGATTATTTTATTATAAACTTATAGAAACTTTAAAGTTTCTATAAGTTTATAGAAAGGGGGGACTTATACCCAACTAAGAATGTGCAGAAAACTGACCAACTCTGGACAGTTCCTGTAACAGCTTAGAGTCCTTAAAGGAATGGACTAAGTAGATTTTAAGTACGTGGAGCAGATTTTATCTCCATGCATCGTAGATCCATTTAAAACGCATGTTTGCAAAATGAGCACCTAACTGCATCCCATTCATCTACAGTTGAAAAACACATACACAAATATGTTGTCTGCGGAAAAACGCATATGAAGGAAGAATTTAAAAAGGTAAATGTATCAGTAGACAGGCCGGTGAGGAGGCAGGCAGGCTCCAGCTGTGAATGCACACTTCACTCTTTAATGAAGTAGAGAGACCTGGAGCAATCTGATGCTATGTCAGCATATAATAAATATTAATAATTGCATGGGGTTCCGTTGGCTCACTTCAAATTTTCTAGGTTTGAAAAATTATATAATTAAAATAAAAATAATAAAAATGCTTGGCAGATTATGCAACTGTCTTTGCCATAAGATTTGAGTTACTGAAAGTTATATTGGAGTGGCGTGCTTTGTATATGATATCTTTACAAAGTGTGCTTTGTGCACACACCCTTGGACACAAATACATGTAAACTATTATTTTTAACTAAAACCTGGTGTAAACTTTTATAATGAATATGGCCAAACTATTCATTATTTTAAGGTTTTCATATTCTTTAAGCCAGAACTTTCCTTATTAAAGTGAACTCTATTCTAGGTACCATTAAATAACATTTTAATGAGCTGACTCAGTAGTGTTGAAAGCTAAGACAAAGGTGAATTTTGCAAGAGTTGGCCACTATCTAGGTGGTGAGAGATAAACTCTAGAGGTGTTGCCGACGACTGCATTTTGTTAATTGTTTTCAAAGGTTTTCAGCAAGACTGTCCACTTTTCTCCTTAAGATATGAATTTCAGAGCCCTGTTTCATCCTCGCAGCCTTCAGCCCCCTACCTGTGAAATTTCACAAATCACTTGCTTCCAAGTTTACCTGCACTTTTCCCGGCACTTTGTGCCTCACAGTTTGTTTATGTTCCAGTCACACTGCCTCGCCACGCCATCCTCTGCTGTGGAGACAAATCTTTTGAAAATAATCCGAGAAAAAGAGCAGTGGCCATTTTAAACACAAGAGAAATCAATCTCAAACAAGAACGGATTCATTACAGAAGTGTAGTTAGTAATTTTCATAAGAAGGATATCTTCCCACTTAAAGCCAGCTAGGCAATCAGCAAGCACATCTGGTATACCGTGGGAAAGAACATAATGAGGGAAGAATTCATATTAAAGTTTGACTGTGGACACACTCTAATGAGCTTATACAATTCTTCCACCAGTGGGCAAGTCACTGACAGATCAAAGCTCATAATGCAGTTGTTTTGCTTTCTGTTTCCTAGTTTCTAAGAACAGAAGCCAATTCTTCTTACACAGTATTCCATTTGTAAATGTGCAGTGTCCAGCAGACCTTCCCTTAATGGAGTAACGAGAGCTCACATGCCCTGAGCAGGACCAGGGGCACCGGGGGAGTGGGCTCTGCCCCAACCAAAAAAGACAAGCGAGGTGACATGCACAGGAATCAAGGCCGGCTCACTGCATGAAGAAGCACACAGGAGCTGGCTTTCAGAAACTGGGAAGAAACAGATTTTGTGTTGGGATCTGAGAACAATGCAAGAGTTAACAAACTAATAAATGTCTCTCAATAAAGTTATCAACAGAAAAATACATAATGCTGATAAAGTGTCAGATTAGCTTAGAAGAGTTGTTAGCGTATTACTTGTATTTTGGATAAATTATAACGTATTGTAAGGGAAATTGGTCATTTGTCTAAATTTAAGAATATAAAATAATGAAGACTAATGTTAGAATAAAAAAAAAGTAAAGCAGAAGCAATGTCTACTCCTGATTTTGGACCCAAAGAATAAGAAGCAACTTGGGAGTGAAATGTAGATAGAAATGTAGATAAAGTAGTGATGAAATATTTATGACAAGTATAGAATTATGTATATCGTGTATAGAATTTATCATAAACTGCCTACGTTTGCAAGTGTCACGATACATTCAACAATCTGAGAGAATTTAACTTCTTCAATCCAAGTTAAAATTGCAGTTTCTGGGGTTCCCTCACATTGGTTGTTATATAAGCAATAAACCTACATTTAACAAATGATTTTCACAAGCTCAGTGAACTACCGTAATTGAAGCTGCAAAGGCTTGAGACTGACTCAATTAGTACGTTACTATATGATGGTCTTAATTTGCATATTATAAAACGCATCTTTTTATGCATTTACTCAATCATTCCAAAACTGCACAGTTGTAAAGATACATACAGGAAACAGATGAAAAACACCATGGTCTTTGATTTTAAGCTACATATATTCTAACAGAGTGGCAAAGTCAGTATCTCATACCGCAGCCTCGCAGGGGCCTAAACCGCATCTCCCTGGGAACAGTAAGGGGGAGGTCACGGCGGGCGCACGGTGGACTCTGAATTCTAACAGTTAAGTCTACAGATTTACGTTACCCCGACAAGGCCTTCCTACAGGACAGACAGAGCAGCACAGCGTGACCGCAGGAGCAGGCGGGCATCCCCCGAAGGAATAAGCGGTCTTTTTATTCACCCCTCCTGGTAGCTGTCGGTCATCTAAACCTGAGGGCGGAAACCTGCCAGCACTTCCGGAAACTCGTCCGCCCGGCCTCCTTGACTTCCGCCTCCTCCTGCTCCTCAGAGTCACTCTTCCGCAAACCTCAGCAACCCCAGGTCGCTCTCCCGCCCCCGTTTCCCTCCATCTTTCCCATCCTCAAGGCCCCCGTTTCCCTCCATGTTTCCCGCCCTCCATCCCCCATTTCCCTCCATCTTTCCCACCCTCCATCCCCCATTTCCCTCTATCTTTCCCACCCTCCATCCCCCATTTCCCTCCATCTTTCCTGCCCTCCATCCCCCATTTCCCTCCATCTTTCCCACCCTGCACCCCATTTCCCTCCATCTTTCCCACCCTCTGGCCCTCGTTTCCCTCCATCTTTCCTGCCCTCCATCCCTAATTTCCCTCCATCTTTCCCACCCTCCGGCCCCGTTTCCCTCCATCTTTCCTGCCCTCCATCCCCAATTTCCCTCCATCTTTCCCATCCTCCAGCCCTCGTTTCCCTCCATCTTTCCTGCCCTCCATCCCCCATTTCCCTCCATCTTTCCTGCCCTCCATCCCCCATTTCCCTCCGTCTTTCCCGCCCTCCATCCCCCATTTCCCTCCATCTTTCCTGCCCTCCAGCCCCCATTTCCCTCCATCTTTCCCATCCTCCAGGCCCCTGTTTCCCTCCCTCTTTCCCACCCTCTGGCCCCATTTCCCTCCATATTTCCTGCTCTTTGTGCTCCATTCTGCATCATTTCTTCAGCTCTGCTTATACTTCATGCTTCTCGTTGGTACCTAACATGTTTTTAAATGGTTTATGGAGGTTCATTTTAGGTATCGTTTTTATTTTAATTTCGAGATATTGTCTTACTGTGTTTTCAAGTCTGCTGAATCACTTTTTATAGCCCCTTGTTCCTTTATATTTATATATCCTGTTTTATGTTTCAAAACATAATAAATCCAAGTAATTTATATTGTGAATCAGGTAATTTTAGAACCTGAATTCTCTGAGTCAA
Organism: Callithrix jacchus; assembly: GCF_049354715.1. Lineage (NCBI taxonomy): Eukaryota > Metazoa > Chordata > Mammalia > Primates > Cebidae > Callithrix > Callithrix jacchus. The sequence goes on from NC_133515.1 coordinate 113,900,576, forward strand.
TTTCTGCATTAAAAGAAACTTTTGGTTAGGATCTCCACAGGGTCCTGTGACCTTACACTTGGCCATGGCCTGAGGCCTTAGTGTAGAGGAGTTTGTGCCAGAGAGAATGTGCATTTGCTTCTACTTGGTACCTGAGGAACCTCCAAATCTGACAAGACATTAAACTTCATTTTCAGCTGGAGGTTTCTGTGCCGTAAGACCCAGCCCCAAACCCACATGAGGACAGAGCTGGGGCTGGGATCCCTCGGGATTTGTGTCTTTGTCTTCCAGGTGAGTGTTCTGAGTATGCCACGTCTAAGGGACAGATTGCTTGTCAAGTTCACTCACTGAAGATATAACTTTTTGGCCTTTCTGCCTCTGTGCAGGAGAGAGACAGAGAGAGAGAAAGAGAGTGAGCCCCTGTCTTCCTCTCTGGCTCAGTCCCTGGGCTGCCCCTGATGCACAGGTGACATCACCTCACACCCACTTCTGTGACTGGACTCTCTAAACTCAACACTATTTTAATAGTCATCCAACATTGTTTGTGTGGGCACTGCTTGTGGTTGTCTGCTTTTCCTCTGGTCTCCACTAATTTATCAGGGAATGTCCTTTAGATTGTAAATTATCAGAGTTGTGCCCAATGCTGTCTTAACTCTATAAGTAACTTTGTAATATTAGACCATACCTTCTTCTTCCTCAATCTTAATTTCCTAAATAGTAAAATGAAGATGTGAAATTGTCTAAAATACTTCCCAACTGTAAATCTAGCATGACCTAAAATAGAGAGCATCCCACCACATTAATTCAAAGTACCAATACAGACTTACAAATTAAAAGAACATCAAAGGCACAATGACAATTATAAAGAAATAAAGCAATCTAAATGGAAATTCTGAAACAGAAGAGGAAGCTGCTCTCCCCTCCTGAAAGTCCACACTCTCTCTGGGAGACAGAATCCTGAGACACTTGAGCATCCACACTTCACATTGATATAAAGGAATAGGAAGTAAAATACTATATAAATTCAGATCCTACACTGTAGGGTACATTGTCAGAATTTGAAGACTTGTTGGCTTTCTTAAAGTAAAGCTAGTTTTGCTCTTTTCCTTTTGTGGTTGTCTATCATTAACTGATAATATAGCTCTTTTTTCAGAGGGTTCAAAAAAAACAAAACACAAGTCTACCCCTTGATTTTGTCTTCTCCAATGTGCAGCTGAGAATAAAAAATGTGACCAGGAGTTTGGAGTTCAGGATGAATGTTGGGCTAGGCTTCAGGAGACCCAAACTCCCTCCAAGCTCATCTGTGGAGCAGGTGCTGAAGTGAGAGTGAAAGCAGGGCTCAGAGTGTATAAATTAACCATTAGTGTTAGTTGCTATGGAGAAAAAAACATCTGAAAGTTAAAATGCCGGTCTGAACTGCATGTGCAACCTCAGTGAAGACATTCAAAGTAGCATGCAGGCTCAGCAGCTGTCTAGGATGTGGAGTCAGTGTCAGACACACCAGCGATCCTAGGGGGCTGAATGAGCCAGCCACTAACCTCAGGGTCCCTTCCAGGTAAGAGCCTCTGCATCAGCCTTAGGCTAAGCCACTGTCCCATGGGGCCTGCAGTGGTATCTACTGCATCAGGACAATGAGGTTTCAAGAAAATTATAACATGAAATATACTTAGAAAATAATGGCACATGGTAATAGAATAATTCATATTTGTGACTATTTTTACTACTAATGTTATTATCTAGGGCTTGGGATATGCTTGACTTTAATACCTGTATTTTGAATTCAGTAAATCTATGCTGAACTGAATCTGGTGATGAATTTTTCATCTCCTGGGATCCCTGCAGGGAGTCAATATTCCTTGGGATGAAAATCCCCCACTTAGGCTTTTCTGTTAATCAATTGTGCAATGATTAGGTCTTCCAGTCCTGCTCTTTAGAATTATTTTAAAGAAAAACAACTGTTCTCAATCGGGTTTGCTGGGGGCTAATGTGGGAAAGACTCCCTGATGTGGATGAGAAGGTCCTCACTGGGCTCTGGGGGCCAACGTGGGAAACTCTCCCTGATGTGGATGAGAAGGTCCTCACTGGGCTCTGGGGGCCAACGTGGGAAACTCTCCCTGATGTGGATGAGAAGGTCCTCACTGGGCTCTGGAGGTCAATATGGGAAACTCTCCCTGATGTGAATGAGAGGTTCCTCACTGGGCTCTGGGGGCCAACATGGGAAACTCTCCCTGATGTGGATGAGAAGGTCCTCACTGGGCTCTGGAGGTCAACATGGGAAACTCTCCCTGATGTGGATGAGAAGGTCCTCACTGGGCTCTGGAGGTCAACATGGGAAACTCTCCCTGATGTGGATGAGAAGGTCCTCACTGGGCTCTGGAGGTCAATATGGGAAACTCTCCCTGATGTGAATGAGAGGTTCCTCACTGGGCTCTGGAGGTCAATATGGGAAACTCTCCCTGATGTGGATGAGAAGGTCCTCACTGGGCTCTGGGGGCCAACGTGGGAAACTCTCCCTGATGTGGATGAGAAGGTCCTCACTGGGCTCTGGGGGCCAACGTGGGAAACTCTCCCTGATGTGGATGAGAAGGTCCTCACTGGGCTCTGGAGGTCAATATGGGAAACTCTCCCTGATGTGGATGAGAAGGTCCTCACTGGGCTCTGGGGGCCAACGTGGGAAACTCTCCCTGATGTGGATGAGAGGTTCCTCACTGGGCTCTGGGGGCCAACGTGGGAAACTCTCCCTGATGTGGATGAGAGGTTCCTCACTGGGCTCTGGGGGCCAACGTGGGAAACTCTCCCTGATGTGAATGAGAGGTTCCTCACTGGGCTCTGGGGGCCAACGTGGGAAACTCTCCCTGATGTGAATGAGAGGGTCCTCACTGGGCTCTGGGGGCCAACGTGGGAAACTCTCCCTGATGTGAATGAGAGGTTCCTCACTGGGCTCTGGGGGCCAACGTGGGAAACGCTCCCTGATGTGAATGAGAGGGTCCTCACTGGGTTCTGGGGGCCAACGTGGGAAACTCCCTGATGTGGATGAAAGAATCATCACTGGGCTCTGAGGCCCCCCAGGGTGTTCTGCTTCTAATTCTAGAAACAGCTGTGACCTTTGTTAAGAGCAGGCCTTCCCAATCTCCAAATGCCTGATAACTTCTCATGGTAAAAATGGCTTTATTTTCATAGTCAACTGAAGGTACAAGATTTCAGTTTTCTCTTAAACTAATGGGGTTGATCCCAATACAATTCTGCGCCTGGGACAGAAATTCTGAAATTCTGTACCTATAAGAAATTCCAAGGGTCACTTGAGCCTAGGAGGCAGAGGTTGCAGTGAGCCAAGGTCATGCCATTGCACTCCAGCCTGGGTGACAGAGTGAGACCCTGTCTCGAAACGTAAGAAAAAGAAGAAAAAAAATCCTGGTCTGAATAGCTGTCTATGTTCTCCATGTATATACTTTTCTCATAAACCCTTTCCCCTCAATTATCCAACCCAGGTACGCATGTGTTTTCACAAATACATTCACTTCATCTCTAAGAAGGAAGGTGTCATGTGGAACCAGCAGAGATCATTGAGAAATGGACAAGACACTTAACTAGGTGTTCTGGATCCCCACTTCCCTTATTTTAGCACAGGGGATCTTCACATTAAACCTATGGATTTCTTAGGTGTCAATAATTCACCTAAAGTTGTACGCATAAGTCTATATGTATGAGCAATAGAAAATGCCCATTTTCTTTAAGGAGTCTTTCATTTTCACCAATAACCTAACTTTTGGTAGAGAATCTGATGCTATAGATTTTTTAAAAGTAATTAATTTTTTTTCTAGCCTTACAGTATAAAAATATTTAGTGTTTTTACTTTGAGATCTTCTATAGTTAAAAATCTCTATTAAGCAGGGTAAGTTTAAAATGATTACAAAACCTTCCTTTCTTTAGTTTGCTCAATCCACTCTTATTGGGTATTTAGAACAAGTGGAGGAAAAAGAAATAATGGTGAGTGATTGGACTACATAAAGGCAGACATAAGATTTATGTACATTTTGGGGGGAAAAGGCCTTAGGGTTGTAGGGATCTTGTATGAGCCCGTGAAGACCAACCATGGCCATTGAAATGCAGAGGGCATGGTTGAAATGTCTGTGTCTCCTCCAAGTTCACGTGGTGCTGGAGTGTGGGCTGTGGGAGGTGACTGAGCCGTGAGGGGTCATGAATGGGGTCAGGTGCCCTCACACAAAAGCGTGGCAGAGAGATTGCATCCCTTCCTCCACCTGCCACGCAAGGACACAGTGATTATCCTCTCTGGAGGATGCGGCATTCAAGCCACTGCCTGGAAAAAGGGCAGACCCGCAGCAGACACCCAACCTGCAGGCACCTTGGTCCTGGGCTCTGAGCCTCCGGAACTGTAAGCAGTACATTTCCGTTCTTTGTAAATTGCCCAGCACAGGTATTTTGTTATAGTAACTCAAACAGACAAAGACAGAGGTGGTCCTGGATCAGGAGGAGGAGAGCAGGTGGTGGGATGTGGTGCTGGGACTAGGATTCCAGGGAAGAGCAACAGAAAGGGGGACCCTGCATCACCCCCACTGTGGAGCCTTCGCCTCCTTGAGCCACAGGGGACATGTTAGGGAGCAGAAGGGCAGAGCCGGGTGCAGACACAGAAGGAGGGGCTCCAAGCGGAAGGTGTGAGCCAGGACGCTCACAGGAGCCACTTAAACGCGACACATGTCTATGCCCAGGACAGTTTATGGGGGATCTTTGCGGACCTTCTCGGGAAACCCATCATACTTTGCTAACATCTGCACCCCTTTGGAAAACACTGATCACACCATTGCAGGTCAGCGAGAAAATGCCTTCTTCATTTCATTTCCAAGGCAGAAAATCAAATAAACATGGGTTTCCTAAGCCTGTGCCCCCAGAAAGAGCCAGCCTAGAACTTAGGAATGGAAATGCTTTTTGGAATATTTTCAAAAACACACGAAAAAAATCTCTTTTCAACTACATGATTTCTTGAATATCAGTTTTTGTAGCTAATGGATACATTTAAAGGAGAGCAATGAAAGATCTCTGACTAATGTTGACACTGCATGTATCTAAAATTATTCACGCCTACTGGAAGGAAAATTAGGAACTGACTAAATGACTCCCGTTTCAATGCAGTAGTCCTCTTGGAGATAAAAAAAAAAAAAAACCCAATTGTTAGCCACTATTCTGTTGCATCTGATAAATAAATTTCTTGCCCTTAAAAAGATTTCATGGCCAGGCGCGGTGGCTCATGCCTGTAATCCCAGCACTTTGGGAGGCCGAGGCAGGTGGATCATGAGGTCAAGAGATCGAGACCATCCTGGTCAACATGGTGAAACCCCGTCTCTACTAAAAATACAAAACATTAGCTGGGCATGGTGGCATGTGCCTGTAATCCCAGCTACTCAGGAGGCTGAGGCAGGAGAATTGCCTGAACCCAGGAGGCGGAGGAACAGTGAGCCGAGATCGCGCCATTGCACTCCAGCCTGGGTAACAAGAGCGAAACTCCGTCTCAAAAAAAAAATAAAAAAGATTTCATTTGTGAGTCAGGAATATACTTGAAGCCAGGAAAAACCTCACTTTAGCATAAAGTCACATTTGCGGCCACGGATGCACCGCAACCAAGGTGGCTGGAATGCTGGAGCCATTACCATGTCTCTCACGGCCCCTGCGCCACTGCAGACAGAAACCTGGAGCTTCGACGCTTTCGACAAGGACACCAGCCACCCTGCATTTCCCTTCTGTTTCCAATGAGGACATTCCACATCTCACATGGTGGCATTTGGGGCTTTTACATCAACTTCACATGGAAAATGTATTAGCAAATAAGAATGTCAGGGAGAGAGTAGATGACACGACCTTAAAAACTGTATTTTATTTTGTGACATGGTCAAAGCCAGTAGTTGGGGATATTTAAAAATGCAGTAGGAGCTTTTGCTCAACAATCTTTGTCAAACCGCACTTTTCAGAGGCCGTTCGTGGGGCTCGTTAGACACACTCAAGACAGCTCTGAAGTGGAGGCACTTACACTCCTGCCCTGGTGGCTTCCGCCCACACAGATGACATCTTGTTTCTGAATTGTCAGCATCTCTTTCGTCAGCTTTAGCCGGATGTCATAGGCACTGTGGTACTCTTCGCTGTACAACAGAGCAACAGCAGTTTTCAGCTGTAGGGACGAAGTGAAAAAAAAAATGGTGTGAGGGCAGGAGCCATGAGGGGGACAGGTGACATGGGCTTCCCTCTCAAGACTCCTCCTAAAATGCACAGTGTACGCTCACGTGTGCATAGGAGCCATGGGGGGACAGGTGACATGGGCTTCCCTCTCAAGACTCCTCCTAAAATGCACATTGTAGCACTCACGTGTGCATAGGAGCCATGAGGGGGACGGGTGACACAGGCTTCCCTCTCAAGACTCCTCCTAAAATGCACATTGTAGCACTCACGTGTGTATAGGAGCCATGGGGGGACGGGTGACATGGGCTTCCCTCTCAAGACTCCTTCTAAAATGCACATTGTGGCACTCACGTGTGCATAGGAGCCATGGGGGGATGGGTGACATGGGCTTCCCTCTCAAGACTCCTCCTAAAATGCACATTGTAGCACTCACGTGTGCATAGGAGCCATGGGGGGACAGGTGACATGGGCTTCCCTCTCAAGACTCCTTCTAAAATGCACATTGTAGCACTCACGTGTGTATAGGAGCCATGGGGGGACGGGTGACATGGGCTTCCCTCTCAAGACTCCTTCTAAAATGCACATTGTAGCACTCACGTGTGCATAGGAGCCATGGGGGGACAGGTGACATGGGCTTCCCTCTCAAGACTCCTCCTAAAATGCACATGTGTAACACTCACGTGTGCATAGGAGCCATGGGGGGACGGGTGACATGGGCTTCCCTCTCAAGACTCCTTCTAAAATGCACATGTGTAACACTCACGTGTGCATAGGAGCCATGGGGGGATGGGTGACATGGGCTTCCCTCTCAAGACTCCTCCTAAAATGCACATTGTAGCACTCACGTGTGCATAGGAGCCATGGGGGGACAGGTGACATGGGCTTCCCTCTCAAGACTCCTTCTAAAATGCACATTGTAGCACTCACGTGTGCATAGGAGCCATGGGGGGATGGGTGACATGGGCTTCCCTCTCAAGACTCCTTCTAAAATGCACATTGTAGCACTCACGTGTGCATAGGAGCCATGGGGGGATGGGTGACATGGGCTTCCCTCTCAAGACTCCTCCTAAAATGCACATTGTAGCACTCACGTGTGCATAGGAGCCATGGGGGGACAGGTGACATGGGCTTCCCTCTCAAGACTCCTTCTAAAATGCACATTGTAGCACTCACGTGTGCATAGGAGCCATGGGGGGATGGGTGACATGGGCTTCCCTCTCAAGACTCCTCCTAAAATGCACATTGTAGCACTCACGTGTGTATAGGAGCCATGGGGGGACAGGTGACATGGGCTTCCCTCTCAAGACTCCTCCTAAAATGCACATGTGTAACACTCATGTGTGCACAGGAGCCATGGGGGGATGGGTGACATGGGCTTCCCTCTCAAGACTCCTCCTAAAATGCACAGTGTAGCACTCACGTGTGTGTAGGAGCCATGGGGGGATGGGTGACATGGGCTTCCCTCTCAAGACTCCTTCTAAAATGCACAGTGTACGCTCACGTGTGCATAGGAGCCATGGGGGGACGGGTGACACAGGCCTCCCTCTCAAGACTCCTCCTAAAATGCACATGTGTAACACTCATGTGTGCACAGGAGATCTGTGCTGGAATGATAAGGATTTCATTCATTTAGGCAAAAAATAACATGTTGAATAACTGTTCCTGAGCAGCTTTTGCAGGATTTTTTTTTTTTTTGAGACAGAATCTCGCTTTGTCACCCAGGCTGGAGTGCAATGGCAGGATCTCAGTCACTGCAACCTCCACCTCCCAGGTTCAAGTGATTCTCCAGCCTCAGCCTCCCGAGCAGCTGGGATTACAGGCTCCCACCACCATGCCTAGCTAGTTTTTATATTTTAAGTAGAGATGAGGTTTTACCATGTTGGCCAGGCTGATCTTGAACTCCTGACCTACCTGCCTTGGCCTCCCAAAGTGCTGGGATTACAGGCGTGAGAGACTGTGCCCAGCCATATCATATATAAGGCATGTTTTTAAAAGAAAATTAGCCAGGCATTCTTTTTAACTTGAAAAGTTTTATTAGCATTTTATTTTAATCAATTTTCCCCCTTCCAAAAACATGTTTTTTTTACTTTAAAGTTATTTTAATAAAAATGATCATTTTTAAGACTCCTAAAATATCTGTATGAAGCTTTGCTGGCCTGGAATAGCAAAGGAACACATCAGAAATAACCAAAACACAAGAACCCGAGCGTAATGCTGAGGAGGAAGCAGACTTCTCAGAAATAGGGGTGGCCGGAGCTCCTGCGGGGCTGCTGCTGTGTCCTGGGAGCTCGGGAATGGGCCAGGCCTGCTGTTCCTGGACAGCAAGCAACATGGTGTGGAGCTGTTAGGAAGTATTGATCAGGAGGACAGTTAATTAATCAGAAAAGATAAATCTATCAGCTTTGTTAGCAGATGAAGGATGCACAGGTCAGAAAAACACGTTTGGATAAAGAGAAACATTGCCCTGTCCTTGGGGAGTGTCAGGGAAAGCTGCCCTGGGGGCTGACCCGCTCCAATCAGGCTGCTGGCCGGGCACAGGGCTTGGATGTCCCACAGAATGGCAGTTGTGCCCTGCCATATGCCCAGTGCCTTGTGAGGACTAGCCTCTGGAGTGCAGGAGCAGGAGCCAGGGCACTTGGCCCTCAAGCCATGCAGCGGGGGTGGAGGGGGAGGGGCACAGCTGGAGGCCAGTGGTCCAGCAAGGAGGGTTGAGACTGCTGTGCTGACTATTTTAGCATCCTCTCTGCACAGAGCCCCAGTGCTAATCAACCCTCACATTCAGAGCCACACATGAGGGCAGAGCCTGGCCCATGGACAGATAGGTCCCCACTTGGGAAGGATGAGGCTGTGGCCACACAGCTCAGCAACTGAGCTGCTGTGAGAAGGAAACATGGGGTCCAAGAAACCCCAGCGCCTGCATCTGCCCCAGAGATCTGCAGTTCATCAAGTAAGACTCAGGCTGAGCAAAAGGATTAAGAAAAAGCAACTCATCAAATGCGTCTATTAAGTAGCACAGCTGGGTAGGAAGGGCTTGTTGGGCTTGTTTCGACAGTGGAGGCCTCCTCAGCACTCATAGGAAACAGACCCCCGCCAAGGGAAGCCACTGACCAAGCCAGAGTCTGCTCCTCCCAACACCCTCAGCTGATCCGCACACACAGGAGCGTTTCAGGAGGTTCAGAGTGGTTACCTCTTTCTTTCAATCACTCAACACAAAAAAGACTGCATGCCCCACTGCATTGCATCTGTTAATTTAATAACTACACATGCAGGCCTGTGCTGGCACACACTGTCACACACGGCCATCTTGCCTGGCCCAGGGAGAGGACTGCTACAATCCACACCTCACCCAGCCTACATAAAACGCACCCAATAGGAACTCTAATGGATTCTTCCATCCCCATGGGTGCCGTGTGCTCCCACCCACTTTGCTGACCCCAGGGGGCTGTACCTGGTGAGATTGCCAGGAGGCCCCGGCTGTGTCCCAGGTGCATGGGGTATGGCTGGACCCAGGCCCCCTGGCCCTTTGCAGCTTGAGCCCTGGCCTCGCCTGATGGAGGGACTAGCTCAGTGGAGAGAGAAACAGACATGTCCCTAAAGGCAGGAAGACCCTCAGTATTTTCCCCATGAGCGTGTGTAATGGGTAACTCTCATAAGTGAACACTGATTGGAAAAAGAATTCTAGCCAACCAGGGTGAAACAGGATGAAACATAGTACCTGCAGCTCCCTGCCTGACTGATGTGCATTCTCACCATGCCTGCTAGGATATCTCACCATTTCCTCCCACCCTACTCTCACACACCGGTGTCTGATGACACGTGGGCATCGCCCACTTCACTGCACACAGAGGGAAGCAGGGTCAGCTATACCCCAGAGCAGCAAGCACAGGGCCCCAACCCCAGGTGTGTGGGCTTGACAATGGGAGGAGCTGAGTGATGCAGCTTCTTCAGGACTCCAAGGCCGGTGGAAGCCAGAAGGTGGTCCTGTTTGCCCTAAAGCAGAAGGGCCCCGAGGTGTGCAAGAGGCCCCAGCTCCCAGTCTCTCTCCTTGCTCCTCCCAGGGCCCTGGTTTTCATGGTCCCTGCCAGTCACTACGACTGACAGCTCTCAGGTGCTGATGAAAGGAAGGGCTCCAGGGTTCTCGGTAATGATCCTGCAGAATGGGGCTCAGAAGGATTTCCTTAATTGTGGCCCTAGGCCACCCAAAAACACAAACCCCTGCTGCTCTTATGGGGCCCAGACCTTTCTCATGCCATCCAGAAAGCAGCTGTGCCTCTTCTACCTCCCAGCCTCCCCTCCCACATCCTAGAAACCACCTGCACACACACTCACATGCAACACACATGGCCCACACTCATGCCTCCACATGTGTGCACAAAAACTCATGCACACACGTACAGGGATGCATGCACACATGGGCACACACAAATGCACACACACCCATACACAGGCACAGACATACCATTGAAGACCATGTGTATCAATATGCTGAAGTCAGGACAGGAATAAAAGTTTTAGATGATACAGACCGAGCCTGCAGTTATAAAGTTGGAACCCAAAACTCAAAGTCAAAGTCAAATTCCTATAAAAATAAGCAGCAGGCAGTGTCTGGAAGGAGATGCTCACTCTAGGTGAATACAGAGGCCGTAATATCCTGCTAAATGGGCTTTCTCCATTATGACCCAGGCTCTGTGGCAATGGGAGCTTTGGCTGCCTTGATTTCTCCAGATCCCCGGTGACCGATGCATCCGAGCACATTCTTGCTGCAGGTTTTCACTGAATTATTGCTTGTCCCCCAGCCACACCACTGCCCAGGGAGAGGTCACCCTCTCTACCGCCATGGGGAACCCATGGGGCTCTTGGGGAGGACCACAGGTGATGGCACTCATAAGGAGCAGGACCCAAAACAGGGCTCAGGGACCCCGAGTGGCAGGGTCAGGAGGGGCCACAGTGAGCATCGGGCCACCCCAGGGAAGCAGAGGCAGTGCGGCCGCCTTTGGAGGAAGGGCTTGCTCTGTTCTTGCTATTCAGGACAAGAAGAGGTTTTAGTGCACGTCAAAAAGATGCACTATTGACTGATGTTATATCTGGATGCAAAGTCCACACTCAGGTAGAATATTAATTTTCAACTAATTCATCACACTGGCCACTCGCCATTGCTACTGGTTAACTGTCCTGGTGAGGAAATTGCCTGCAACTCATGGACTCTAGGTATGGAAAACAGTGAACGTAGCATCCACAGAGGAGTTTCCATGACAGAGGTCAAGGGAAGCGTTTGCAAATAAAACATAATATTCTAAATACATACAATTTTAAATGCTTCCTGATGAAAGCAAATGGAATCCCACGAAGACCTCTAATGAATCATCTGCTGCTTTGTTACGCCATCGGAGCCAGATGACACTATCTGTTTCTTTTTTTCTTTTTTCTTTTTTTTTTGAGACGGAGTTTTTCTCTTGTTACCCAGGCTGGAGTGCAATGGCGCGATCTCGGTTCACTGCAACCTCCGCCTCCTGGGTTCAGGCAATTCTCCTGCCTCAGCCTCCTGGGTAGCCAGGATTACAGGCACGCGCCACCACACCCAGCCAATTTTCTGTATTTTTAGTAGAGATGGGGTTTCACCATGTTGACCAGGATGGTCTCAATCTCCTGACCTTGTGATCCACCTGCCTTGGCCTCCCAAAGTGCCAGGACTACAGGCTTGAGCCACTGCACCTGGCCGACACTATCTGAAATAAGCCCAACTTCTGCTCAACATGTTAACAGATTAAAGTCAGGGACACAACCGAATTAGAGACACCCAGGCATTCCAAATCAAAACTGCACTTCATGCTGATCACTTCCTCTATGACAACACACACGTTCTGTCGTATTGGCCTTACTTTGCCAGAGAGAATTATCTGCTCTAATATGTGGTGATATGTCCTCCAGGCACTGTTTTCTGTGCCCCTTCCTGTCCCCTTGGAGACGTCACCTGTAGCGCTCCAAGAAAATCTCTGTGGCCAGCAGGTGCTGAGATTAGAGCAGGTCACTCACCAAGAGGAATAAAGGCAGGGGGAGTGCACAAGGGTCCACCAGGCCCCGCTGTGACTAAGGCCCATGTTTTCCCATTGCTTAAGCAATTCTGTGTATTTAATGAGCTAACTGAATACATTTCCTTGACACATTTCCTGGAAATAAAATAATTATTCCAACTCAACTTCTTCAAAAGTAAACTGTGAGTCTTTCCCCTTCAAAACAAATAAAAATATTTAAAAACCAAAAAGATAAAACCCCTTCTCATCCAATAATTGCCCCATCGGTGGGTGACCACAGCATCACCCTGGTGTCTCGGCTGAAGCTCCTCAGATCCTGTGACCTTCCTCCCTCCCATCACTCAGTGTCCAATTCACCGGCAAGTCCACTGAAATGTTCCGCCATCTTGCCCAGGGTCATGGGGTTCAGCTGCCTTCAAAGCTGCTTTACTGGCCTCATAAAAGACCTCCCTGTTTCCAGCCTTGCCCCAGTTCAGTGTTTTCTTAAAGTCACAGCTGGGTGGCCCTGTTAAGATATGGCTCAGGTAACCTCATTTCTCTTAACAAGATCTTCCAAGAGTTTGTCATTTCTCAGAGGAAAAGCCAACGTCTGTCGATGCCCTGTGAGGACAGCCCTGCAGTTGCTCCTGTCCCTTGCCCAGCTGTCCGGCAGCCCTGCTGTGCCTGCCTGGGGTCCGCCCACCTACCCTGCCCACTCCTCTCCCCAGCATCCTCCTCTCCTGGGGTGTGGGCTGAGAGCCTCCTCCTCGGCAGCTTCCCTAATCCATCAACTAAAATCGGAACTCCGCCACCCGCCACTGCTCTTTATACCTCTTTCCAGCTTTATCTTTCTCCCTAGAACTTTTCAGAACCTGTGCCCTGCTTGACATCAGAACGTGAGTTCTGTGATGCAATGGTCCTCTCTACCTTCTCCACTTCAGGAGGACCAGTTCCTACAGCCCAGCCTGGCATATCCTAGGGGCACAAGACATTTCTCAAATGGAATCCGACAAGAAGACTGCTTTCACCAACACAATTCCAATGAAAATCCAATACAGACAACTTTGAAATGCAGCCTCACAATTCTAACAATAAGATTAATGGAGTAAGACAGCTGCAGAGAAGAGGACCCGATACACAGACACAGGGAAACACAAAACCCACTGCAATGTCGCGGCAGCTGCACAACAGTGAGGCCCGTGAGCTCCGCATCAGCACCAGGAGGTCTTGGGCACATCATGTGGGGGTGTATTACATCCCTGGAGAAGAGAAAAAAAATGCTCATACAAAGAAAGACCTTAAGACTACTGTTTAATGTAGTAATGCTTTGCTAACTGTGAACACAGGTCTCATATACCTTATTTCAGAAAGTAAGTTCCAGAGACACCAGCAGTCATAGGGATGTAGAAAAACAAAATAAAAACCCATGAAGAAAATGTCAGAGTGTGTGTGTGTCTGTGTGTGCATGTGTATGTGTGTGTTTGTGTGTGTGCGCGCATATGTGTGTATTGTGTGTGTGCGTGTGTGTTTGTGTGTGTGCGCACATATGTGTGTATTGCATGTGTGTGCGTGTGCGTGTGTGTTTGTGTGTGTGCGCACATGTGTGTATTGCGTGTGTGTGTGTGTGCGTGTGCGCACATACGTGTGTATTGCGTGTGTGTGCGTGTGTACGTGCGTATAAGCATACTGGCTTAGTGTGACTCAAAATCCAGAAATTCTTGAGCAAAGGATTCGTTATATAGAAATATAAAACCTTTCAATAACAGAAACACCATATTCAAAAATGAATGCATGCCACAAACAGCAGGCTCACAGAGCCTCACAAATAAAGATGGAAACATGAGCATCCTGCTAAAACTGAGCAAGGAATACAAAAACAGTTCCCACACGAAGGAATAAAAGGAAATGAATTATAAATGTGAAAATATATGCAACCTCACTAGCCATCAATAAATCACAGTCACTACAACAATGATTTGTGATTTTTAAACTATCAGGCAGGTAAGTGTTTAAAAAGAATAGCAACACCTTACAACAGCAACAACGTGCAGACATGGACGTCGACGTGGTGCTGGCAGGTGTGCGAACGCACGGAATGCTCCCAGAAAATGCTCCGAAACAGATGTGAACACGACTAGGTCTAGGCTTTCACGTGGCATTTTTACTTCTAAGAATTCATCCTAAACATACAGTCAGACTAGGCACTGAGAGAGGTGGGCAAGGTGTTCATTTCACTCCTTCTGCTTTTAAAGTACATTATGACTTACAGGTGATACTGAGAAGCTGCTAAAAATACTAAGTTCTGCATCTGTTGATAAGCAAAGGAGTCCAAAATGATGTGTGAAAAGCAGAAGAGTATGATGGTGACTAACACATTAATAATTATGTTGTATATAAATATACATATGTACATACATATAAATAAAGCATGGAGAAGACTTAGAAGAATAGGGCTTCAAAACATTATTTTGTGCAAATGTTTATAATTTTAAAATTATGAAAATACATCATTTAAATATTGATTATTTAAATCCATGAAGGTTAGTTTTTATTAAGTCCTAACTTTTGTTACTAAAGTTGATTTACCTTCATAAAATTTAAGGTGAGTCTCTTAATAATTTAGAAAAGTCATAAATACTAAATTTAGCTATTTTACTGCCTTTTAATTTATTTATGCAGCTGAGGTCATCTCTGCTGAGATCATTCATGAATGTATTAGTTGGAAGCGAAGCACACTGATGCTTTCCAGCAGATTCAGAGAAGTCTATCCTAAAATGGAACATACTTGATAAAAAGTATCACGTACCATAATATTCACCAAATAACTATTGCTATTCTATAAATTCAAAGTATGATAAAAATGTATACAAGTTGTAATAAAGCATTGCCCCTTGTTTATCCAGAAGTAAGGATAGTTCCGTCCCTGAATTGTTGACATTAAGAGAATTAAGGAATGCTTATCAGGTGCCGAAAGAAGCATGCAGAGCCGTGATGAGGCACGGGGAGGGGAAGCTAACTGCATGAGTGACTGGGCCATTCGGGGTGCGAGGAAGGAACAGACTCCCAATTTAGAAGTTCACAGCTAAGGGAGCTGTAATAAGTGCTTGGTTATAGAGAATTCTAAACTTCTAATACCGTGCCTTTTGACCTGGTCAACTGGGTCTACCAAAGATTAAAAACTATGGATATACATCCATGTACAGTGGTATAACTGGCATGGAGGTATTTGTGTCACCAGTGACCTTGGTGACATGTAGAACACAGGCCCTGGAGGAGCTGGAGTGAACCACAGACGTGTCCGATGACGTCTGCCACATGCTCCTGAACACACCGGTGCACAATCTGTCTCACTTCACCGAGCCTCTGCTTCCTGATCTGTAAAAGCAGATAATTTCAACTTTACTCAGATGTGCAAATGGGTAAATGAGAAGGTATTTGTGAAAGTTCCTAACAGAGAACCTGTCACAGAACAGCAGTGGTCCAATATAATTCAGTTGTTCTTCCGGCAGGTTATCTTTTTGGATATTTTCATGGCAGTAAAAATGAAACCATTTTTGGCAGCAGAAGAAAAATAAACTCTGTTAATCCAGCAGCATATCAAACAAAGAGAAAGAATCAAGACATCAACAGGTGATGTATCGGCAAACGTCGTTTGAGTGCGGAAAATCCCCACTCCTAGTTTTAGATATAAGCCAAAACAACTCAGATAACAAGAAAAACAAACGCCAATCAGCCAGCGTCCCACTAGGAGCCGCACAGAAACAACTGCTGACCTCGGAAGGTTAAATAAAAGCAGACACCTAAACATTCATTTTATGGCACTGAACACCAACAAACACTTTGCATTAAAACAACGGATAATATTCTGCTGTAAAAGTTAAGAGTTTGAAGCTTGGAAACATAAATCAATTAATAAACTGATCATTCTGCTTGGGGAAAAAAAAAGAATGCAAAGTTTTCAACATGCAACCTCACCCTAACAGAAAAGGCAATTACAGAAATTTATAATTTCAACAGCTAAAAACATTTAAGCGAAAAAGGTTCAATAGTAGGGAACATAGAACGTAATGTCACGCATCGACTTCAGTGAGGACTTTGCTATGAGAGTGCAGGAAGGAACAAGCAACCTGGAAGACACCACAGGTTCGGTTCTCACCACCCCAATCAAGTGGATACCGCAGTAACACAAGTCACACAATTTTGTGGTTTCCCAGCGCTTATGAAAGTTACGTTTACACTATACTGTAGTCTATTGAGTGTGCAATAGCAGTATGTATAAGACTGTACACGGCTTAATTAAAAAAATACTTTATTGCTAAAAAGCTGAACCTTGGCTGAGTTGCCATCACTTTGCTGGTGAAGAACCCTCCTCAATGTTACTGGAGCTGACGGATCAGGGTGGTCGCCCCTGATGGCTGAAATGGCAATTTCTTAAAACAAGACGACATCGAAGTCTGCCACAGATTAACTCTTCCTTTCATGAAAGATTTCTCTGTAGCATGTGATGCTGTTTGGTAGAATTTTACCCACAGTACAACTTCTTTCAAAATTGAAGTCACACCTCTTAAACTCTGCCACTGTGTTATCAACTAAGTTCATGGAATATTCTAGATCCTTTGTTGTCATTTCAGCAATGTTCCAAGTATCTTTGTGGTGTTTCAATCTCAAGAAACTACCTTCTTTCCTCATCCACGAGAAGCAACCTCTTCTGTGTTGAAGTTTTAAAATGAGATTGCAGTAATTCAGTCACACCTGCAGGCTCTGCATCCAATTCTAGTTCTCTTGCTATTTCTACTACATCTGCAGGTACCTACTCCACTTGAGTCTTGAATTCCTCAAAGTCACCCATGAGGGCTGGAATCACCTTCTTCCAAAGTCCTGTTAATGGCACTTTTACCTCCTCCCATGAATCATGAAATGTACTTAGTGGCATCTAGAATGATAAATCCTTTACAGAAGGTTTCTAATTTACTTTGCCCAGATCCATCAGAGAAATCGCTCTCCATGGCAGCTATAATCTTATGAGATGCATTTCTTAAATGATGAAACGTGGAGTCAACACTACACCTTGATTTATGACCTGCAGAGTGGAGGCTGCATTAACAGGCACGGAATCGGCCTTGATCTCCTTGCGCATCTCCAGCAGAGCTCGTGGATGACCAGGTACACTGTCAATGGGTAGTAATATTTTGAAAGAAATCTTTTTTGTTTTGTTTTGTTTCAGCAGGTCTTAACGGTGTGCTTAAAATATTCCATAAACCATGCTCTAAACAGACGTGCTGTCATCTAGGATTTGTTTATAAAGCACAGGCAGAGAAGGTTTAGCATCATGCCTAAGGGCCGTAGGATTTTCAGAACAGTTTTTTTTTTTTAAAGGCTTTAAAGTCCAACTCCATTAGCCTAGAACAAGGGAGTCAGCTTGTCCTTTGAGGATAAGAAACCAGGCACTGACTTCTCCTCTCCAGCTATCAAAGTCCTAGATGGCGTCTTCTTCCAATAGAAGCTGTTTCATCTACACGGAAAATGTGTTGTTGTGTAGGCACCTCCATCGATGGTCTTAGCTGGATCTTCTGGAGAACGTCCTGCAGCTTCTCCATCTGCATTTGTGGCTTCTCTTTGCACTTTTATACACACAGCGTCTTTCCTAGAACCTCATAAACCCACCTCTGCCAGCCTCCAACTCTTCTCCGGAAGCTTCCTCCCCTATCTAGGCCTTCACAGAACTAAAGAACGGGCCTTGCTACGGATTCGGCTCTGGCTGAAGAGAACGCTGTGGCTGGTTGGAGCTATCCAGGCCAAACTTTATCCGCATTGGCGAATAAGGCTACTCTCACTTTCCTGTCATTTCATTGGAGTAGCATTTTTTAATTTCCGGCAAGATTTTTCCTTTGTATTTCCAACCTGGCTGTTTGGTGTAAGGGGCCTAGCTTTCTGCCTGGCTGTTTGTCTGGGTATAAGGGGCCTAGCTTTCTGCCTGGCTGAGCATTCCACACGACCCCCTCACTGAGCCTGATCTTCTCTAGTTTTTAAGGTGGAAGCGAAACAATGGCCACTCTTCCTTTCACTTGAACAGCTAGAGGCCATTGCAGGTTTGTTAATTGGCCTAATTTCAATATTGTTGTGTCTCCGGAAACAGAGAGGCTCCAGGAGAGGGAGAAAGACGGGAGAATGGCCGGTCAGGACACGTGAGACATTTAAGTTCCCTGTCCTATCTGGGGGTGATTTTCGGCACCTCAAAACAACCGCAGTAGCACCACCTGCCCCCTAGTTTTCCTTCCCACAGGCTGAGGCCATCCAGGTGGTCCAGTCCGCCCTGTGAGGACAGCCTCTCCTTCTGCACCAGATCACACTGCCCACCCCAACTCCAGAACACCCCTCCAGGGACATTCCCAGCAGGACTCCCTTCGGACCGAATGGCACCAATTGCCAACATCACTTCACTGGCACTGATGGTCTCACAAAAAGCTCCAAGGTGGGACTGGCTTTATTCCAGACCCTGCACACTGACGTCGCTGTAGAATCACGCAAGGGGCTGGGGATTCTGAAATGACGTGTGGGGAGAAACAGGGCCTGTGGGAACAAGGGTCCCGGGAACCTTGTTGTAAGGACTGGGCTCCCTGGGATTCCTGGGTGAGGTGCTAAAGGGGCCCGGACTTCCCACGGATACCTCTTGAGTGCAGTTATCAACTAGATGTGTGTGTGTGTGTGTCCTAGTCTTGGTGGATATTTTCTAGACATTTGTGTGTGTGTGTGTGTGTGTCCTAGTCTTGGTGGATATTTTCTAGACATTAGTGTGTGTGTGTATATGTGTGTGTGTGTGTGTCCTAGTCTTGGTGGATATTTTCTAGACATTAGTGTGTGTGTGTATGTGTGTGTGTGTGTGTCCTAGTCTTGGTGGATATTTTCTAGACATTAGTGTGTGTGTGTGTGTGTGTGTGTCCTAGTCTTGGTGGATATTTTCTAGACATTTGTGTGTATATGTGCGTGTGTGTGTGTGTGTCCTAGTCTTGGTGGATATTTTCTAGACATTAGTGTGTGTGTGTGTGTGTGTGTGTGTGTCCTAGTCTTGGTGGATATTTTCTAGATATTAGTGTGTGTGTGTGTGTGTGTCCTAGTCTTGGTGGATATTTTCTAGACATTAGTGTGTGTGTGTGTGTGTGTCCTAGTCTTGGTGGATATTTTCTAGACATTTGTGTATGTGCGTGTGTGTGTGTGTGTGTCCTAGTCTTGGTGAATATTTTCTAGACACTTGTGTGTGTGTGTGTGTGTGTGTGTGTGTCCTAGTCTTGGTGGATATTTTCTAGACATTAGTGTGTGTGTGTGTGTGTGTGTGTGTCCTAGTCTTGGTGGATATTTTCTAGACATTTGTGTATGTGCGTGTGTGTGTGTGTGTCCTAGTCTTGGTGAATATTTTCTAGACATTAGTGTGTGTGTGTATATGTGTGTGTGCGTGTGTGTGTGTCCTAGTCTTGGTGGATATTTTCTAGACATTAGTGTGTGTGTGTGTGTGTGTGTGTGTCCTAGTCTTGGTGGATATTTTCTAGACATTAGTGTGTGTGTGTGTGTGTGTGTCCTAGTCTTGGTGGATATTTTCTAGACATTAGTGTGTGTGTGTGTGTGTGTCCTAGTCTTGGTGGATATTTTCTAGACATTTGTGTATGTGCGTGTGTGTGTGTGTGTGTGTGTCCCAGTCTTGGATATTTTCTAGACATGTGTGTGTGTGTGTGTGTGTGTGTGTGTGTCCTAGTCTTGGTGAATATTTTCTAGACACTTGTGTGTGTGTCCTCGTCTTGGTGGATATTTTCTAGACATTAGTGTGTGTGTGTGTGTGTGTGTGTGTCCTAGTCTTGGATATTTTCTAGACGTGTGTGTGTGTGTTTGTGTGTGTGTGTGTGTGTGTGTGTTTGTGTGTTTCCTAGCCTCGGTGGACCTTTCCTTTCCCTGTTCCATAACCCAAGTGCATTGCTTCAGACTGTTTCACATACAGCCCGGACTACTTTTAGAATGAATTAGAAGACAAGAGATTTTTTCCCCCACTTGTATAAGGATTGTTTCCATTTCTATAAAAGAGTCCTGGGCTATTTTATGCATATTTGTCTGTGTTCAGTTTAGAATAAAGCAGAAGTGTTGTAGGGATGAATCTTTAAGGCATTACTGTTGTGTTCAGTTGCTTAGTATCTTATAAAACAACAGAGATCAGCTCAAAACACAGACTTGTTTACGATTCGAGATAATAAGCACCTTCCATCATAAACCACGTACAGCACATTCCTGACTGTGACTGGAAACAGAGTGAATGACACGCATGTTTGGGAGACGTAATTACAAATTCTGTCATTCAAACACAATCTTTTAACTGGAAGCTTTGTTCCCCGAGGTAAAACCTGGCATTTCCAGTGGATGCCTCCGGCCCAGCCATGGCAAAGACGCTGTGAAAAACAGCTGGTGCATAAGTGATATTATCTGAATGATCAGAAAGTAAGCTAAGTGTCCAGTTAAATTACTGTAAATACAGTACATACAAGCCAATTAGAGAAGATTATTGCTATCCTTCTGCACTCTGAATATATAAAACAAAATCATAAAACATCAGTGCCTTCAGTATACAAATTTAAGACGAAATGCAATGGATTTTTAAGCACTGTCAGAAGGGCTTTTGATACTAATATTGAAGCTAAAATCCAACAATAGGTAAATGCACAAAATATAAAATTAGTATAAAAATTAGAAACTATGTCTAATTGCATTTTTAATGTATTTCTGATATTCTTAAGCATCTTATCATTTGTATTTTTCAGAATATGTCTGTAGGGAAACACCATGCCATTAAGAATGCAGGGTCAGCAACTGCAGTAACGGATCCTAACACCTGCCAGGCTCTGCCACCGTAGTAACACATCCTAACACCTGCCTGCCAGGCTCTGCCACTGCAGTAACACATCCTAACACCTGCCTGCCAGGCTCTGCCACTGCAGTAACACATCCTAACACCTGGTTACCAGGCTCGGCCACTGCAGTAACACATCCTAACACCTGCCTGCCAGGCTCTGCCACTGCAGTAACACATCCTAACACCTGGTTACCAGGCTCTGCCACTGCAGTAACACATCCTAACACCTGGTTACCAGGCTCTCCCACTGCAGTAACACATCCTAACACCTGCCTGCCAGGCTCGGCCACTGCAGTAACACATCCTAACACCTGGTTACCAGGCTCTGCCACTGCAGTAACACATCCTAACACCTGCCTGCCAGGCTCTGCCACTGCAGTAACACATCCTAACACCTGCCTGCCAGGCTCTGCCACTGCAGTAACACATCCTAACACCTGCCAGGCTCTGCCACTGCAGTAACACATCCTAACACCTGCCAGGCTCTGCCACTGCAGTAACACATCCTAACACCTGCCTGCCAGGCTCTGCCACTGCAGTAACACATCCTAACACCTGCCTGCCAGGCTCTGCCACTGCAGTAACACATCCTAACACCTGGTTACCAGGCTCTGCCACTGCAGTAACACATCCTAACACCTGGTTACCAGGCTCTGCCACTGCAGTAACACATCCTAACACCTGCCTGCCAGGCTCTGCCACTGCAGTAACACATCCTAACACCTGCCTGCCAGGCTCTGCCACTGCAGTAACACATCCTAACACCTGGTTACCAGGCTCTGCCACTGCAGTAACAGATCCTAACACCTGGTTACCAGGCTCTGCCACTGCAGTAACACATCCTAACACCTGGTTACCACGCTCTGCCACTGCAGTAACACATCCTAACACCTGCCTGCCAGGACTGGGCCACCTCAGTAACAGATCCTAACACCTGCCTGCCAGGCTCGGCCACCTCAGTAACAGATCCTAACACCTGCCTACCAGGCTCGGCCACTGCAGTAACACATCCTAACACCTGGTTACCAGGCTCTGCCACTGCAGTAACAGATCCTAACACCTGCCTGCCAGGCTCTGCCACTGCAGTAACACATCCTAACACCTGGTTACCAGGCTCGGCCACTGCAGTAACACATCCTAACACCTGGTTACCAGGCTCTGTCACTGCAGTAACACATCCTAACACCTGGTTACCAGGCTCTGCCACTGCAGTAACACATCCTAACACCTGGTTACCAGGCTTGGCCACTGCAGTAACAGATCCTAACACCTGCCTGCCAGGCTCGTCCATTCTGCTGTTACCATTTTGAGTGCAGAAAGTGTTAATTTGCTTAATGTTTCTACAACCTATTGAGTGCCTGATATGAGGAGGAAAATCAAGGGCACAGAGGACTATTTTATTCTATCTCTTTCTACTTGAAACTCAACTTTCAGGAAAATTTTTAAAACTAAGGCCTGGCAACACAGTTACAGCCACCCTGCTACGTGCGCATCTATGGGCAAGAGACTCTCCCTCGTAGGTTATCAGCTTGCACCCTAGTTATTCATACCTGGTGCTTGACCATTCCTGAAAAAGACAGAAGTAAAATAGAATAAGACCTCTTAGCAGAAATGAGGATAAGCTTAGGTTGACAGAGCAACCTGAACCTGGGGAATATCTGTTGATTCCTAAGAGGCTACATCTCTCCTCACCATGCAGAGGATCTGATGGTCACCCCAAAGCTCCATCCCTGCTCCAGAGACCTGGGAGTCCAAGGTCTGTGGGACCCAAAGGCTGCCCTTCCTCCGGGGGAAAATGAGTTACTGTCCCTGGAGTTTGTGCAGAGAAGCCTGTTGCACCACAAGATGATTTAAGGGTGGGGTCATTTGTTCTTGTAGATGAACTTGCACATTGGGAAAGCTAAGCAAAGGGCAGTGCAAGACAGTGGGCAACACAGTTCAAAGATGAAGAGGAAGATGCATTCACTTTCCTGCTTTTCTACTGGAAAAGCAACTGGAACAAAGAAGGAAATGCTGCCCCAAAGTGAGTCCACACAGGATGAATTCCGATGTATAAAGACAGAACCCAGGTGTAGTGCCATGGCTGCCTACCGTCCTTCTCTCCCTCCTGTGGAGACACTTGTGCAGCAGCCCATCTCAGAGAAGGCACCAGGCCACTGACGAGGATGAGAGGCTTCAGGGAGGACTCAGGACCAGTGATGGGGATGAGAGCCTTCGGGGAGGACTCAGGACCAGTGACGGGGATGAGAGCCTTCGGGGAGGACTCAGGACCAGTGATGGGGATGAGAGCCTTCGGGGAGGACTCAGGACCAGTGACAGGGATGAGAGCCTTCGGGGAGGACTCAGGACCAGTGACAGGGATGAGAACTTTCAGGGAGGACTCAGGACCAGTAACGGCGATGAGAGCCTTCGCGGAGGACTCAGGACCAGTGATGGGGATGAGAGCCTTCGGGGAGGACTCAGGACCAGTGACGGGGATGAGAGCCTTCGGGGAGGACTCAGGACCAGTGACAGGGATGAGAACTTTCAGGGAGGACTCAGGACCAGTAACGGGGATGAGAGCCTTCGGGGAGGACTCAGGACCAGTGACGAGGATGAGAACTTTCAGGGAGGACTCAGGACCAGTAATGGGGATGAGAGCCTTCGGGGAGGACTCAGGACCAGTGACGGGGATGAGAACTTTCAGGGAGGACTCAGGACCAGTAACGGGGATGAGAGCCTTCGGGGAGGACTCAGGACCAGTGACAGGAATGAGAGCCTTTAGGGAGGACTCAGGACCAGTAACGGGGATGAGAACTTTCAGGGAGGACTCAGGACCAGTAATGGGGATGAGAGCCTTCGGGGAGGACTCAGGACCAGTGACGGGGATGAGAGCCTTCAGGGAGGACTCAGGACCAGTGATGGGGATGAGAGCCTTCGGGGAGGACTCAGGACCAGTGACGGGGATGAGAGCCTTCGGGGAGGACTCAGGACCAGTAACAGGGATGAGAGCCTTTGGGGAGGACTCAGGACCAGTAACAGGGATGAGAGCCTTTGGGGAGGACTCAGGACCAGTCACAGGGATGAGAGCCTTCAAGAGGACTCAGGACCAGTAACAGGGATGGGAGCCTTTGGGGAGGACTCAGGACCAGTAACAGGATGAGAGCCTTTGGGGAGGACTCAGGACCAGTCACAGGGATGAGAGCCTTCAGGAGGACTCAGGACCAGTAACAGGGATGAGAGCCTTTGGGGAGGACTCAGGACCAGTGACGGGGATGAGAGCCTTCAGGGAGGACTCAGGACCAGTGACGGGGATGAGAACTTTCAGGGAGGACACTGCACAGGGGAGGCTCGGTTTGTCAGACTTTCATTAAGGGCCACAGGCTTGTGTGGCACAAACAGGTGCCATTAGCTAGGTACAACCAGATGCCTGTGATGATGCTTGGAAGAACTGCGAGCCTCTACAAAGACAGGCTGGTCACTTCTGACAAAAACCCCACCCAAACCAAGGATGATGCTATTCCCACGCAGGTCCCGAATGTGGGGGACGCTGTAAACAGCAACTAGGACTTCACCTTCTGCTCAATCAAACTTTAATCCAACAAAAGCATTAGCGTCAACATCAGCTGAGGAGACATGAGGAATTTTGCAGTCTATGCGGTAACATATATTGTGGAATTATATCAAAAGCAATGTATTTATCCAATAATCCAATATGGAGCAGATTTAAAAACTGCCAATAAACCCATTAAAACCAACATTATGTAAAATAAAAACAGGGAGAATTTCAAAGAAACAATGTCACATAACTTCCAGCGTTCTTTCTTCATTTTACACTACTGGTGTGCTGTGTGCGTGTGTGTGTGTGTGTGTGTGTGTGTGGTGTGTGGTGTGTGTGTGTTGTGTATGCGTGTATGTGTGTGTATGTGTGTGTATGTCTGTGTGTGTGCGTATGTGTGTGTGGTGTGTGTGTATGTGTGTGTGGTGTGTGTGTATGTGTGTGTATGTATGTGTGTGGTGTGTGTGTTGTGTATGCGTGTGTGTATTTGTGTGTATGTGTGTGTATGTCTTTGTGTGTGCGTGTGTGTGTGTGGTGTGTGTGTGTGTGGTGTGTCTGTTGTGTGTGTGTGTGGTGTGTGTGTGTATGTGTGTGTGGTGTGTGGTGTGTGTGTATGTATGTGTGTGGTGTGTCTGCTGTGTATGTGTGTGGTGTGTGTGTGTGTTGTGTATGCGTGTGTGTATTTGTGTGTATGTGTGTGTATGTCTGTGTGTGTGCGTGTGTGTGTGTGTGTCGTGTGTGTGTGTGTTTTGATCCAATGCCTACTCTGCCTGCACTTTCACCATATGCTGTGGACACAAAGGTGAGAGACAAGAAACAAGAGACACTACCCTCGTTGAGAAGACCTATATCTCCATTCATTATCTTTATAAAAAATTCTGTACTCTAAGTTTACATGATGGTAGAAAAATATTAATTTTGACACATAATCCTATCTCTCAGTCAGCAACAACAGACAATGAACAAGGAAAACAAAAGCAGAAAAGAATGTAGATACGAATATAACTTACATTAATTCAAATATAATTTTGTAAGGTTTATTTTTTGTCTTTTTGAGATAGTGTCTACCTCTGTCCCCCAAGCTGGAATGCAGTGGTGCCATCTCAGTTCCCTGCAGCCTCCATTCCCTGGGCGTACACAATTCTGCTGTCCCAACCTCCTGAGTAGCTGGGACTAGAGGTGTACACCGCCACACCAGCTAATTTTTTAAACATTTTTTTTGTAGAGATGGGCTCTCACCACGTTGTCCGGCTGGAAGATTTTCCAACAATGCACGTTTATAGTAATTGTTTAAATACAGAAAGATCCTGTGCCCATCTAGACGTATTTATATTTGCCACTTGTGATGGTCAATACTGAATGTCAACCTGCTTGGACTGAAGGATGCAAAGTATCCATCCTGGGTGTGTCTGTGAGGGTGCTGCCGAAGGACATTAGCATTTGAGCCAGTGGGCCGGGGAAGGCAGACCCACCCTTCATCTCAGTGCCACTGGGGAAGGCAGACCCACCCTTCATCTCAGTGTGGGCCGGGGAAGGCAGACCCACCCTTCATCTCAGTGTGGGCCGGGGAAGGCAGACCCACCCTTCATCTCAGTGCCACTGGGGAAGGCAGACCCACCCTTCATCTCAGTGTGGGCCGGGGAAGGCAGACCCACCCTTCATCTCAGTGTGGGCGGGGAAGGCAGACCCACCCTTCACCTCAGTGTGGGCCAGGGAAGGCAGACCCACCCTTCATCTCAGTGCTGCTGGGGAAGGCAGACCCACCCTTCATCTCAGTGTGGGTGGGGGAAGGCAGACCCACCCTTCACCTCAGTGTGGGCCAGGGAAGGCAGACCCACCCTTCATCTCAGTGTGGGCCGGGGAAGGCAGACCCACCCTTCATCTCAGTGTGGGCGGGGGAAGGCAGACCCACCCTTCATCTCAGTGTGGGCGGGGGAAGGCAGACCCACCCTTCATCTCAGTGTGGGCGGGGGAAGGCAGACCCACCCTTCATCTCAGTGTGGGCCGGGGAAGGCAGACCCACCCTTCATCTCAGTGCCGCTGGGGAAGGCAGACCCACCCTTCATCTCAGTGTGGGCCAGGGAAGGCAGACCCACCCTTCATCTCAGTGCGGGCCGGGGAAGGCAGACCCACCCTTCATCTCAGTGTGGGCCAGGGAAGGCAGACCCACCCTTCATCTCAGTGTGGGCGGGGAAGGCAGACCCACCCTTCATCTCAGTGTGGGCCGGGGAAGGCAGACCCACCCTTCATCTCAGTGTGGGCCGGGGAAGGCAGACCCACCCTTCACCTCAGTGTGGGCCAGGGAAGGCAGACCCACCCTTCATCTCAGTGTGGGCCGGGGAAGGCAGACCCACCCTTCATCTCAGTGCCGCTGGGGAAGGCAGACCCACCCTTCATCTCAGTGTGGGCCAGGGAAGGCAGACCCACCCTTCATCTCCGTGCTGCTGGGGAAGGCAGACCCACCCTTCATCTCAGTGTGGGCGGGGGAAGGCAGACCCACCCTTCATCTCAGTGTGGGCCGGGGAAGGCAGACCCACCCTTCATCTCAGTGCGCACCATCTCATCAGCTGCCAGCACAGCCAGAATATAAAGTAGGCGGAAAAGCATGAAAAGGCTAAAATGGCGGAGCATCTTTCCCGGTGCTGGATGCTTCCTGCCCTTGAACCTCAGACCCCAGCTCTGGGACTCGGACTGGCTTCCTTGCTCCTCAGCTTGCAGACCACCTGTTGTGGGACCTTGTGATGGTGTGAGTTACTACTACTTCATAAACTCCCCTTTATAGATGTATCTGTACTATCAATTCAGTCCCTCTAGAGAACCCTGACTAACACGCCACCTGTCCTTCCAGGCACACAGAAGAGAATCAGGAGGATGAAATGCAACCAGAATAGAGATCAAAAAGAAGTTGATGAGGTATAGCCGCAGAAAGTACGGTACAGATACTAACACAGTCTTTCATGAATAGTGCCATGTTAGTCCTTAGGATAAATAAATTACAGTTGAAATTCATAGCTTCCAGCAGAAACAGCCCACCTGCCTGCAGGACAGGGCTGGCCCCAGCCCCCGATTCAAAGGCCCCGTCCGACCCTGCTGCACTCACAGGTCCTGGAGGGTGCGATGTGCATCGCCTCCCACAGCACAGGGCTGCACTCTCTCCCCACCCATGCACTCTCCCTCTCACCCACTTTAACTTACTCCACTCCTTCCTTCAGACTGAAGCTGGAGCCCATCCTGAGGGAGTCCTCCCTGTGCTCACGCTGGTGTGGACCAGCCTCCCACTAGCCTGGGAGCTAGCACAGCCCTGGGTCCCAGCTGCCTCGCCACTCCTCCCTGTGTCCACTCTGAAACGGTGGGGAAGAGGAGCCATCTGAGAGATGAAGCTGCAGCCCCCGTGACCCACCGCACGCCTGGGACAGATCAGACCCTCCAGGAAATACTGCTGATTAGATGAGATTATCTCCTGTCTCACAAGGGTGAATTTGCATTCAGTATGCAACCTGGGACGTGGAGAATCTGCACTGACCCCACCCAGCTCTGTGGTCTCCTGTCCCAGCCTCGCTCCTCAAGACACCTGCTTATTCTGTACAGCAAGGGAGAGCTGGTGCCGCAGCTGAACGGAAAATACAGTTCAGAGCCAGCTAAATGAAGTCACGGTCCCCTCAGAAAACAAATGTTCACACTGTTGGTACTATCAGATCCTTCCACGATAACCCATGGAGAATGGACAAGATCAGTCATTGTTCTGCGTTCCTTCCACATCTGAATTTCTGAAACACGGTTTGATCTCTATGCATGATTCATATTTTCACATTAAATTTGATTAATAGCTGTACCTGCTACTTGATAAACACATTTCTGGCTTTGAAAATCTGAAGATCGCCTGTAATCCCAGGACTTTGGGAGGCCGAGGCGGGTGGATCACGAGGTCAAGAGATCGAGACTATCCTGGTCAACATGGTGAAACCCCATCTCTACTGAAGATACAAAAAATTAGCTGGGCATGGTGGCGCGTGCCTGTAATGCCAGCTACTCAGGAAGCTGAGGCGGGAGAATTGCCTGAATCCAGGAGGCGGAGGTTGCAGTGAGCCGAGATGGTGCCATTGCACTCCAGCCTGGGTAACAAGAGCGAAACTCCGTCTCAAAAAAAAAAGGAAATCTGAAGATCACCCTGACTCTCTGATGGGCATTCAGCATGCTGATCTAGTGACAGCCAGGAAAAATCCTGACCCACACACGCAGGCTGTGAGCCTCCACAGTTCGTAAAAATGCATTCTTTCTATGTGGGCTCATCTGAGAACGGCACCTCTAGGCAACAGAACTGGAAAAAGTTACCTCCACAAAATGAAAAACTTACAGAAAGAAGCCCCAAGCCAAGAATGGCAGAGCCAGGCACCAGTGCAGGCAGTCAGCCCTGGCGCGGGTCGAGCCCATGTTCACAGCCTCTCACACAGCCCCGACTTGCTGCCCACCACGTGAAGCCACACACTTCTGTCTCGGCTCCCTGCAGTCAGGGCCACATCTATAATGTGAGTGCAGAGTGACAGCATTTATAGCCTCTCACAGCAGCACCCGCTGCAGGCTGCATGGAGGAGGTGAGTGTATATAGCCTCCCACAGCAGCACCCGCTGCAGGCTGGATGGAGGAGGTGAGTGTATATAGCCTCCCACAGCAGCACCCGCTGCAGGCTGCATGGAGGAGGTGAGTGTATATAGCCTCCCACAGCAGCACCCGCTGCAGGCTGGATGGAGGAGGTGAGTGTATATAGCCTCCCACAGCAGCACCCGCTGCAGGCTGGATGGAGGAGGTGAGTGTATATAGCCTCTCACGGCAGCACCCGCTGCAGGCTGGATGGAGGAGGTGAGTGTATATAGCCTCCCACGGCAGCACCCACTGCAGGCTGGATGGAGGAGGTGAGTGTATATAGCCTCCCACAGCAGCACCTGATGCAGGCTGGATGGAGGAGGTGAGTGTATATAGCCTCGCACGGCAGCACCCGCTGCAGGCTGGATGGAGGAGGTGAGTGTATATAGCCTCTCACGGCAGCACCCGATGCAGGCTGGATGGAGGAGGTGAGTGTATATAGCCTCTCACGGCAGCACCCGCTGCAGGCTGGATGGAGGAGGTGAGTGTTTATAGCCTCCCACGGCAGCACCCGCTGCAGGCTGGATGGAGGAGGTGAGTGTATATAGCCTCCCACAGCAGCACCCGCTGCAGGCTGGATGGAGGAGGTGAGAGGCAATTGTTTTCTGAATGAAATTAAGATCAAAGGCGTTAGTAGGAAAATAAATTTCTCATCACTCTGGCAATATTTTTTATTAACTTCTAAAATGGCTAATTTTCATCTCATATATTTCAAGTGCTTAATGGTAAAGAGTAATTACAATTATGTGACTGTTTTAGTTTATTCTCCTAGATTTTTCAGCTGAAAATGTACTTCTCTGAAAACTCAGAAATACATCAACATACCCTCAGATCACATAAGCATGGGGCTTAAAGATGCTGTATATACCTTGGGGCTGTGTGAGGGATGGACCCGCTCCAGGGGTTCACGGAATCACCAGGTGGTTCTGTGGGGTTCGCGGGTCTTACAGAATCACCAGGTGGTTCTGTGCAGTTCACGGGGTCTTACTGGGGCCTTCACTAACATCCACGGCCATTTAGGACTGCATCCGAAGAAACCTGCTAGGGGGAGTGACAAACCCACAGTGGGAGGCTGGGATTTCCTTTCCCTTCAGGAATCCTTCAAACTCAGTCAAAACGGGAGCTGTACTGACAATCCCCAAAGTCCTCTATGTAAACCCTTCATTAGAGTTAGATAATTTAAAATGCTGGATCCTAGAAGAATTAAACAATTCCTTGGCATGAAGAAGAGTGACCTCCCAGTGGCTTCCTGGAACCTCAGCTGCAAAGCTCCAGCCTAAAAGGTGCTTCAGCCACAGCCAAGGTGCGGCAGCCTCTCTCCACAGCAGTTCCCCTCTCTCTCCTCAGGTGGGAACAGCTGAGGCCTGACCATTAGCAATGTGGGAGGAGGGGCTAATTTCCACCCCCTGACAAGGTGGCAGACCACCCCCAAGCTGCACCATGGGAAACAGCCAGAGGTCAGGTCCACCCATCTGAGTAAGGGTGGCAGCAGCACGGGTCTGCAGTGCCCAGCACTCTCATGCTGGTGCGGTACTTACAGAGTGCTGTACAAATGAGGCCAAGACCTGCAGGTTAAACCCCTGTAACCCTGCACCCCAGGGGGCCTGCAGAGCAAGGAGGGAACATGAGGTCTCCTACTTATATGGAAGCAAGAGGGGCCAGGAGGAACGAGGCAGGGAGGGAGGAGGGGAGGAGACGCAGGGAGGGAGGAAGGGAGAGGGGGCGGCGGGAAGGAGGGATCATGGAAACAGAAGTACCTGAAAGGAGTCATCAGCTCAGAAAAGAATGGAGGAATCAGGAAGGTGAATGCAGGTTAAAGTAATCAGAATCAAAGCCACAAAAAATACAATCAAGTCAAATGGAAACAACCAAGAACCAGAACCACCAGACAGAGGGCCGGGTGCATCACACAAATAAGGCAGGAGATGATGACGCAGAGAGGACAGAGATGGACGCCAAGCCAGCGTGACCTGGATTCCCTGTGTGTAACTCACTCGTGTTCCAAAGATGGCAGAGATGGATGCCAAGTCAGCGTGACCTGGATCCCCTGTGTGTAACTCACTCGTGTTCCAAAGATGGCAGAGATGGACACTGAGCAAGCATGACCTGGATCCCCTGTGTGTAACTCACTCGTGTTCCAAAGATGGCAGAGATGGATGCCAAGCCAGCGTGAACTGGATCCCCTGTGTGTAACTCACTCGTGTTCCAAAGATGGCAGAGATGGACACTGAGCCAGCGTGACCTGGATTCCCTGTGTGTAACTCACTCGTGTTCCAAAGATGGCAGAGATGGACACTGAGCAAGCATGGCCTGGATCCCCTGTGTGTAACTCACTCGTGTTCCAAAGATGGCAGAGATGGATGCCAAGCCAGCGTGACCTGGATCCCCTGTGTGTAACTCACTCGTGTTCCAAAGATGGCAGAGATGGACACTGAGCAAGCGTGACCTGGATCCCCTGTGTGTAACTCACTCGTGTTCCAAAGATGGCAGAGATGGACACTGAGCAAGCATGACCTGGATCCCCTGAGTGTAACTCACTCGTGTTCCAAAGATGGCAGAGATGGACACTGAGCAAGCATGACCTGGATCCCCTGAGTGTAACTCACTCGTGTTCCAAAGATGGCAGAGATGGACACTGAGCAAGCGTGACCTGGATCCCCTGTGTGTAACTCACTCGTGTTCCAAAGACGGCAGAGATGGACACTGAGCAAGAGTGACCTGGATCCCCTGAGTGTAACTCACTCGTGTTCCAAAGATGGCAGAGATGGATGCCAAGCCAGCGTGACCTGGATCCCCTGTGTGTAACCCACTCGTGTTCCAAAGACGGCAGAGATGGACACTGAGCAAGAGTGACCTGGATCCCCTGTGTGTAACTCACTCGTGTTCCAAAGATGGCAGAGATGGATGCCAAGTCAGCGTGACCTGGATCCCCTGTGTGTAACTCACTCGTGTTCCAAAGATGGCAGAGATGGACACTGAGCAAGCATGGCCTGGATCCCCTGTGTGTAACTCACTCGTGTTCCAAAGATGGCAGAGATGGATGCCAAGTCAGCGTGACCTGGATCCCCTGTGTGTAACTCACTCGTGTTCCAAAGATGGCAGAGATGGACACTGAGCAAGCATGACCTGGATCCCCTGTGTGTAACTCACTCGTGTTCCAAAGATGGCAGAGATGGATGCCAAGCCAGCGTGAACTGGATCCCCTGTGTGTAACTCACTCGTGTTCCAAAGATGGCAGAGATGGACACTGAGCCAGCGTGACCTGGATTCCCTGTGTGTAACTCACTCGTGTTCCAAAGATGGCAGAGATGGACACTGAGCAAGCATGGCCTGGATCCCCTGTGTGTAACTCACTCGTGTTCCAAAGATGGCAGAGATGGATGCCAAGTCAGCGTGACCTGGATCCCCTGTGTGTAACTCACTCGTGTTCCAAAGATGGCAGAGATGGACACTGAGCAAGCATGACCTGGATCCCCTGTGTGTAACTCACTCGTGTTCTAAAGATGGCAGAGATGGATGCCAAGCCAGCGTGACCTGGATCCCCTGTGTGTAACTCACTCGTGTTCCAAAGATGGCAGAGATGGACACTGAGCAAGCGTGACCTGGATCCCCTGTGTGTAACTCACTCGTGTTCCAAAGATGGCAGAGATGGACACTGAGCAAGCATGACCTGGATCCCCTGAGTGTAACTCACTCGTGTTCCAAAGATGGCAGAGATGGACACTGAGCAAGCATGACCTGGATCCCCTGAGTGTAACTCACTCGTGTTCCAAAGATGGCAGAGATGGACACTGAGCAAGCATGACCTGGATCCCCTGTGTGTAACTCACTTGTGTTCCAAAGATGGCAGAGATGGATGCCAAGTCAGCGTGACCTGGATTCCCTGTGTGTAACTCACTCGTGTTCCAAAGATGGCAGAGATGGACGCCAAGTCAGCGTGACCTGGATCCCCTGTGTGTAACTCACTCGTGTTCCAAAGATGGCAGAGATGGACACTGAGCAAGCATGGCCTGGATCCCCTGAGTGTAACTCACTCGTGTTCCAAAGATGGCAGAGATGGACACTGAGCAAGCGTGACCTGGATCCCCTGTGTGTAACTCACTCGTGTTCCAAAGATGGCAGAGATGGACACCAGGCAAGGACAACCTGATACCCAGCATGTAACTCCTGTTCCAAAGACAACAGAGATGGACGCCAAGCCAGGGTGACCTGGATCCCCTGTGCATAACTCATGTTTCTAAAGATGGCAGAGATAGACACCAAGCCAGGGTGACCTGGATCCCCTGTGTGTAACTCCTGTTTCTAAAGATGGCAGAGATGGACGCCAAGCCAGGGTGACCTGGATCCCCTGTGCATAACTCATGTTTCTAAAGATGGCAGAGATAGACACCAAGCCAGGGTGACCTGGATCCGCAGCGTGTAACCCATGTTTCTAAAGATGGCAGAGATGGACGCCAAGCCAGGGTGACCTGGATCCGCAGCGTGTAACTCATGTTTCTAAAGATGGCAGAGATGGACGCCAAGCCAGGGTGACCTGGATCCCCTGTGTGTAACTCATGTTTCCAAAGATGGCAGAGATGGACGCCAAGCCAGGGTGACCTGGATCCCCTGTGCATAACTCATGTTTCTAAAGATGGCAGAGATAGACACCAAGCCAGGGTGACCTGGATCCGCAGCGTGTAACTCATGTTTCTAAAGATGGCAGAGATGGACGCCAAGCCAGGGTGACCTGGATCCCCTGTGTGTAACTCACTCGTGTTCCAAAGATGGCAGAGATGGATGCCAGGCGAGGACAACCTGATACCCAGCATGTAACTCCTGTTCCAAAGACAACAGAGATGGATGCCAAGCCAGGGTGACCTGGATCCCCTGTGCATAACTCATGTTTCTAAAGAAGGCAGAGATAGACACCAAGCCAGGGTGACCTGGATCCACAGCATGTAACTCATGTTTCTAAAGATGGCAGAGATGGACCCCAAGCCAGGGTGACCTGGATTCCCTGTGTGTAACTCATGTTTCCAAAGATGACAGAGATGGACGCCAAGCCAGGGTGACCTGGATCCCCTGTGTGTAACTCATGTTTCTAAAGATGGCAGAGATGGACACCAAGCCAGGGTGACCTGGATCCACAGCATGTAACTCATGTTTCTAAAGATGGCAGAGTTGGACGCCAAGCCAGCGTGACCTGGATCCCCTGTGTGTAACTCACTCGTGTTCCAAAGATGGCAGAGATGGATGCCAGGCGAGGACAACCTGATACCCAGCATGTAACTCCTGTTCCAAAGACAACAGAGATGGACGCCAAGCCAGGGTGACCTGGATCCCCTGTGCATAACTCATGTTTCTAAAGATGGCAGAGATAGACACCAAGCCAGGGTGACCTGGATCCCCTGTGCATAACTCATGTTTCTAAAGATGACAGAGATAGACACCAAGCCAGGGTGACCTGGATCCGCAGCGTGTAACTCATATTTCTAAAGATGGCAGAGATGGACGCCAAGCCAGGGTGACCTGGATCCGCAGCGTGTAACTCATGTTTCTAAAGATGGCAGAGATGGACGCCAAGCCAGGGTGACCTGGATCCGCAGCGTGTAACTCATGTTTCTAAAGATGGCAGAGATGGACGCCAAGCCAGGGTGACCTGGATCCCCTGTGTGTAACACATGTTTCTAAAGATGGCAGAGATAGACACCAAGCCAGGGTGACCTGGATCCCCTGTGTGTAACTCATGTTTCTAAAGATGGCAGAGATGGACGCCAAGCCAGGGTGACCTGGATCCCCTGTGTGTAACTCATGTTTCTAAAGATGGCAGAGATGGACGCCAAGCCAGGGTGACCTGGATCCCCTGTGTGTAACTCATGTTTCTAAAGATGGCAGAGATGGACGCCAAGCCAGGGTGACCTGGATCCCCTGTGTGTAACTCATGTTTCTAAAGATGGCAGAGATGGACGCCAAGCCAGGGTGACCTGGATCCCCTGTGTGTAACTCACTCGTGTTCCAAAGATGGCAGAGATGGACGCCAAGCCAGCGTGACCTGGATCCCCTGTGTGTAACTCATGTTTCTAAAGATGGCAGAGATGGATGCCGGGCGAGGACAACCTGATACCCACCATGAAACTCCTGTTCCAAAGATGACAGAGATGGACGCCAAGCCAGGGAAGTCATGACCTGGGCACCTAGAGTGTAACTCATGTTCCAAAGTGGAAAACAAACAAAAGGTATAGAAATAATACTCCTGATATAATTACGTTTCCATGAAAATGATGCCTGCCGTCAAGAGGACACAACTTAGCTCCGATGGGGGGAGCGGGGGTGGGGTGGAGTGATACTGATCAACTGTCAACACTAGAACACATCCTCCGGGAGTAACGAGCAATCCCACTACCGGGCATATACCCAACAGATTATAGAACATCCTACTATAAAGACACATGCACACATGTTTATTGTGGGACTGCTGACAATAGTAAAGACTTGGAACCAACCCGAATGTCCATCTGTGATAGACTGGATAAGACATGTACACCGTGGAATACTATGCAGCCATAAAAAAGGATGAGTTCCTGTCCCTGGCAGGGACATGGATGAAGCAGGAAACCATCATTCTCAGCAAACTGACACAAGAACAGAAAACAAACACCGCATGTTCTCACTCATAAGTGAGTGTTTAACAGTGAGAACACATGGACACAGGGAGGGGAGCATCACACACTGGGGCCTGTTGGGGGGTTAGGGGCTAGGGGAGGAATAGCAGCGAGTGTGGGGTTTGGGGAGGGATAGCATTAGGAGAAATACCTAATGTAGAGGATGAGGGGATGGAAGCAGCAAGCCTCCATGGCACGTGTATACCTATGTAACAAACCTGCATGATCTGTACATGTACCCCAGAACTTAAAGTATAATAAAAAATTAAAAATATAAAAAAGAATAAAGCAACAATAAAATTATATGATTTTAAGATTTTCAGTAATTGTATAAAATTGATATTTCTGCAAAAATATCATCTTCAATAAAAAGAAGTTTTCATCTTCAATAAAAGCTACTTTTAACGCATTTCTAGAATCATAGTGAGGGAATGTATTCTCTTACTGGGTGCATGAGGGGACATAGTTTTAGTTTTAAGGGCAAGAATCTCCCAGCACTATGCCCCTCCTCCCATCTCTCTCCATCTGGGACATTTAATGGTTTATGTTTAAATTTTGCTGGCAGGGGAAGAAACTAAGGGTAAGTCACCCCAGAAGTTTTATTAGAACTCCTTTCATTGGCCAGAGGAACTTGGGGAGGAGGGAATTTCTCCCAGGATGAATTCCCCTGCTCCTTCACCCACACTGGATTTCCAGCTCTCTGGAATCCCCTCCCACATGGTGGGAGCTCTCTTTCCCCTCCTGGATTTTCCCGCTCTGGGGTCCCCTTCCACCCAGCGTGGAAGCTGCTTTTCTGCTCCTAAACTCCATCTCTCTCTCTCTCTATTCCCTTCCACTCAGTGTGGAAGCTCTTTCCTCTCCTGGATTCCGTCTTTCTGGATTCTCTCTCTCAGTGTGAGAGGAGCTTTCCTTCTCTGGTCTTCCCCCTCTGGGAACCCTTCTCACTCAGTGTGAGAGCGGCTTTTCTTTCTCTCACTCAGTGTGAGACCTAGCTGTTTCTTCGTCTCTCCTCCTTTTTCTCTTTCTCTATCTAAATAAATCACTTTCTGCAACCAGTTTTTGAATCTGGTACTTTAATTAACAAGCACACTGCACCATGGTCTCCTCTCTCATTCTTGAGAAAGTGATAGATCAAGAACCTGGAGAAACGTCGTCTCAGGGAAGCTGAGGGCTCCCCTGAACCTCTGAACCCCAACAATAGCATATAATGAAAAACTCAGGAGTTGAAAATAAGCCTGCTTACCTACATTTTAAAGCATGAAGAAATCGGCACTGCACTGATCTGAACAGCACAGTGAAGGAACGGGGAAGGGAAGGGGACGGAACGGATGCTGACTGATGTCTGTTGAAGGTTTTCTCAGCAATAGCAGCATGCCATCCTTTCTATGCAGACAAAATGCTGGGTCATAAAGACAACCCGACAAATCTCAAAGGACTGAGGTCAGAGCATGTTATTTTCACATATGTGGCAATGGAAAATTAGAAGAAAAAGATAACAGAAAATCTCTCCCAAAAAGTTCAGCAACATAGTCACAAATCGCCAGAGATCCAGGAGTGGCCTCTCAGTGGAAATCCAAACACGTTTTGAACAGATGATGAGCTTACAACTTTCAGAACCTGTGAAGTGCAGCTGCAACGGGAGACTTTACATCTGGAAATGCATGCAGAAACTAAGGGTGAAAATCAGTGACCTTATCCCAGGCAGGCCACCCATCCTGCAGGTCCACCGCCTGTGTCCGTAAATAAAGTTTTATTAGAACACAGCCACGGCTGTGTTCCACAAAAGGAGGCTTCCACACAAGGAGGACCACCTGGCCAGTAAGCCTAAGATACCAAGTGGCTTTCTAAACGTTTTAGAGACCTCTGATTTAGGTTTCTACATAACAAAACAAGAAAAAGGAAAGAGAATAAAAAAAAATATGAAGACAAATCAACTAACTGAACAAAGCCAGTTCTCTGGAAGAACTGAGGAGCAAGGAGGAAACGTACAGAAGCAGCACAGTGAGGAAAGGAAGCGGAAGCCACGCATCCTGCAGATATAAAAGTACACAAGAAAACGTGAAGAACGTTTGAGCTTACTGTTTGTGATTTGTGTACGAAGGATGAACTCTTTAAAACACGTAATTTACTAAAACAGATACAATATTAAATAAAAATATAAATATTCCTGTATATATTTTAAAAGTTAAATTTATTACTAAAATTATTTCACAAAGTAAACTCTGGGCCCGGTGAATTGTTCTAAACATTACATAAAGAAATAACATGGATACTATACAAACTTTTCCAGAAAACAGAAGAATGATGACAAGCAGTAAATTCATTTCTACAACCAACCTAAGCTACAGGCCAGAATCTAGCAAGAAGGTTATAATAAAGTAAAATTACACATCAATTACCACTATGAATATAAATGAAAAAATCCTAAATAAAATATGATGA
The DNA here is from genome assembly GCF_049354715.1 of Callithrix jacchus. Lineage (NCBI taxonomy): Eukaryota > Metazoa > Chordata > Mammalia > Primates > Cebidae > Callithrix > Callithrix jacchus. The sequence goes on from NC_133515.1 coordinate 113,938,907, forward strand.
ACTCTAACCCAGAAAAATATAAAAAGCCAAACACTTTTAAAGCAACTGCAACAAGAAATATAAGGGCAGTTTACCATTTGAAAATCAGCATAATTCGGGCTGGGCGCAGCGGCTCACGCCTGTAATCCCAGCACTTTGGGAGGCCGAGGCGGGAGGATCACAAGGTCAAGAGATCAAGACCATCCTGGTCAACATGGTGAAACCCCGTCTCTATTAAAAATACGAAAAATTAGCTGGGCATGGTGGCGCGTGCCTGTAATCCCAGCTACTCAGGAGGCTGAGGCAGGAGAATTGCCTGAACCCAGGAGGCAGAGGTTGCGATAAGCCGAGATCGCGCCATTGCACTCCAGCCTGGGTAACAAGAGCGAAACTCCGTCTCAAAAGAAAAAAGAAAATCAGCATAATTCACGATGTGGAACAGTTCTCTAATGTTGTATAATAAAATATCCAACAACCAGTAGCCTCTGGATGTCAGGATTCTGGGAGAGCTGAGTGCCTCTGGCTCCGGGCCCTCCAGAGGCTGAGTCCTGCTGCTGGGGCTGCTGCCGGCTCTGAAGGCTCAGGTGTGGCTGGCGATCCACTTCCAGATCGCGCCTGTGGTGGCTGCAGGAGGCTTTAGTGTTTTGCCACACGGGCCTCTCCAGTGGGTAGTTCACAGGAAAGAATGATCCAGGAAGAAAAACGCTTGGCCCAGCACAGAAGCTGCAGACTTTACAGCCTAGTATCAGAATGACAGGTCATCAGATGTGCCATATGCCATGATCACAGAGGTTGCCCGAGTACAAGGTCCAATGGGTTACACAGGGGCATGAAAACCAGGTGCCTTCTTCCAGGCTGGCAACCATACCATATGAACAAAGAACTTATCTGATCACTGATGAATCTCAAAAAAGCTTTGACAAACTTTGTTACCCACAGTCTTTTAATAAGAGAAATTCCTTAACTGTTTAGATCCGCCTACAAAGGACTTACAGCACATGTCATATTCAGCATGAAGCACTGAAAATTCCTGAGAAAAGGAATGAAGAAAGGGTGCTCGCCAGCACCATTTCAACAGAGCCTGCTTCTGCAGCTCCCAGCCAGTGCAATGAGGCAAACAGGGAGGGAGGGAGGGAGGAAGCGCATACATGTTGGAAAGACAAAATAAAACTGGCATTTTTCATGGATGATATTATTGAGCATGGAGATAATGGTATAAAAACAGATAAGCTATTAACCTTTGAAATTAATAAAAATATTAGATTATGTCAATATTTTTAAAGTCTGTCTCAATGTGTCAGCAACAAATAATACTGTAAAAATGTGCGATTTTCAGTAGCATTAAACATAACTAGAAATTAATGAAAGGTGTACAAAATTTCTATGATAAAAATTATAAAACATTATTGGGAGGAATTTAAGAAGTCCTAAATGAATTACAGAGTAGATCTTGTTTATGAATTGGATGAATTAATATTTTCAAGTTCTTACTTCTCCCCTAAGTAATTCACATATTCAAAACAATAATTGTTATTGAAAGCTGTTTAATAATAATCCTAGAATTAGTCATAGAAATTAATAATGGGGCTATAAATTTTAAATGAAAATGCAAAGGACCAACTAAAGGGAATCCTGAAAGAAGACAAAGTTTAAGATTCATATTGCCAGACATCAAGAACTATTATGCTTAGAGCAATTCAATCATAGAAAACTTGCTCAAGGAAGACAGCCCAATGGAGCACAAAGAATCCACACACACGACTCCACATTTGTGATAAATGTGGTATTGGAGTGAAGTTTGGAAACAATAATCTCTACAATAAATAGGAAGAAAAAGAAACTTCAAACCCTAATTCAGGGCACACCAAAGAAAAATGAACTCTAGCTAGACTTTTTATCTAAATTTGAAAGGTATATCAATAAAGTGTTTAAAAGAAAACAAATGAAATAATTTCATGACTCTGGAGTAAAGATTTCTTGAAACGAAGGGGAAAATTTGTAACTATAAATTAGCAATTAATAAACTAGTTAACATTAAGAGGGAAAAAACTTTTGTTCAATAAATGATATTACCAAGAGAGTAAAAAGGAACCCATAGGGCGAAAGATCTTTTGTGTTTCATGTTTGATAAAGACTCATACATATAACATGTAAAGAACCCCTAAATCAGTAAAAATTAAAACAAAAAACAGCCTAGGAGAAACACTGGCAAGGACCCAAGTAGGCATTTGAAAAAGAGAATAACAAAACCCACTTTAAAAGTGTGCAAAGATATGAATAGATTTCTCATCAAATAATTCATACAGATGGCAGATAAGCATATGGGAAGATACTCAATAACATATGTCACTAGGCAATTGCCAATTAAAACAGCAATGGGATTCCAGCACACACCAATTAGAAGGGCCGGAATTGAGAACACTGACAACACCAAATGCCCGTGAACTTGTGGAGCATCACGAACTCTCATTCACTGCTGGTGAGGATGCAAAATGGTGCAGCCACATTGGAAGACAGGGCGGCAGTCTCTCACAAAACTAAACATAGTTTCACCATATCATCCAGCAGATATGCTTACTGCTATTTACCCAAAGGAGCCGAACACCTACGTCCACACAAAAGCCTGCACAAGAATGTTTATAGGAGCTTTATTCATAATTGTAAAAACTGGGAATAACCAATATGAAAGTAAACAAAGAAACAATCAGTGATCTAACCACACAACACAATCTAGCTTTAAAACAAAAGGAGCAAGCCATGTGAGGACACCAAGAAAGCTTAGACGCATGTCAGTACACGAAAGAGCCAGTCTGCAAAGGCTCCATATTGTGTGAGTCCCACTATCTGACCTGAAAAGGGCAGAACTGTGGAGCTAGTAAAGAGATCAGTGGCTGTCAGGGATTGGGAGGGAGGGAAGAATGCACAGGTGGAGCACAGGGGAATGTGCTCTGTATGTTAGGGCTGTGAAGTGAGTCTGTATGAAATTATAATGGTGGACACCTGTCATTACAGATGCGTCTCGACCCAGATTGTACAATACCAAGAGTGCATCCTCATTTGAACTCTGGACTTGGGTGACAATGACTTGTCAACGGACGTTCACTGATTGTAACAAAAGAAGCTTCTGATGGGAGATACTGATGATGTGGGAGGCTGTGTGGGGAAGGGGGGACTGGGAACATATAGGAGATCTCTATATTATCTATACCCCTTTTGCTGTAAACCTAAAACTCTATTGAAAAATAAAGCCTATTAAAATGTATAATGCCAAAAATAAAGAGGCTTTGTGAATGACTGATGACAAACAGAAAGGTGCCCAGCATGATTCAATCAGCAGAGAATGCAAACCAGAACCATAATGAAACATCGCCACACAAAAGAATGAACAAAATCAAAGAGGTTGAATGAATACCAAGGTTTACGGAAGGTGTGGTACATCCACAGTTCTCATTTACGGTTGTGGGGAGATTATGATGGTGCAACCACTTTGGAAAACTGCTTGTCAATTTCTACAAAAGCTGAACATGCTCACACTGAAGAAACTGCAATTCCACTCTCAGGTTTTTGCTCAACAGAGCTGCACAAACATGTCCATCTGAAGACACATGAAAGGATGTTTAAAATGTAATCTACAACAACCCAGATCACATAACAGCACCAGTGTCTAGCGACAAGCAGAATAGACAACTGTTGGCATCCTCACACAGTGAATACAATATACGAAGTGGAACTACAAGCAAAGTGTGGATATACATCATAAAACTTTATGTGATATATATACACACACATGTCTATATGTAGACATCTATCTATATATAGACAGAGAGTTTGGAATCAGGCAAAATTATCATACTGAACTTAGAAGTCATTTACTCATCTACTCTTGAACGGTAGCGACTGACAGGATGTCAGGGTGTGCTGGCCACATGAGGAGGTCTTAGTGAAAATTCATTGAGCTATCCATACAATTTGGACACCTTTCCCTTTGTATGTTGTATATCAGTAAATTATTAACTAAAATAATGCATGTGTACATAAAAAGTAGGCCTTTTGTAGAAGCATGTCAATAAACATACAATGTAGAATGACTATGATGAGGTAAAGGAAAGAATCCAAGTGGAGATGGAGATTATAAGGAATACATTTATACATTAAAATGTTAAGAAGTAAAAATAAATAAAATCTAGATACATAAAAAAATCATGATAAAAATGTCCTTGCAAACTAGAAATAGATACGAATTTCCTGTATCTGTCAGAGCGCAACTGGTTAAACCCTACAGTAAACATGATTCCAAGTGGTGGCACTTTAAAATTCCTGCTTTTATGCTGGCATTCAGCATTTTTTGTGGGTGTGCCTTAGTTTACCATAAGATTTTTTTTTAAAAGTTTCGAGCTGAGATGTGCAGCCAGCACTTGAATAGGGGAGGAGCCCACGCTCTCAGAGCGTGAAAGGGAGGTGGCTGCAAATGCTGGGAAATAGAGAAGCCACTGGCTGAGCAGGAGCCCACCAATCAGCAATGACACTTAATCAGCACCTACTGGACGGGAGCCCAAACTGCAACACCAGAATATCTGGCAAATTTACGCCCATGTGAAATAAAACGCGAGAGGTCAGCTACAAAGGAAGACCCAACACAAGGCCTCAGCCCTCTGAAAACATCCAGAAACGAAGCCGACTGATTACACTCAAATTACACCACAATTGAAGGAACATCAGCACACATGTCACCACATGGACGAGAAAGAACCAGCACAGGAAGTCTGGCAACTCTAAAAGCCAGAATGTATTCTTGCCCATAAAGCACCACACGAGCGAGAGCTCCCAGCAATGGTTCTTAACCAGAAAGAAATCGCTGAAATGACAGATGTAGGATTCAGAATCTGGATGGCAAGGAAGGATTCTTTTTTTTTTTGAGACGGAGTTTTGCTCTTGTTACCCAGGCTGGAGTGCAATGGCATGATCTTGGCTCACCGCAACCTCTGCCTCCTGGGTTCAGGCAGTTCTCCTGCCTCAGCCTCCTGAGTAGCTGGGATTACAGGCATGCACCACCATGCCCAGCTAATTTTTTGTATTTTTAGTAGAGATGGGGTTTCACCATGTTGACCAAGATGGTCTCGATCTCTTGACCTCGTGATCCACCTGCCTCAGACTCCCAAAGTGCTGGGATTACAGGCTTGAGCCATCACACCCGTACTGTAAGGATTCTTGATGGCAATCATGAGGATTCAGGAGAAGGTTGAAACCCAAGCCAAAGAGTCTATGGAATCCAGTGAAACTATCCAAGAGAATAAAGATGAAATACCAATTTTAAAAAAGAATCAAACTGATCTGATAGAGCTGAAAAGCTCACTAAAAGAATTTCATAACACAATCAGGAGTATTAACAGCAGAATAAACCAAGCTGAGGAATGAATCTTCGACCTCAAAGACCAGTTCTTTAATTAACACAGTCAGACAAAAATAAAGAAAAAAACTGAAGAACATCTCCAAGGAATATAAGACTATATAAAGAGACAAAACCTAGGACTGACTGGTATTCCTGAAAGAGAAGAAAAGAGAACAAGCAACCTGGAAAACATATTTAAGGCAAATGACAACAAAAATTTCCCTATTCTCACTAGGAAGGTCAACATTCAAATTTAGGAAATTCAGATAACCCATGAGAGATACTATAAAAGACCACCAACCCCAAGTCATCAGATTGTCCAAGGTCAATACAAAAGAAAACAAAAAATGTTAAAGGCAGATAGAGAGAAGGGGAAGGTCCCCTGCAAAGGGAACACCATCAGGCAAACAGCAGACCTTTCAGCAGAAACCCTACAACCTAGAAGAAACCAGGGACCTATATTCAACATCATTAGAGAAAATAAATCACAACCAAAAATTTCATATCCAGCAAAACTAAGCTTCATAAGTGAAAAAGAAATAAAATCCTTTTCAGAAAGGCAACACTAAGAGAATTCGTTACCACCAGACCTACTTCAGAAGAGGTCCTTAAGGCAAAACATGGAGATGAAAGGCTGTTACTGGCCCCCCCAAACACACTCAAATACATTGAACAGTGAACTACAAAGCAACATACAATCACATCTACATAACAACTACCTAATAACATAATGACCAGATCGAACCAGCACATGCCTGTGGGTAACCCCCATATAGGCACTGAGGAAGGAGAGAGAAGCAGAATCCTGGCACAATTAGGGCTTGAAGAATATCTCAGTTTATAGTGTAACTACTCAGTTATTTCCTTGTATATAATTATATGATTATATATAAAGGATTTGTTTATAGAATGGGTACCTGAAGAATATCTTACTACTAAGTTATTTCCCTACACACACACACACACACACACACACACACACACACATTAGTTCACACTTGGAGGAATGCTCTAGGCAGACTCCGTACACAGCATGAATTAAGGAATAAGCAGCTTATAGTCACAGAAATGTCTAGATCAGACACAGTGCAGAGCATGATGTAAGGGTAAAACAGTTATACCAGGACAAGAATCCATGGCCCAGGCAGCAGCGTTCAGTATCATAAAGATATCCACTGTACAGCAGGCTTGGGGCAAGAGCCACTCGTCCTGATAAAGGAGTTGTAGGACCTTGTGTCCAGTTCTTGTGGAAGGCTGCCCTCAGACTGGCAATCCCTTGAGCATCCGAGGGCTCAAAACCCTTCCGATAATCGCACCTCGGTGACTGTGAACTTTATCAGCTCTTTTTACTGTGCTGGCTCAAAAGCATCCTCCTATAGAACTCACTGAAAGCTGCCAGCAGGTGGTGGCAGTAGACCCTGTCAGCTCTGTCACTGTTGTGTGACTTAAAGCATCCTCCTATAGATATTCTTAGAAGTAGCATGCCCATAGATAAGAGACATTTCACACTGCACCGACTTCACTGCACACGGCCCACCTCCGTGCCTCGGTGACCTAATGGGGGTGGACCCCTTGTTTATTGCTCACGACCCTATCACTATTCTTAAAGATGACTTCACTCACTACCCTGCCTCCTAACCTATACCCAATAAACAAAGACGCCTCTGGACATTCGGGGCCTCGCCTGTCTCCACTTACAGGTGGCATGGCCCCCCTGGGCCCAGCAGCACTTTATTTATACTTCCGTGTCCTGTCTGTTTATTTCTCAGATCCTGCACCTCAGCACAGTGATAGGGGACACCCCACGACCCTGTGGGGCCCACAGTCCTACACATAGCAATATTAACCTCAATGTAAACAGGCTAATGTCCCACTAAAAAGGCACAGAGTGGCAAGTTGGATAAAGAAGTGACATCCAAACAAATGCAGTCTTCAAGAAACCCGTCTCACAGTCAAGGACATCCACGGGCTCAAATAAATTAACAGGGAAAGATCCGTGAAGCAAACAGGAAGCAGCAGGATTTGCACATCTTATTTCAGACAAAGCAGACTTTAAAATCACAATGATCAGAAAAGTTATAAGAAAGGCATTACATAATAATCAAGGGTTCAATTCCATAAGAAGACTTAACTGCCTAAATATATACATGCACCCAATACTCGAGGACCCCGATTGATAAAACAAGTTCTTAGAGACTTGCAGAGAGACTCAGGTAACCACAGAATGGATAGTGGGAGATTTCAACACCCCACTGACAGTATTAGACAGATCAACGAGGCAGAATTCTAACAAAGATATTCAGGATTTAAACTCAACACTTGACCAAACAGACCTAACAGACATCTACAGAACACTTCACCCAACAACAAAAACGCAATCTTCTCATAGGGACATGGCACAGACTCTAAAATTAACCACATGCTCAGCCTTAAGGCAATTCTCAACAAATTAAAAAAAAAAAACTAAAACCATACCAATGACACACTCATACTACAACAGAAAAAAAGTAGAAATCAATATAAACAAGATGTCTCAAAACCATATACTTATACCGAAATTTTTTTTTTAAATCTGACCCTGAATGGCTTTTGGGCAAATAATGAAATCAAGTCAGAAATCAAGAAATTATTTGAAACTAATGAAAACAAAGATATACTAGAATCAGGGACAAAGCTACAGCAGTGCGAAGAGGAACGTTTATGGTGCTAAACACCCAAATAAAAAGGTTAGAAAAAGGTTCTTCTCACAGCAAGAACCTAACGTCATACCTAGACGAACAAGAGCAGAAAGCACAAACAAACCCCAAAGCTAGAAGACAAAACACTAAGCAAAATCGGAGCTGAACTGTATGAAACAGATGTGAAAAACCAGACAACAGATCAACAAAACCAAAAGTTTTTTAAGGAATAAATGAGACTGTTAGACCACTAGATTGACTAATAAAAGAGAGAAGATCCAAAGAAACACAATCAGAAATGACTCAGGGGACGTTACCACCATCTCCACAGAAATACAGAAAACCCTTCAAGACTATTATGAACACCTCTATGCACATAAACTAGAAAACCCTGAAGAAATGAATACATTCCTGGAAACATGCAATCTATCAAGATTGAACCAGGAAGAAATTGAAACCCTGAATAGACCAATATTAAGCTCCAAAACTGAATCCATATTAATAATTAAGGAAAAAACCACTGACCAGAAAAAGCACTACATAAGATGTATTCACAGCCTAATTGTAACAGACATTTAAATAAGAGCAGGTACCAATCCTATGAAGTCTATTCTGAAAAGCTGAGAGGAGGGATTTCTCTCTCACTCATTCTGTGAAGCCAGCATCATTCTGATAACAAAACTTCACCGAAACACAATAAAAGGAAATGTCAGACCAATATCCCTGATGAACATAGATGTTGAATCCCCAGCAAAATACCAGCAAACTGAATCCAGCAGCACATTTAGGTTATCCACACTATCAAGAAGGCTTTATCCCTGGGATGCAGGGTTAGTTCAACGTATACAAATAAATCGATATAATTCATCACATGAAGAGAATTAAAAACAAAAAACATATGAACATCTCAATAAACAAATAAAAAGCTTTCGATAAAATTCAAAGCTTTTGCATGTTAAAAACTCTCAACATCCTCAGCAAACTGACACAAGAACAGAAAATGAAACACTGCATATTCTCACTCATAGGTGGGTGATGAAAAATGAGAACACATGGACACAGAAAGGGGAGTACTAAACACTGGGGTCTATTGGGGGGAAAAGGGGAGGGCCAGTGGGAGGGGGAGGTGGGGAGGGATAGCCTGGGGAGAAACGCCAAATGTGGGTGAAGGGGAGAAGAAAAGAAAGCACACTGCCATGTGTGTACCTACGCAACTGTCTTGCATGCTCTGCTCATGTACCCCAAAACCTATAATCCAATAAAAAATTAAAAAAAAAAACTCTCAACAAACTAGGCACTGAAGGAAATTGTCTCAAAATATAACAACCATCTATGACAAACCCATAGCCAACAACACACTGAATGGTCAAAAGCCAGAAACATTTCTCTTGGAGCTAGAACACGTCAAGGATGCCCCTCTCACCACTTCTTTCAACATAATACTAGAAGTCCTAGCCAAAGCAACCAGGCAAGAGAAAGAAAGAAAAGGCTTCCAAGAGTCAAGCTATCACTTTTCACAGATGATATGATTTTATATCTAGAAAACCTCATTGTCTGTCTCTGCCCAAAGGCTCCTAGATCTGAGAAACAACTTCAGCCAAGTTTCAGAATACAAAATCAATGTGCAAAATTAGTAGCATTTCTACACAGCAATAAGGTCCAAGCTGAGAGCCAAATTCACAACCACTACAAAAAGAATAAAATACCCGGGAATATAGCTAACCAGGAAGGTGAACGTGCCCTACAGTAAGAATTAGAAAATGCTGCTAAAGAAAATGAGAGATGACACAGACAAATACAAAAGGGATCCATACTGATGGATAAGAAAAATCAATATTTTTAAAATGGCCATCCTGTCCAAAGCAATTTACAGATTCAGTGTTATTTCCATTGAACTACCAATAATATCTTTCACAGAATTAAAAAAAAAATTCTAAAATTCATAGGAAACGAAACAGAGCCTAAATAGTCAAAGCAATTCTAAGCAGAAAGAACAAAAACAAACCTGGAGGCATTACATGACCTGACCTCAAACTATATGACAAGGTTGTAGTAACTAAAATCGCATGGTACTGTTACAAAAACAGACACATAGATCAATGGGACAAATTAGAGAACCCAGAAATAAAGCCACAGACCTATTACCATCTGAACTTCAACAAAGAAAGCCACCAACCTACTACCATCTGATCATTACCAGTAACAAGCAATGGGGAAACAACGCCCTGTTCAGTAAATGATGCTGGGATAACTGGCTAGCCATATGCAGAAGATTGAAACTGGACCTCTCCCTTTTACCATATAAAAAAATCAGCTCAAGAGGGATTCAAGATTTAAATGTTAAAACCTAAAACTGTAAAAATCCTAGAAGAAAACTTGGAAATACTATTCTGGACATAGGGCCTAACAAAGACTTCACGACAAAGACTCCAAATGCAATTGCAACAGAAACAAAAATTGACAAATGGGACCTAATTAAGCTAAAGAGTGTCTGCAGGGCAAAATAAACTATCAACAGAGTAAACACACAACCTACAGAATGGGATAAAAAAATTTGCAAATTATGCATCTGATAAGGGTCTAATATCCAGAATCCATAAGAAATTTCAACAAATCTAAAGAAAAAAACAAACAACCCCATTAAAAAATGGGCAAAGAACATGAACAGACACTTCTCAAGAAAAGATATACATGTGGCCAACAGTCATATGAAAAAATGGGCAACATCACTAATCATTAGACAAATGCAAATCAAAACCACAGCAAGATACCGTCTCACAGCTGTCAGAATGGCTATTAAAAAGTTACAAAATAACAGATACTAGCAAAGTTGCAGAGAAAATGGCTCAGGTATACACTGCTGGTGGGAATGCAAATTAGTTCAGAAACTGTGGAAAGTAGTCTGGAGGTTTCTTAAGTAACTTAAAATGGCATTACCAATCAACCCAGTAATCCTGTTACTAGGTATATACACAAAGGAATGAAAATCACCGCATCATAAAGACACGTGCATGTCTATGCTCATCCCAGCACTATTCACAATGGCAAAGACTTGACACTAACCTAGATGCCCATCAACTGTGGAGCAGATAAAGAAGATACAGTCCACATACACCATGGAACACTATACAATCATAAAAATGATGAAATCATGTTCTTTGCAGCAACATGGATGGAGCTGAAGGCCATTGTCCTAAGTGAATTAACACATGAACAGAAAACCAAACACTGGATTTTCTCGTTTGTAAATCTGAATTACAAACGGGAGCTAAATACTGAGTACGCTTGGACACAAAGAAGGGAAAAATAGACACTGGGTCTTACTGAAGAGTACAGAGTGGGAGAAAGGTGAGAGTCAAAAAACTACCTGTTGAGTACTATTATTACTTGGGTGACAAAATAAGCTGTACACCAAACCCGCATGACACAAAATTTACCCCCTCTAATGTACTTGCACATGTACCCCCTGAACATAAATGTTGGGGGGAAAAAGGAAAGGAAATCATTAAAGAAATACTAGTTAAATTGAGAAGTATTTGTGAATAAGACGATGAAATAAAACGATGGCAAATGTCCCAAAACTAATCGATATGGTCAATGTAATTCCAATCAAAGTATGAATTACTCTGAAACTGAACAAAAAGAGGCCCTACAATTTCAGAAAATACAAAGTCCCAAGAGGAGCTAATCCACCATTCTAAAAAAGAAAATTTGTGATCCATCATTAGTTCTAACAGGTATTCATAATTCAGCATCTGTGAAATCAAGTCCCATCTTAGAGCAGATGTTTCAAATTTCATTTGCAGCCATAGTTCTTTGCTGTGTTCCATAAAATAATGGTGTATGTAAATATTAACGACAACATAGAATGGAAGAAATATGGCATTATTAAGCTATAATCATTGGAACTGTGGAAAAAGAACATGGTGCAGGCTTAGAACCAAAAGAACAGAACAGAGAGCCCAGGATCAGCCCCATAATTACACGGAGGCTTGATTCTGACAGGGATCGCTGATGGCTGGTGTGTTAGGCTGTTCCTACCTTGCGATAAAGAAATACCTGAGACTGGGTAGTCCATGAGGAAAAGAAGTTAATTGGCTCACAGCTCTGCAGGCTGTGCAGGAAGCATGGCACCAGCAGCGCTCAGCTTCTGGGGAGGACTCAGGGAGCTTTGGCTCACAGCAGAAGCTGCAGGCTGAGCAGGAGCAAGGGAGAGGCAGAGGGAGGGGAGATACCGGTTACTTTTACTCAACCAGATCTCCTGAGAACTCACTCACGGCCACGAGGACAGCACGAAGCCAATCCGTGGCAATCTTTGAAGTTTACCAGGCCAATCCAGCACGAAGAATCCGTGCCCAAGACCCAAACACCTCCCACCCGGCTCCACATCCAATACTGCAGATCACAATTCAATTTGAGATTTGGTGGGGACAAATATGCAAACTATACTGGCTAGGAATGAAAATAAACTGTACTGGGGCAATTGATCATATACATGAAAAAACAGTACACTGGATCCTTGCTTAAGTCTAGACATATTAAACACTTTAAGTTGAAAACTTTTAAAATAAATATCTTCCAGACTGTTGGGGCTTAGGAAACCTTCCTAAGTAGAAAAAGCAAACACCATGTGGGTAAAGACTGACAAATCCATCCACAGTTAACTGTTCTCGACACCAAGCACTGCACTGAGAGCAACGCAAGCAAGATTGCAGATGCAGGTGTCTGCGGCACACACAGTCGGTGGGAATTCACCCTGGAAAGTACGAGATAGGTAACACGCTGCTAACAGATCCAGAGAGGCCACTTTCCCTCTGAAGAGGAATCACACACAGCTTAGCACGTGCCTGACCAAAGGTGTTCCTTTTTCTCTGCCAGTCCCTGAATTTAACATTCGCCTCCACCGGAAAGTCATGTGATTCACCTGACTGAAGGCCTCACTGCTTTCCCTTGGAGAAGAGCACTGAACACGAAGCAAACTCGGAAATCAAACAGCTGCTCTGACGGCATGGCCCGGCTCTATCACACGGAAATATTTTGAACCAAAATTAATATCAAACGTCAAGATTGGCGGGACAAGGAGGATTTAGCTATTCTGCTACCTGCACTGTCATGCGTTTCAGCCTCTTCATAAATGATGTTTCTTCATCGTGTCTTTTGAAATGCGTTATACCACCAGGTATGATGTTAAGGAAAAATATCTAAATTCTTTTTTGTTTGAAGTAAGAAAAAGAGAAATTCATATTTCAGGAACCAAAGTTTTTCTATTACCAATGGGTTAATGTGCGTGGTGGATCAACGTGGATTTCGGCAATGGCCAGCAGAAATTCCACCCAAAAGGACTCCTGAACTTGACTGAGTTTGCCTGGAGGCCAGAGGAACGCACAGCCACGGAGCCAGTCAGAACAAGGGTGAGGCAGGGGAAGGCAAAGCTTAAAGCCAGCAGGGCGGGAAGGGAAAGCTGGGGGAAGACAGGAGGAGAGAGGGTTAGGGGAGGCAGAATCCGAGGAGGGGTTTAGGCCACAGGGAGGCGAGTGGGTGAGGACAAGAGAAGGGGTTCCCAAGCTGGGTGCCCACCGGAATGGCCTGGTAAGCTTCAAAACTCTCCAGGCCTGGGTCCCGCCCACAGGGGCTCTGGTGTCATCAGGGTGGGCTGCAGGTGATTCTACAGGACAGGGCAATCCACAGCAACTGACAGTGAGAAAACGATGTGGACGTAAGTAGCGGCCCCCGTGAGGGTGACTGGAAAGGAGCCGAGGTGAGAACAGAGGCCCGAGTGCTCGTGTGGCCTGCACATAAGATAAGGAATGCCTGAGCCCAAAACCGTATCTTTCAACAACGGAAGCCCTCGGCCAGCCAGCTCAACCTGAGTGTCCCATCTGCTCAGAGCAAAAGGAGCCCAGAGGCTCACAGTGTGTGCCCAGGGCAGCCGCCAGCCTTCCGTCTGCAGAAAGACTAAAGGTTAAATGAGTCCTCCCCGCACTAACCCTTCCAGAGCGGGGCTGACACCTCTGAAGGGAAGCTGCACACACAGCTTTCCTAGTGGTGTCATCAGGAGCAGCGCTTACAACTTTCCATAATCCAGAAAAAAATGTCAATAAATAGGTCTTTTATGATTTGGCTTTAAAATGGAAGGCAGCAAAACACACTGCCATGTGTGTACCTATGCAACTATCTTACATGTTCTGCACATGTACCCCAAAACCTAAAACACAATAAAAAATTAAAAATTTAAAAATTAAAAAAAAAATTTGACAGCCAAACATCAGTCATGATCACGCAGGACCACATCAGTGTCTAATAAAATTGATCCCTCAAAGAAAACAAGGAAGACCGGTCAATAATGACCTATTGAGGGAGGATTTTCAAAGAAAAAGAATGGTAGGACGTCAGGCTGTTGAATGATTCCTATTTTTGTAAAAATGGAAGGCTGAAATAAGTCACAAAGATCAAAAGACTTTTTAACAAAATGGCATAACATCTGAATAATTTGAATTTGACACACAGAAAGCATTTCAGTGCTATTTAAAACAGACATCTACCTGCTTAAACTGTATTTAAAATGCAATCTAACTGTGAAAAGAAGGGGACAAAAGTCTTGTACACATACCCCAGAGTCAAAAATGCATCAAAACTATCACAACAAAATAAATGAGTTGCCATTTATCTTACTAAAAATCAACTGTCAAGACACTCAGACAACGATTGTTGAAGCTGTCAAAACAATTCTTTGTGTATCTTAACTGGGAATTTTTATCATTGATTTCAAAAAAAGCAGAATTAATGGCAAACCCTAATTACTGTATAAAAGATCCCTTCACCTTCATAAATGATGCATGAACTTACAGATTTGCAAAGCGAAAGAGATGGCCAAGATGCATGTTTCTGAATAAAGATGTTGTTCTTACAAAAATGGCAAAAACATAACAACGTGAGCCCATCTGGGAAGAAGAAACCACAGGTGAGAAAGAATGAAAAACACGGGCAAGGAACCTAAACTCTCCAAATGTGCCACCTATTGCATTAGATGCCGTGTCTGACTGTGACGTTAAATTAGGACTAAGCCTCCGACGTTTCTCTAAATAATAAAATCTTTAGTTACTTGATTTACCAGGTTTTTCACTCACTTGAACCATCTGCAAAACCGTTACAAAGCTGAACTCGAGTTCAATGTGCCAAAACAACAATACAGCTCCTTTTATAAGCAAGTTCTTTAGAAGATAAATCCTCTCAAATAACAGCTAAGATCGACCTTATCCTTGTTGAATTTCTTTGTATTTTAACTTATTGCAAAGAAAAATGGCAGAAAAGGTCAACTTGGATGTTGGCAAACATGAACAAAAGGAAGAGAGAGCCGCGGGAGGGGCTACGACTCCAGGAAGACGGAGCTTCCTCAGGTCCGTGACACAGTTTTATCAAGAATAAGATACCTTGAGAAGTCACTGTTTATTTCATATACAAGTTTAGATATTCCAGGATTACATTTTCCCCTAGATTTATTTTTGCCAACCTGAAAGTAGAAACTCCTAGGTTCATTCCATGAGAATGTGGTTATAGAAAATGAATCTTGCCTGAAATATATTACAGAAATAAATAATACACAGATATCTTCCTTATTGAATACCAACACCAGTTCAGCTTTAAAAGAAAACCAAGTATAAAATTGGTCATGAGGCCATGAATTTTATTTTCAAAGATAATCAAGTGGAACCAAAGTTAAGCAAACACCTCTGACCAAAAATAGGGCCAGGTTCTGACAACAGATACACAACTACTCAGACCTGTGGGAATCTTCATACACCACTGGGAAGAATACACAATGCCACAGTTGTTCTGGAAGAGAGTCTAATAATTCTTCCACAGACGAGAAACAGAGCGACCATGTGTCAGAGCAAGCCCACCCCTGAGTATATACCCAAGAGAAGCAGAAGCTCATGTCCGCACCAAAGCCTGAACACCACAGGCTCAGGATTCACAACAGCCAAGCTTAAAAGACAACCAGAAAGGCCACCCTGATGACTGGATAAATAATATGCTGCAGCCATAAAATGGAATATTATTCAGCAATTGACGGAAATGAAGAACTGATTTCATGCAAACAACAAAAAAACCTCAAAGCCATGATACTAAGTAAAAGAACCCAAACATAAAAGACCAGACGTCCTGTGATTCTGCGTATATAAAGCATCAGAAGTCACAAATCCAGACGCAAAAAGCAGGTCCCTGCTTGCCAGAGGCTGGGGCAAGGAGAGTGTGAAATGCCTGTAAATGGCTCCTTTCTGGGGTGATAAAAATGATCTAAAACCTATTGTGGCAAAAGGTGTACAACTCGGTGAATATATTAAGAAACACTGAATTGCACCCTTAAAATCCATGTATGGCTCAGAACTGTGGGCCAGGGCTACGGCAGCATAGCCTGGGGAAGTGGGCTCCTCCATCGGGAGGACAGGCGGGGAGGCATCGGGTGAGGAGTAGCCGCAGGTATCAGCCCCCACTGCCTTGGTACCCCAAAGGACCCAGACACGGTCCAGCTGGCTCTGGGTCAGGTTTTGAGCTGTCGTGGGTTCCACACCACAGAGAGAAGCAGAATGCAGATGGAGAGCCCTGAGTGTTGGCAGAACATCCCCACCTATTTGACCCAGCAATCCCATTACTGGGTATATACCCAAAGGATTATAAATCACATTCTATTATAAAGGCACATGTATGTTCATTGCAGTACTGTTCACAATAGCAAAGACTTGGAACCAACACAAATGCCCATCAATGACAGACTGTATAAAGAAAATATGGCACATATACACTATGGAATACTATGCAGCCCTAAAAAATGAGATTCATGTCCTTTGCAGGAACATGGATGAAGCTGAAAACCATCATTCTCAGCAAACTGACACAAAAACAGAAAACCAAACACTGCATGTTCTCACTCATAAGTGGGAGTTGAACAATGAGAATACATGGACAGAGGGAGGGGAATATCACATACCAGGGCCTTTGAAAGTCTAGAGGGCTAGGGGGGGGATAGCAGGAGGCAGGGAATAGGGGAGAGAGAGCATTCAGAGAAATACCCAATGTAGATGACGAGTGATGGGTGCAGCAAACCATCATGGCACCTGTATAGCTATGTAACAAACCTGCATATTCTGCACATGTACCCCAGAATTTAAAGCATAATTAAAAGATAAATAAATAAGAGGTGGGTCTCTACTCTGCGTGTGCTCCATGGACCAGTGAGCTTCAGGTGGCACCTGCAAGGCATGGGTGCCCCCAGGCGCTGAGCCCACCCATTCTGCCCTCACCTCCGGGTCTGGCAGCACATCAATGTGGGTACAACTCAGGCTGCTGAGTCTCTCACATGGTGACAGACGCTATAGGATGGACACCCTGTTCTCATCAGGCTAATAAGATGCAGAGAGAGAAACATGGTACCTCTGAAAGAACTAAGCTCAAGCCAAATGCTGGACAAGGTCTTGTTTACCTTTGATGAGTGGAATTATCACAGACAGTGAGATTTAAATCAGTGCATAATTAGCACATTAAAAACATAATTAGCACAAATTGGGGATCCGCTGGAAAAATCACAGAATAGTAGTTACACCTAATAAAACCATTATTAAAAATATTTCATTGCATTTCTAATTTAACGTTGTAACACCACTTAAGAAAATGTCACTTCTATAAACCCAGATAGAAAGGAATATGGGTAAAATAACCTGATACGGGGGCACAGAGTTAAATTAAAAACTACAGGGGGGAGTGTGACTAGCTATGTACAATTTTAATTAAAGTGTCAATTTTCTTTGAAAAATTAAATCATCAAAACTTAAGTAGGTTTTGAAACAATATGAGATCTTGGAAATGTATCAGAGTCACTTTTAGCCTGAAGGCTAACACTGATTATAGCTGAATTGTTTTAAACTTTTGAGAAAAATAATACTACGCCTTATAAAGAATTTCTCAGTATAGATAAGACAAAGTGATTCCTACTACATTTGAAAAATAAAAGTGTGACAAATGTAGAAAAATAACAAATGAACAAATCTCCCTTTTTAATATAAGTGGAATATCTCTTTCCCTCCAAGAAAATATAATTTAGAAGTACAATGAAAGAATAACACCACGAACTGCCATTCACAATTGCTACAAAGAGAATAAAATATATCTAACAAAGGATGTAAAGGACCTCTTCAAGGAGAACTACAAAGCACTGCTGAAGGAAATAAGAGAGGACACAAACAGATGGAAAAACATTCCATGCTCATGGTTAGGAAGAATCAATATTGTGAAAATGGCCATAGTGCCCAAAGTAATTTATAGATTCAACACTATCCCCATCAAGCTACCTATGACCTTCTTCCCAGAACTGGAAAAAACCACCTTAAACTTTATATGGAACCAAAAGAGAGCCCGCATAGCCAAGACAATTCTAAGCAAAAAGAACAGCTGGAGGCATCACCCTACCTGACTTCAAATAATACTACAAGGCTACAGTAATCAAAACAGCATGGTACTGGTATCAAAACAGAGATATAGACCAATGGATCAGAACAGAGGCCTCGGAGGCAATGCCACACATCTACAACCATCTGATCTTTGACAAATCTGACAAAAACAAGCAATGGGCAAAAAATTCCCTGTTTAATAAATCGTGTTGGGAAAACTGGCTAGCCATGTGCAGAAAGCAGAAACTGGACCCCTTCCTGACACCTTACACTAAAATTAGCTCCACATGGATTAAAGACTTAAACATAAGACCTAACACCATAAAATCCCTAGAAGAAAACCTAGGCAAAACCATCCAGGACATATGACTACAAGGACTTCATGACTAAAACACCAAAAGCATTGGCAACAAAAGCCAAAATAGACAAATGGGATCTAATCAAACTCCAGAGCTTCTGCACAGCAAAAGAAACAGTCACTAGAGTGAATCAGCAATGAACAGAATGGGAGAAAATTTTTGCAGTCTACCCATCTGACAAAGGGCTAATATCTAGAATCTACAAAGAACTAAAACAGATTTACAAGAAAAAAAAACAAGTCCATTCAAAAGTAGGTGAAGGATATGAACAGACACTTTACAAAAGAAGACATGTACAAGGCCAACAAACATATGAAAAAATGCTCTTCATCACTGGTCATTAGAGAGATGCAAATCAAAACCACATTGAGATACCATCTCACACCAGTTAGAATGGCGATCATTAAAAAATCTGGAGACAACAGATGCTGGAGAGGATGTGGAGAAATAGTGACACTTTTACACTGTTGGTGGGAGTGTAAATTAGCTCAACCATTGTGGAAGACAGTGTGGCAATTCCTCAAGGACCTAGAAATAGAAATTCCATTTGACCCAGCAATCTTATTACTGGGTGTATATCCAAAGGATTACAAATTGCTCTATTATAAAGACACCTTGTGGCAATGTTTACAATAGGAAAGACCTGGAACCAACACAAATGTTCATCAATGATAGACTGGACAAAGAAAATGTGGCACATATACCATGGAATACTATGCAGCCGTAAAAAATGATGGGTTCCTGTTCTTTGTAGGGACATGGATGAATCTGGAAACCATCATTCTCAGCAAACTGACACA
Source organism: Callithrix jacchus (assembly GCF_049354715.1). NCBI lineage: Eukaryota > Metazoa > Chordata > Mammalia > Primates > Cebidae > Callithrix > Callithrix jacchus. The sequence goes on from NC_133515.1 coordinate 113,958,557, forward strand.
AGAATAGAAAATCAAACACCTCATGTTCTGACTCATAGGCGGGTGTTGAACAATGAGAACACATGGACACAGGGAGGGGAGCATCACACACTAGGGACTGTTGAGGGGAATAGGGGAGGGACAGCAGTGGGTAGGGAGGTTGGGGAGGGATAACATGGGGAGAAATGCCAGATGTAGGTGACAGGGGGATGGAGGCAGCAAACCACATTGCCATGTGTGTACTATGCAACAATCCTGCATGTTCTGCACAGGTACCCCAGAACCTAAAGTACAATTATATATATGTATATGTGTGTGTGTGTGTGTGTGTCTGTGTGTGTGTGTTTTATATATATATATGACATATATATTATATATGTAAAACAGCAAATATATAAGAAGTTCTGTCAGCAGAAGCTGATAATAAACCATAAGTTAAAAATCACCTAGGAAAATCAAGAGAGAAAAATCTTATGAGACTAATAAGATGGCAAAAAGTTTTAATATATTTCCACTATCATCACTACCATTTAACATCATTCCAGAAAAATTCCAGCCAAATTAACAAGTGGGAAATAGAATTATGATGTTTAATGATTTGTAAAGAAGATAAAATAATTATCATTATTGGCAGACAATGTAATTGTTTGTTTTGGAAAAAAATAGACTTCCTATGTAGATAAATGCTCATGTTCCATCTCCACCCGCTTCAGATAAGATATGCAGACAAAGACAACACACTAAAGATAAATGCAAATACACAAGAGTTGAAAATAAAATACTTTAAATATATAAATCAGGAAAATATGAATCCCAAATTGAGGATCGAGTCTATTTAGAACTGTTCACGCAATTAAGAAAAAATAGATTTTTCAGCAACAAAAACAAAACCCGTAAGAACAACTAAACACTGTGAAATGAACAATAAATCGAGATGATACAGCAATCAACACCACATGCAAACCCCGCAAGTATTCCAAATTTAGAAAAACGACAACCGAAATACACAATGAGCATCGTTAGAACAGCAGTGGGAGAGGTAGGTCCAGTCCTTTTTGGTCCATCTCTTGATAGAACAAATGGAGGGAAATAAGTGGAGGTAGGGAAGATTCAGGTAACAAGGTTAAGAATCTTGAAAGTCATCCTCAATACACTATGATACTCACTCTAGAGCACCACCGGGCATGCCAGGATCAGTCACGGGCCATCACTGCCAGTCAGATTCCGTCTCCATGTCACAGGGCAACAGAATTCCACTCCTTGATGAGAGAATAGCCTCAGACACCCAGCAAATACGATGCTGAATGCTCCTTGTCTTGAAGGTACAATAATGAAGGAAGCAACTCACTGAATGAGAATAAAGGACTATTGTACATTTGTTCTCATTAGCTTCAAGGAACTTCTTGATTTCTGCCTTAATTTCATTATTTACCCAAAAGTCATTCAGGAGTAGGTTAATTTCCATGTAACTGCATAGTTTTGAGTGATGCTTTAAGTCTTGGCTTCTATTTTATTGCACTGTGGTTGAGAGAGTGGCTGGTATGATTTCAGTTTAGCATTTGTTGAGGATTGTTTTATGTCTGAGTATGTGGTAGATTTTAGAGCACGTATCATGTGGCAATGGGAAGAATTTATATTCTGTTGTGTTTGGGTGCTAAGTCTTGTAGAGGCCCATCAGATCCATTTGGTCCAATACTGAATTCAGGTCCTAAAGGTCTTTGTTTATTTTCTGCCTCAATGATCTAATACTATCAGTACAGTGTTGAAATCTCCCACTATTATTGTGAAGGAGTCTAACTCTCTTTGTACATTTCTAATGAAAAAATACTCAATATTGCTTATAATTAGAGAAATGCAAATCAAAATCACAATGAGATACCATCTCACACCAGTCAGAATGGCTGCTATGAAAAACACAAAACAGGATCGATCCAAGATGGCCGACCACTAACAGCTCAGGATTGTAGCTCCCAGTGAAAGCCCAGAGAACGAGACGACGCCACACTTTTGGACAAATTTTCGTCACTCACCGATCAGCCGATTCCCAGTGGAGGAGCCCCACGGGTCGCCAGCACGACTCTTGTGGCCGCCGCAGCGGTTTTGCCGGCGTCTCGGCACAGCAGCTCTTCATGCAGAGCCAACGGGACTGCTTCCCCTACTGACCGGGGTTTGGAGCTCCGGGAACTCAGAGCCGCTTGTTGCGGACTCAAGAGGGAAGCCAGACCAGAGATTCCCAGGCAGAAGAGCACCATCAGTCTTATCGCTGCTATTTAGGCTGCCACAGTGGGTGGCTCGGATCCCAGCACTGGGAATCAATAAGTCGGACGTCGACTCAGAAAACTAATTAGAAAGGCGGTTCATCTACAATGAAGGGGAAAAAACAGCCTAAGAAGGCCGAGTATACTCAAAATCAGAACCCATCAGCAACGGAACAAGCCCTGATGGAAAAGGACTCATCAGTAATGGAACAAGCCCTGATGGAAAAGGACTCATCAGCAACCGAACAAGCCCTGATGGAAAAGGACTCATCAGTAACGGAACAAGCCCTGATGGAAAAGGACTGTGTTCCATTATCTGAAGTAGGCTTTAAAAGGTGGATGATAAGAAACTTCTGGGAGTTAAAGGAACTTGTTCTAACCCAATGTAAAGAAACTAAGAACTTGGAAAAAAGGTTCGATGAAATGTTGAAAAGAATAGACAATATAGAGAGGAATACAAATGAACTTATGGAGTTGAAAAATACAACACGAGAACTTAGTGAAATATGTACAAGCTTAAACAGCCGAATGGATCAAGCAGAAGAAAGGGTATCAGAGGTTGAAGATCAACTTAATGAAACAAAACAACAAGACAAGAATAGAGAAAAAAGGATAAAAAGGAATGAGCAAAGTCTCCAAGCAATATGGGACTATGTGAAAAGAACTAATATACGCTTGATTGGTGTGCCTGAATGTGACGGAGAGAATGAATTCAAGCTGGAAAATACTCTCCAGGACATTATCCAGGAAAATTTTCCTAATTTAGCAAAGCAGGACACTATTCAACCCCAGGCAATACAGAGAACACCACAAAGATATTCCTCAAGAAGACCAACCCCAAGGCACATAATCGTTAGATTCACCAAGATCGAAAGGAAGGAGAAAATATTAAGGGCAGCCAGAGAGAAAGATCAAGTTACCCATAAAGGTAAGCCTATTAGGCTTACAGCAGATCTCTCAACGGAAAACCTACAAGCTAGAAGAGAGTGGGGGCCAATATTCAATATACTTAATCAACAGAACTTTCAGCCCAGAATTTCATATCCTGCCAATTTAAGCTTTACATTTGAAGGAAAAATAAAATTTTTTAGGAACAAGCAAGTACTCAGAGATTTTATTACCACCAGGCCTGCTTTACAAGAACTTCTAAAAGAAGCACTATACACAGAAAGGAACAACCAGTATGACCCTTTCTAAAAATACACCAAAAAGTAAAGAGCATTAACATAAAGAAGAATTTTTATCAACAAAAGGACAAAATAGCCAGTTAATATCAAACGGCAGCAACCCTAAATTTAAATCGACCAAATCTCCCAATCAAAAGATACAGACAAAATCTAACGGTATATCCAAAGATATACATAGACTCAAAATAAAGGGTTGGAAAAAAAAAGTAACCAAACGGAGAGCAAAAATAAATAAATAAAAAGCAGGAGTTGCAATTTTCACATTTGACAAAATAGATTTCAAAGCTACAAGGATACAAGGGTAAAAGGATTAATGTAATAATAAGAGATCTTAACACCCAGATACATAAGACCCCTAATGAGATTTAGATTCAACGAGACAACAAATTGATAACGATACCCGGGACTGGAACTAAGATCCAGAACAAATAAACTCAATAGAGCTCTCCATTTTAAACACACAAAATATACATTATCCACAAAAATCTAACGATATATCTAAAGATATACAAAGACTCAAAACAAGGGGATGGAAAAAAACTCACCGACCAAATGGAGAGCAAAAATAAATAAATAAAAAGCAGGAGTTGCAATTCTCACACTTAATAAAATAGATTTCAAAGCTACAAGGATGCAAGGGTAAAAGGATTAATGCAACAATAAGAGATCTTAACACCCAGATACATAAGACACATAATGAGATTTAGATTCAACGAGACAACAAATTGATAATGATATCCAGGACTTGAACTCAGAACCAGAACAAATAAACACAATAGAGCTCTCCATTTTAAACACATAAAATACGCATTAACCACTTTAAACACTCAAAATATTGATCGGCCATTATTGAAACCCATTTTAGGAATGAAGTAATATTCCTTTTTCCCTCTTTTTCTTTTTTTCCCCTTCTTCTTCTCTTTTTCCCTCAAAAAAAAAAAAAGACTCTGTCTCAAAAACAAACAAAAAAGAACCATTCATAAAAAAAAAAAAAAAAATCAGTTGGGCATATTTGTGTGGGTCTTTTTTTTTTTTTGAGACAGAGTTTCAAAAAAACTGTTACCCAGGCTGGAGTATAGTGGTGCAATCTTGGCTCACTGCTACCTCTGCCTCCTGGTTCAAACTATTCTCCTGCATCAGCCTCCCAAGTGTATCTGGGATTACAGGTGTCCGCCACCACCCTTGGATAATTTTTGTATTTTTAGTAGAGACGAGGTTTCTACATGTTGGCCAGGCTGGTTTCAAACTCCTGACCTCAGGTAATCCTCCCACCTTGGCCTCCCAAAATGCTGGGATTACAGGTATGAGCCACTGCACCTGGCTAGGTCTTATAGGTACATTTTTTTTTTTTTTTTTTGAGACGGAGTTTCAGTTTGTCACCCGGTCTGGAGTGCCATGGTGCCATCTCACCTCACTACAACCTCCACCTCCCGGGTTAAAAAAAAAAAAAAAAGAAAAAGAAAAACACAAAACAGCAGATGCTGATAAGGTTGCAGAGAAAAAGGAACACTGATACCCTGTTGGTGGAAGTATACATTAGTCCAACCATTGTGAAAGACAGTGTAGTAATTCCTCAAAGACCGAAAAACAGAACTACAATTTGACCCAGCCATTGCATTACTGGTTATATACCTAAAGAAATATAAATCATTCTACCATAAAGACACATGCATGCATATGTTCAATGGAGCACTACTCACAATAGCAAAGACATGGAATAAACCTAAATACCCATCAATGGTAAACTGGATGAAGAAAATGTCGTACATGTACACTATGGAATACTATGCAGCCATAAAAAAGAATGAGATCATGTTTTTTGAAGGAACATGGATGGAACTGGAGGCCATTGTTCCAAGCAAAGTAACTCAAGAACAGAAGCCTGAATATTGTATGTTCCCACTTTTAAGTGGGAAACACATGATGAGAACACATGGACACAAAGAGGGGAACAACAGACACTGAAGGCACTTGAGGGTGGAGGGTAGGAGGAGGGAAAGGATTAGAAAAAAAAGGAGCGATTAGGTACTGGGTTAAATACCTGGGTGATAAAAATCTGTACAAAAAACCCCTGTGACATGAGTTTACCTGTATAACAAACCTGCACATGCACCTCTAAATAGAAAAGTTAAAAATATATATTTTAAAGGCAAGAAAAATAAAAAATAAGAAAGAGGAAAATAATATTTCTTTTTTTATGAAATCACTATACTTAACACATTCATTTAAAGAAATCAATTTCTCACGGGGTTAGGAAGAAACTGAAGACTCTTGTGTTACTGCAGGGAGCACAGACTGGACCAGTAATTAAGCCAAATGATCTTGAGTTACTTGTGAAAATGCCTGTGAGTGTATCCTCACAGTAATCTCAACCGTGGGTATAAAAAGCCTGTCCACAGGTCCACAGGGAACTTCTAGTCCGAAGTCAATCCAGACCTCCACAAAAGCAAAGTTAATCAAAGGCTAGCGGTGAACAGAGGAGCATTTATCGAGCAAAGTATCTGAATGCTGGCAAGAAGAGTAAGCACTGTGGTTTTCTAACATACCCTGTTTCTATCCCAGTCTCCACAGCTCTGCAGCCTCACAGCTGTAATAACTGTGCCACAAGCCACCTAGTAGCCCCTGAAGAAGGGAAAGACGTTTGTGGAGTTTCTCCCAAAGTCCCATCTCCAAAAAATTGTAAGAATTTGATCCATCCAGCAGCTCCCTGGTAGGCTTCACTCTCTGGGCTTGTCTCTGCTGACCTGACGCAGAGCTTCCTCTGCAGAACAACCCTCCCCCAGGCATTTGTCCAAAGCACTGGGCGGCCACTGTTTAACATCACAGTTGTCTGTACCAATCGGGATGCTGTTTGCTCTAAATCTCACGTTAAGATGTAATCTCCAATGTTGGAGGTGGCACCTGGTGGAGGCAACTGGATCACGGGTACATGTTTCTCATGAATGATTTAGTGCCATCCTCTTGGTGCTGTTCTTGCAATAGTGAGTGAGTTATCTCAAGATATGACTGTTTAAAAGTGTGTGACATCTCTCCCCTCTCTCACTTCCATTCTCTCCACGTGACATGACTTCCTCTGCTTTGCATTCTGCCATGATTGGAAGATTCCTGAGGCCTCCCCAGAATCTGAGCAGATGTCAATGCCATCTACAGCACAACCTGTAGAGCTGTAAGCCATATAAAGCTCTTTTCTCAGATATTTCTTTCTAGTGACCCAAGAATGGCCCAGCACAATGACCAAGTAAGATTGATGCCAGGAATGCAAGGTTGGTTCAACATATAAAAATCAACAGTATAATACATCATGTTAATAGAATAAAGTACAAAAAAATCCATGATCAACTCAATTAACTCAGAAAAGCATTTGACAAAATGCAACACCTTTTCATGATAAAAACACTAAACAAATTAACTTAAGAATACAAAGCAACTACTTCAAACTGTTTAAGTGCGTTTGGAAATGACCCAGAAATAATCTATTTAATGGCGAAAACTACATGTCCTTCTTAATTCAGAAACATGAGGAATCTGGCCAATACTTGGCATGATTCTTATTGTACTTTTGTAGACATCTTGGGCATAAAAGATATTTTATCATTACGTGAATTTAAATGTATCAAATAAGTTAGGGAAGAACTGAAAAGTGTCCTAATCACCTGAGTTCCGGTTACCTGTTACCTGAGTTCCCTTGCCTATACTCGTTTATATTTTTGGAGCATCTAAAATGTGGGCTTATTCATGTATCTTGTAGATTTGCTACAGATTCCTCTGTGTGTGTGTGTGCGCGTGTGTGTCTATGTGTGTGCTTTTGTGTGTGTCTGTGTGTGTGTGCGTGTGTCTGTGTGCGTGTGTATGTCTGTGTGTGCATGTGTGTCTGTGTGTGTGTGTGTCTGTGTGTGTGTGTGTGTGTGTGTGATTTCATTATCTTGTAATCTGTCATTTCTCTGTTACATTTATTCATTGTGTGTTTCACTATACCGTGCAATCTGGCCTACGGATTTGGCTTTTGCTGTTTTGCTTCAGAAGTTCTTAGTCGTATCAAAATCATAGACACTGTGCTCCTGTATCCCAGCCCATGGTCCTGCTGCACCATTGTTAGGACCCTGCCTGCCCTTGTTTCACTTTGCTGTTAATGATCCTTTGTCCCTTCATTTCAGATCACCCTTCCACCTGTCACAAGCAATGCTGTTAATGGCTACTTCTGTTTAATAATGACTTTTATTATATATAATTCGCATACTATAGAGCCGACCATTTTAAACTTAAAATTCAGATTTTTACTATGTTCACAGAGTTGTGTAATCATCACTGCTACTTTTAGAACATTTCCATCACCTCAGAAAGAAACCCTGTGCCCATCAGCAGTGAGTCCCAATTTCCCATCACTAAAAAATCTAGCAAATCTACTTTCATTCTCTGTGGACTGGCCTATGTGGGATATTTCACATGAATGGAATCACACAACATGAGGTCTTGTCTATCTGGCTTCTCTCAGAATATTTTCCAGAATAATGTGTTTTGCAGCCTGTATCAGCAACTCATTACTACAGAGAAATGTAAAACAATGACATAAACACAAAAACAGCCAAACGCATCACATTTTAAAACTGATGAGTGAAAAACATGAGAAACTATATCGAACCATAAGGAAAGTCTATTAATTATGTGAATTAAAACAAAGGGCACTGTATAGCACTCCGTTATGGGAAGGAAGCTACAATTAGAGTGTACCCAACAGATACTCTGAGGACTGTGCCCTGAGAGAAGACACAGGAGTGTGGATGGAAAACACCAGAGAGGAGCCCGACACAGACCAGCGACAGACCTGTCTCCAACCCTGTAATTCAACAACTCAACCCTGTGCACGTAAAGTCCTATTAACAAAACAAAACCAAAGATCTCCAGAAGTCAGCTGGCCACTTTCAAATTTGCTACCTAAAGTACACATTTCAAAATACATTAAATGTCACACTGTTTCAAGCAGTATTGGAGCCTGCAACCTCATTAATTTGGGATTTCTCTCAGAACTTCTTTGCTTTCATGGACTCCGCCAGATAAGACTGAAACAGAAGTATTTATTGGTGTTTTTACTTAAGATCTTGTCTGTCCTTTGTAGGGACATGGATGAACCTGGAAACCATCATTCTCAGCAAACTGACACAAGAACAGAAAATCAAACACCACATGTTCTCACTCATAGGGGAGTGTTGAACAATGAGAACACATGGACACAGGGAGGGGAGCATCACACACTGGGGTCTGTGGGGGGAAACTAGGGGAGGGACAGCGGGGGGTGGGGAGTTGGGGAGGGATAACATGGGGAGAAATGCCAAATATAGGTGATGGGGAAGAAGGCAGCAAACCACATTGCCCTGTGTGTACCTATGTGACAATCTTGCATGTTCTTCACATGTACCCCAAAACCTAAAACGTAATTATATATATATATATAATTTAAATCTTGTCTAAAGTAGCTAACTACCACTTGCTTAAAGAATAATCTTTACAACATGTTGGTATCTTCAAATTTTACAACTGCAGCTTAAAAGAGTTCATAAAAGTGGAAATCAGTGAATCAGGGTCACACGAATAGTCACTGGTGCATGTGGCTCTTCTGTGGCAGGACCACGGATCTCTTCCTTTGTCAACAGAAAAAAACAGAAATTGATAGGTGCGCAACTTTACGGCACACTGAAGAAAGTTCCAGAGGGTTCCTATAATGGAATACATGTAACATGTTGCCAACATATTTTTACTTATTTTGAAATAATTGTAGATTTTTCAGAAGTTAGGTAAGAAGTGTAGAGCAGTGCTCAGTACCCTTCACCAGGCCCTTACAGGTGCACCTGACATAGCCAAGGTATAAGGCTGACCAGCAAATGCTCACCGGTCACGTGTGGACAGTGCTGTGTTGTTTCTATACAGCTGCACACCTGAGCAGCCTCCACTAAGTACGTGCTGTTCTGTGTTTGCTTAGCATCCATGTGTCACCACAGGCCAAGTGTCTGTGTGTCCCTTGCCCATTTTTTTAATTGAATTGTGTTTGACCAAAGCCACATTTGAAATTAAGATCATGTGGCCCAGGGATCAAGTGGCTCCTACAGTTTCCTCTGAAATCCTTTCTAAGCATGTGGCACATCCGCACCAGGCGCAGCAGAAGACAGCATGACTGCACTACTCAAGAAGTTCAGCACAGGGCCAGGCGCGGTGGCTCAACCCTGTAATCCCAGCACTTTGGGAGGCTGAGGCGGGTGGATCACGAGGTCAAGAGATCGAGACCAGCCTGGTCAACATGGTGAAACCCTGTCTCTACTAAAAATACAAAAATTAGCTGGGCATGGTGGCACGCGCCTGTAATCCCAGCTACTCGGGAGGCTGAGGCAGGAGAATTGCCTGAACCCAGGAGGCGGAGGTTGCGGTGAGCCGGGATCGCGCCATTGCACTCCAGCCTGGGTGACAAGAGCGAAACTCTGTCTAATTAAAAAAAAAAAAAGAAGTTCAGCATAAAATAAAGGCAGTGACACAGGAAAACACAAACAGCTAACACAACAATCCGTGCATGCAATGAGAGCTGCGCTGATTATCTATTATCAATGTACAAAAGACGGAGAGGTCACTTCCGATGGAGCAAAGAAGCATCCCTAAGATAACCTGCAGTCACTCAAGGTTTAGGTGGAAGAGATGAAGGTTTGAAGCATGCCAGGAAGAGGGAACGTGACTGCTGAGTCACTACGCATCAACACTTTGTATTCTGCGGGAGCGTAAAACGCTGGAAATGATACAGGAACATAAGGTGTAAAAGGTAAGATGGTGTCTAACGCGGAAATATCCCAAGTCCTTGACTGGGAAGATGTCAGGTGTGAGTTCCTTGGGGGGCTACTACAGGTTAACGACTGAGAAATGGTCCCCACGGAGGGGTTCTGGAAAAGTGACTCTTGCCAGTGACTTGCATTGAGGCCTAGGAAGAGTCAGGGCTGACTTGGCAGAGGGTGAGATGGCGCAGGCGCACTGTGGGGGCACCGGAGTGCACCTCAGAGGAGACAGCAGCTTCCGGGTGCAACGGCACTGTGAGGGCACTGGAGTGAGTGCACCTCAGAGGTGACAGCAGCTTATGGGTTCAAGGGCACTGGAGTGAGTGCACCTCAGAGGTGACAGCAGCTTATGGGTTCAAGGGCACTGGAGTGAGTGCACCTCAGAGGTGACAGCAGCTTATGGGTTCAAGGGCACTGGAGTGAGTGCACCTCAGTGGTCACAGCAGCTTCCGGGTGCAAGTGCACTGTGAGGGCACTGGAGTGAGTCCACCTCAGAGGTGACAGCAGCTTCCGGGTGCAAGGGCACTGTGAGGGCACTGGAGTGAGTGCACCTCAGCGGTCACAGCAGCTTCTGGGTGCAAGGGCACTGTGAGGGCACTGGAGTGAGTGCACCTCAGAGGAGACAGCAGCTTGGGGTGCAAGGGCACTGTGAAGGTACTGGAGTAAATGCACCTCAGAGGCGACAGCAGCTTCCGGGTGCAAGGGCACTGTGAGGGCACTGGAGTGAGTACACCTCAGTGGTCACAGCAGCTTACGGGTGCAAGGGCACTGTGAGGGCACTGGAGTGAGTGCACCTCAGCGGTCACGGCAGCTTAACTCTGGAAGGAATGAGATGAAACAGAACGTGTAAGGTCATGCTCTCACGCATGCTCTCAGAGTGAAATGCCAGAACTATGAAGGACACATGTGTCAACTGAGCAGGATGACACTGCTGATTAGTGGAAACATCTACAACGGCCAAATTCTATTTCTTAATTTCTTTAAAAAAGGAATTATTCAGCTAAGTTACTTGATTAAAATAATGATAAAATTGTAAAAAAAAAAAAAAAAAAAAAAGGAATTATTTAAGCATAGAAGCATAGCTAAGTGGTCTTACTATTCTTAGAAACTATTCTTCAATAATGCAATAAACCAAAACCTCACACTATGAATTTATTTACACATGTTATAGCTTGTTTAATCAAGTATCAAGTATATTTCTTGTACCATTGCAATATATTTTTCTGACCTCCCTCCCCTGCAAAGAAAGCAGTCATTTTTGTGTTAATTACCAGCTCCTCTGAGTCATTTAAAAACTGTAAGTCAAACCAGCCCCCTATAGACGGCTGAGAATTTTGGTAACATACCAATTCTAAGTTGAAACACAAAGTAAACATAAATCGATTTCTATAAACCGGGGTTTTTGATATGTGCTTCGGAGAGATAAAGGTGAGTGGGCTGGGGCGGCTAAAAAGCCTGGAAACGTGGGTCCTGCTGCCCAGGCCGCCTGAGCCCCTCCCAATGCTGCCCGCGGCCTTGCTCCACTCTGTCTTCACTGGGAAGACGTCAGGCGTGAGTTCCTTAGGGGGACAGAAGATGCATTCCGCTACGTTTCCTAAGAGCCAGGGGCAGGGCCTTTGCTCTTGGAGAGGAACATAGACACCACGTTACAAAAAACTCTAGAACTGGCCTCGTCCTGTTAACAAGTAGTTAGGAATTTATCACAAAAGCATGTGAGAGAGCACAAAATACACACAAAGGAAACAGTACACATCCTGCTCAGCAGCTCAGGGTGAGAAGAATCCCTGGCTTTCATGCAAACGTGATCAGTATTAAATAAAATAAAATAAAGAAGGTTGCCTGGAAAAGAGATGCAGAGGCAGAGAGGACCAGGAATGCGTGGGGGCTGTGACTCCTCAGTGTCCTGACACCCAGAGTCTCTTTGAGTACAGCATAAGGAAAGACAGATCCACATGAACAGACAGCAGAGGGTTTCTAGACCTTTCAGAGAAGAGGAAGCTGAGAAGGTTTAGACATTTTATGTGGCTGACACCAGGCCTCATGTCTAGATGGAAATGAGCCCGACCTGAGGAAGAAAGCTTCTCGGTCAGCATTAGGGACCAGCTGTGGGGATTTTAAACACTACAGATGCCCATTCAGGCTCTACCCTATCAGGATATCTGGGGTCAGTGACTACCTCAGTATTTTCAGAGGTTAGTAGGTGTATGATGTGCATCCAGAGCTTAGAGTCTGTGGGTCAGAGGCCCCTTCAATAATTCACTTGCTTATGTCTTCACTCAGCAGAGATGTATGAGTAACGCACTGCTGGCCCAGCAGCATCGCCAGGAAACAGACAAGATCCGTGGTCTCTTTGGGGTGCAGGCAATGAGCAGATGCAGTGGTGTTCTTTAGGGTGTGCTAGAAGCGCGTGGAAGAGAGACACAGGACACAAGAGAACCAAGTGGGGCAGCCAGAGGGGCCAGGATGGAGGGGCTCCCAGCATCACTCAGGGGGCAAGGGCAGCACGACTGAGGCTGAGCCAAGTTACTGTAGAAGAACCACTCTGGCTGCTGTGCAGACACTAAGCAAAGGGGTATAGACACTAAGTCAGCAAGGCTGCTCCTGACAATAAGTCAGGAGAAGAGGAGGCCAAGGGCAGGGGGAGGAGGCCACAGGCAGTGGGAGGAGGCCACGGGCAGGGGGAGGAGGCCACGGGCAGTGGGAGGAGGCCACGGGCAGGGGGAGGAGGCCACAGGCAGGGGGAGGAGGCCAAGGGCAAGGGGAGGAGGCCACAGCAGGGGGAGGAGGCCAACGGCAAGGAAAGGAGGCCACAGGCAGGGGGAGGGGGCCACAGGCAGGGGGAGGAGGCCACGGGCAGTGGGAGGAGGCCACGGGCAGGGGGAGGAGGCCACGGGCAGGGGGAGGAGGCCAAGGGCAAGGGGAGGAGGCCACAGCAGGGGGAGGAGGCCAACGGCAAGGAAAGGAGGCCACAGGCAGGGGGAGGGGGCCACAGGCAGGGGGAGGAGGCCACAAGCAGGGGGAGAACATGGGCAGAAGGAGGTGGGCAGGCCAAGGGCAGGAGGGGACTCCTGCATTCACCCAGTGAGAGGGGACAACACTCAGACCATTTGCCATGGGAGAGACAGGTGGAATCAGGGTATTTTTAAAAGGCAGGGTAAGTAGGTTACTCCTAGGGTTATTTCCTGAACTCTGTTCCATGCATAACGCTACTCAGGAGAATGAGACATGCTGGGTGACTGCAGGGCTGTCAACAATTTCATGCCTAGGGAAACACAAAGAGCTATCCATGAATATTTAATCTCAAAAACTCTAGCCCATGCAATGATATCTCCCTCACTATTTCTCCTGACAGTTTTATTTACTTGTGTTTTTGAATGTTGGCAAACGTCATCTTACAATTTTCTAAACCTATTGTCAGAGGGCTACGTCCTGTATTTGGAAGTCTAATGAGTTCTTCCTGCACTGAATAGCAGATTTTGAATGAATGCCAAAAACTGCATAAAATTTGGAAGGAGGAGAACAAGTCCTCTCCCCTGCGTGTTCTTCAGTGTTCACGCTAAGTGCCTGGAGAGGAACGCCACTTTAGTGTCTGATTAATAATCCTGAATCACCATAAAACACCGCTAGAGTGAGGTTCCGTTAAAAGCCGTGTGTCTGCATCTGGTGTTGGAGCGCTGGGAAAAAAATACTTTTCAAAGTTAACTGTCCAGTAATGAACAAAGCTACTTGCTTTTCCAGAAACTAATTAACAATTTATATTAAAATTACTCATTACATTTGGAGTGGTTTTAAAGAATACATTTTAACTTCTATAAACATATTTTAAAAAATGAAACAAAATTCCAAATTAGTTTGTAATTCTAACTTAAAAATCAAAACTCGTGGGCTTAAGAACTAGTTTAGCAAGTCAATTATTCCTAAAGAGCCCAAATTTTCAAATCTCAGGGTCTCATGAACGAATGAGTGAATGACTCTGCCTATGTTAGGCACAGTAAAGACCTCCACAAAAATATTCACATCTTCAGAGCCTGTGAATGTCACATGGCAAGGGGACTTTGCAGATGCAATTCAGGCTTGTGAGATGGAGGTCATGGGATGACCCCGAGGGCCCAGTGCCATCACAGTGACGGGGAAGGAGAGCCAGGGTCACAGTGAGATTTGGAGATACTGCACTGCTGGCTGCGAAGACGGAGGAGGCAGCCAGGAGCCAAGGCACCCAGGCAGCCTATAGAATCCAGAAAAAGCAGGAAACAGATTGTCCTCCGAAATTTCTGGAAAGAATGCAGTCCTGCCGATTCTTGATTTTAGTCTAGTGCAACCCATTTTAGACGACCTACCTCGAGAATTGAACTAAGTCTTACTGCAGAGCACAGACTTATAAAACACTAAGTCTGTGCTCTGCAGTAGACAGCTCAATGAGACAGAAATTAATATGGATATTCAGGACTCAGCTCTGGACCAAGCTGACCTAACGGACATCTACAGAACTCTCCACCCCAAATCAACAGAATATATATTCTTCTCAGCACCACATTGCACTAATTCTAAAATTGACCACAAAATTGAAGCAAAACACTCCTCCACAAATGAAAAATAATGAACATCATAACAATCAGTCTTTTGGACCACACTGCACTCAAATTAGAACTCAGGAATAAGACTCGCTCAAAACTGCACAACTACATGGAAACTGAACAACCTGATCCTGAATGACTACAGAGTAAATAACAAAATTAAGGCATAAATAAATAAGTTCTTTGAAACCAATGCGAACAAAGACACAACATGCAAGAATCACTCGGACACAGGTAAAGCAGTGTGTAGAGGAAAATTTATAGCACTAAATCCCCACAGGACAAAGTGGAAGAGATCTATCATTGACACCCTAACATCACAATTAAAAGAACTAGAGAAGCAAGAGCAAACAAATTCAAAAACTAGCAGAAGACAAGAGATAACTGAGATCAGAGCAGAACTGAAGGAGATAGAGACATGAAAAATCCTTCCCAAAAACATCAATGAATCCAGGAGCTGGTTTTTTGAAAAAAATAACAAAATAGATAGACTGCTAGAGAGACTAATAAAGAAGAAAGGGGAAGAATCAAATAGACACAATAAAAAAGAGAAAATGGAGATCACCTCTGATCCCACAGAAATAAAAATTACCATCAGAGAATATTATAAACACCTCTACACAAATAAACTAGAAAATCTAGGAGAAATGGATAAATGATGGGACACATACACTCTCCCAAGACTAAACTAGGAAGAAGTTAAATCCTTGAATACACCAATAACAAGTTCTGAAATTAAGGCAGTAATTAATAGCCGACCAACCAAAAAAAATCCCAGGATCAGACAGATTCACAGCCAAATTCTACCAGAAGTACAAAGAGGAGCTGGTACCTTCCTTCTGAAACTATTCCAAACAATAGAAAAAGAGGGACTCTAATTTTCTCCATCTTCCCTAACTCATTTTATGAGGCCAGCATCATCCTGAAACCAAAACCAGGAAGAGACACAATAAAAAAAGAAAATTTCAGGCTAGTATCCCGATGAACATCGATGCAAAAATCCTCAATAAAATACTGGCAAACTGAATCCAGCAGTACATCCAAAAGTTTATCCACCACAATCAAGTCAGCTTCATCTCTGGGATGCAAGGCTGGTTAAATATATGCAGATCAACAAATGTAATCCATCACATAAACAGAACCAGTGACAAAAACCACAGGATTATCTCAACAGACGCAGAAAAGACCTTTGATAAAATTCAACACCTCTTCATGCTAAAAATTCTCAATAAACTAGGTATTGATGGAAGGTATCTCAAAATAGTAACTATTTATGACAAACCCACAGCCAGTATCATTCTGAATGGGCAAAAGCTGGAAGTATTCCCTTTGAAAACCAGCACAAGACAAGATGTCCTCTCTCATTCAAAATAGTACTGGAAGTTCTGGCCAGGGCAATCAGGCAAGAGAAAGAAAAAACGGGTATTCAAGTAGGAAGAGAGGAAGTCAAATTGTCTCTCTTAGCAGATAACATGATTGTATATTTAGAAAACTCCATCATCTCTGCCCCAAATCTCCTTTTTTAAAAAAAAAACCATATATTTTATTGCATTTTAGGTTTTGGGGTACATGTGAGGAACATTCAAGATTGTTGCATAGGTACATACATGGTAATGTGGTTTGCTGCCTTCCTCCCCATCACCTCTATCTGGCATTTCTCCCCATGTTATCCCTCCCCAACTCCCCACACCCCCGCTGTCCCTCCCCTAGTTCCCCCCCACCAGACCCCAGTGTGTGATGCTCCCCTCCCTGTGTCCATGTGTTCTCATTGTTCAACACCCACCTATGAGTGAGAACATGAAGTGTTTGATTTTCTGTTCTTGTGTCAGTTTGCTGAGAATGATGGGTTTCCAGGTTCATCCATGTCCCTACAAAGAACAGGAACTCATTGCTTTTTATGGCTGCATAGTATTCCATGGAGTAGATATGCCACATTTTCCCTGTCCAGTCTATCATCAATGGGCTGGTTGGTTCCAGGTCTTTGCTATTGTAAACAGTGCTGCAATGAGCATTCGTATGCATGTGTCCTTATAATAGAACAATTTATAATCCTTTGGATATATACCTAGTAAAGAGATTGCTGGGTCAAATTGAATTTCTATTTCTAGGTCCTTGAGGAATCACCACACTGTCTTCCACAGTGGTTGAACTAATTTACACTCCCACCAACAAAAGTGTTCCTATTCCTCCTTAAGCGGATAAGCAACTTCAGCAAAGTCTCAGCATACAAAATCAACGTGAAAAAATTACAAGCATTCCCGTATACCAGTAACAGACAGAGAGCCAAATCATGAGTGAACTCCCATTCACAATTGCTAGAAAGAGAATAAAATACCTAGGAATACAACTTACAAGGGATGTGAAGGACCTCTTCAAGGAGAACTAGAAACCACTGCTCAAGGAAATAAGAAAGGACACAAACAAATGGAAAATTCCATTCTCATAGACAGGAAGAATCAATATGGTGAAAATGGCCATACTGCCCAAAGTAATTTATAGATTCAATGTCGTTCTCATCAAGCTCCCATTGACTGCCTTCACATAACCAGAAAAAAACTACTTTAAATTTCGTAATTTTTTACCCACTGTGTGCCCTGAACCTGACAGCTACTGATGCGTTCCACATCTAGTACTGCCCTCAGGACAACTCTACCACGTTCACTTGAGGGAGTCACAGAGCTGTCTAGCAGTGGCTGATCTGTGATTAGAAACCAAATCAATTAAAAGAAGATCCAGTGACTCTTCATTTTAAAATTTATTTTATGTATACACGAACTCTTAGGCAAAATTTAACAATATGGTATACATCTGTATATTCAGCTCCAGCTTTATACAATTCTAACCTACAGCATAAACACATGTACATACGTGTGTGTATATGTGTGTGTGTCCTTGCATGTGTGTGGATATGCATATGTTCTGGGTGTACATGTGTACGTGTATGTCTGTGCGTGTGTACATTTGTTTGCACGTTTGTACATGCACATGGCAGGTGTCTGCATGTCTGCAGGTATACACGTAGCTCCATGAGTCTGCATGCCTACATATGTGTGTATGTGTGTATATGCATGTCCGCATGTATGTATATAATTATAAAAACATACTTGAGGAGTCCCCTTTCTTATTACATACCTTTTGCTTTACAGAGTCCATTTCATTTTCTAATGAAGTTCTTTAGACTTTTATGGCACATTTACATAATAGTTAATACTAGATGGTACGGCATTAAAATAGAGGCTAAGACTGACAGAGTGGATTCTTTGTGGCAATAAAACACCAAATTACAAACAGGACCTAAGGCTGTGTCAGGCAAAGGGTGACTTGTGCACAATGCACTTAGTAAACCATGTTGTCGCTGCCACAAGAGTGTTCTTTTTCTGTAGCAACTGAACCAGCACTGGCCGAGAAATAAGCAAGATTAAAACAGTCACAGCTCATCCAGCTCCCAGACACTGGCTGATTGAACCTCTTACCAACCAGGTGCAGCTGTATTTTCGACTGGATGAGGTATGATTCCAGTAACTTTCTCCTGATAAGACACCACCCACCAGGGTCTGGCTCTGCCTGTTTTGCAGAGGCTGTGCACCAAGAGCCTTCCTGTCCCCACTTCGCCTTTTGACACGCAGAGCCTAATTCTACGATATTTTAATGTTAGGTCCACACCCCAAAGTGAACATGGGTTACACATAACGTACATATTTATCCAATCAACAATCGGAGTCACTTTGTGAATATGCATAGCTCCATCTCCCACCTGCTGAATGTGTGTATTTGGCCAACCTGTTCAGCATCAATTCCGGCCTCAGCTTTCATCCTTCAAGTGCCTGCTTTGGTCTCTGCTGGAAGCTACACATCCAGCCTGTCAGAAAGGCCAGCCTGAGCGCTGCAACACTTTATGAGAAATAAAGCTGTCTGCAAATTAGTAAACCCTGGGATTCTTTGTTGACAACAGTTATATACATATTTTTTTAATTACAGGAAGGCGGTCATACTGTATGCCGTGCTCTGTAATTACCTTTCTCAAAGGTGTAGGAACAATTTAGACATATTGATGGAGACAGCCCCAATTCATCCATTCTAACAGTAACGTAATATCTCATTGCATACAATTAACAAAGAGTAACACGCATGTATTAAGACAATCTTCCACAGTATTCTATTCGAGCTATTTCCATTTTTACCTCCTGTTACAAATAATCTTGGCCACTTATAAACATGTACTATGTGCTGCACAGGCCACGTGCAAGGCGTTGTCTTGTAGGGCAGCAGGTCCAGGTGATGCTGGGACATCCTGTTGCGAGCAGAGGGATTTCTAGGGCACCCAGCTATGCAATTCTGCACCCGAAGGCGCGTGTTCCATTCTTCTAGAGAACTGATCCTCACGAACATTTGTCATGATGTACAAAGCTGCATGTGAGTTTCTGGCAGTCCACTAACTAGGCCACATCTGGGTTAAGGTGTTTTATTTTTCAGTCTCCTGGCTACGAAAAAGACACCCCCATCGATGGATATTTATATTTCTCCAGTCACTAGTGAACTTGAGCATCATTCACATGTATTGGCCCTAAAGGTTTCCACTTGCTGGGTTGTCTGTTTATACCACAGGATTTTCTCCCTTTCATGACACTGCTTATTGCTTTTAAAATCTTTATATAATACGGAAAGAAATCCCTTGTAAGTCACATTAATAGAATACATGTCTTTCCAGCTTGTATTCTGTCAGTTAACTTGGTTTATGGTGTCTTTTTGAAAAATAATATATATGTGTGGATACTTTATTTTAATGTGGCCAAATTTTTAATCTGATTATTTAAGGTTGTTATTTTTGATGGAATCTAAAAATCCCTTCTACCAAGCCTGTGTCTAGCCATTGAGTCCATTTAAGTCTCTCGAATCCATTGGCTTCTTTGCAGCTGAACAGCCACCACCCTGGTCCCAGCTGCCCACGTCTCTACCCAGACAAGCCTGCAAGAGCAGGACACCTGCTCCCGCTCCAATCTCTTCTCCACCCGGCAACGCAGTTTTTCAAAATGCACACCCCACGGTTTCCCGCCTGCGTCTCAGCCCTGCGTCATCCACCGCCCAGTGGCTTCCACTCCTTCTGGGGATAGAGACACAGCCTGGTCCCGCCAGCTTCCTTGGGCTCCCCCTCCACCCCCAAGGCGTCTGAACGAAAGGAGTGCACATCCAGCCCTCCACCTCGTCAACCGTCACCCATCCCCTCAACCACATCACAAGCACCAAACCTCCAGGAGATGCATGCTGATGCAGCCACCGGGGCAGAGTCCACCTTCTCTCTGCCCTTACGAATCCTCTCCAGACCACCTTCTCTCTTACAAACCCCTCTACAGACAACCTTCTCTCTGACCTTATAAATAAATCCCCCTCCAAACCCACAGGCGCTGCCTTCCCTGTTCAGTGTGAATATCGATTATGCCTGCAGGTTCCCTGCCCGCTCACCCAGCTGCAGATTCCCAGGGGGCAGGACCCTACCAGGATCTCTCACCACTGGCCCCCCACACGGGAAAACATTCACTCGCACCTAGGATGAAAGAACTCACCCACCAGAAACAGACATTAACAACGTATTCCAAAATGCTGTTTTGTGGCTCTAATGGAAACTCCATGGCAAGTCCCCGGCACAGGGCAGGCGTCCCACACGTGACAGCCTGGACAGTCTCCTCACGTTTCCTATCGTCACAGCTTTTCCACTGGCACCGCTGTGATTGTGGCTGTGCCGACTGAGGGAGAAGAGGAGGAGGATTATTATCTCAATAGCAAAGAAATTTGCTGATGGTTTAAAGATTGCTTGATTTAGAGGAAGATCCAGAAATCTTAATATTTGGTATTTGCCGGGGAAACGAAAGCATTTGACATATGCCATCTTTGCCACTGTCCAGTTTCTTAGGGAATATAAAACACGTGTGAAGAAATGCAAAGTGGACTTCTAAATTATTTCCTAACGCGTGTAACGCAGAGTTTCAGTAACGGCTGGGTCTACAGTAACTACTGATAGGCGTCTACTAATAATTAAAATGTGTTTTTCAAATTTGTTTTCAGTTGATAAGCACTTATCTCTTCATTAATTGGTTAAAGTCTAATCAAAATGACAGTTCATGCACACAACCAGATTTTCAGACCTCACAGAAAACCTGAAGTCATGTCAACAAAAAAAGCCTGCAATTATGTTCATACACAGAAAATTAAGTATATTTGAAACTTTCCTCAAGCCCAGAATAGCAACATCACAATCAACTTTTTTTATGCTGCTCACAAGACAGAGCCGCCAGTAGCCAAAAATAAATAATAGAACTAAAATGCAAATACAGTATGATTTAAAAATCTGAATCAAACCTCATTCATCAAAGATCGTGTCTGAAACTTGTTTTGTACCTAATAAATTATAGTTGTACTGAAGGTATTATCAGATTTCAAATTTAGTGTGTGTGTGTGGTGTGGTGTGTGTGTGAGGTGTGGTGTGGTGTGGTGTGTGTGGTGTGTGTGGTGTGTGTGTGTGTGTGTGGTGTGGTGTGTGTGTGTGTGGTGTGTGTGTGTGATGTGGTGTGTGTGTGTGGTGTGTGTGTGGTGTGTGTGTGTGGTGTGGTGTGTGTCTGTGTGGTGTGGTGTATGTGTGGTGTGGTGTGGTGTGTGTGTGGTGTGTTGTGTGTGTGTGGTGTGTGTGTGTGTGGTGTGTGTGTGTGGTGTGGTGTGTGTGTGTGGTGTGTGTGTGGTGTGTGTGTGTGATGTGGTGTGTGTGTGTGGTGTGTGTGTGGTGTGTGTGTGTGGTGTGTGTGTGGTGTGTGTGTGGTGTGTGTGTGTGGTGTGGTGTGTGTCTGTGTGGTGTGGTGTATGTGTGGTGTGGTGTGGTGTGTGTGTGGTGTGTTGTGTGTGTGTGGTGTGTGTGTGTGTGTAACAGTTAAAGGAAAATGGTCCATTGTGTTTATGTATTAAAAGGCATGTCTCGGCCACGTGCAGTGGCTCACGCCTGTAATCCCAGCACTCTGGGAGGCCGAGCCAGGAGGATCATGAAGTCCAGAGATCAAGACCATCCCGGCCAACATGGTGAAACCCCATCTCTACTAAAAATACAAAAAATGAGCTGGCCGTGGTGGCATGAACCTGTGGTCCCAGCTACTCGGGAGGCTGAGGCAGGAGAGTTGCTTGAACATGGGAGGCGGACGTTGCAGTGAGTCAAGATCACACCACTGCACTCCAGCCTCAGCGACAGAGTGAGACTCCATCTCAAAAAACAAACAACAAAAAAACCACATCTGGAATTGTGCCACTCTTTCATCAAAGCTTTCACCAACGCTTATCTGTGTAACTAGAAATTGGCTCTGCCCACTAAGAAAGTGCTCGGATGCCAGGGTGTTGCTCGCTGTGCCTCCGCCCTGCTCCCACCTGGCCCTCAGCCACCCCAGGTCGAGTCAGAGATTATATCAGAATGATGGCTTCTCGGAATTGAGGCACAGCGAGGCAGACAGAGCTCACCCTGCTGATTAAGTTTTCATAACCAAATCTGTCTCCCATGCAATAAACTAAAAGAAAACCTATCGAGCCCTGAGAAAGGCCTTTGAGAAGGAACTCTTCCTTTTTTTTTTTTAGAAAGAAAGAAAGAGAGAAAGAAAGGGAAAAAAAGAATGAAGGAGAGGAAGAAAGAGGAAGAGAAAGAGCGAGAGAGAATGGGAGTGTTGCTTTATTGCCCAGGCTAGAATGCAGTCTAAAAATGGGTATTGAAAACCTCTTTTATGCCAATAATTGTGCTCAATAATGGAGACAGGAAAAGATGAGGGAAGAAAATAACAAACAAGTAGCCAACCAATATTTCATTTAAACCTGTGAGTAGGTGTGATGTACTGATAAGAGCGTATATTCTGTGTATTTAAAGCGGAGAGTTCTGTAAATGTTTATTAAGTTTACTTGTTCCGGATCTGAGTTCAAGTCCTGGACATCCTTGTTAATTTCTGTCTCGTTGATCTATCTAATATTGATGTTGAAGTCTCCCACTATTATTGTGTGGAAGTCTAGGGAGTCTAAGTCTCTTTATAGGTCTTATGTATCTGGGTGCTCCTGTATTGGGTGCGTATATATTTAGGATCACTAGCTCTTCCTGTTGCATTGATCCTTTTATCATTATGTAATGACCTTCTTTGTCACTTTTGATCTTTGTTGCTTTAAAATCTATTTTATCAGAGGCAAGAATTGCAACTCCTGCTTTTTATCTATTTATTTTTTGCTAGGAGGATCGATCACTTTTGCTAGGATGGAACACTTCCTGAACACACCATCGCATCTTGCTGTAAAGTTAACTCAGTTCCACTTTTCCATCTTCTCCAGTCGGAAGACTCTAGGGCCTAGAGAGTAAGTGCTTCTGCTTCTGCGTTCCAGCTTCAAGTGCTCTGGACCCAGCCTGGAAGGGAGCACCTCCCTTCAGCACTACCTGGAGTCAGGACTGTCATTCATAGCCCTGCCAGCAATGGCTCTGGGAGCAGCAGAGACAAAGGGGAAGAGCCCTGGGTAGTAAGGGGCCTTGGACAGGCTTTCAATCACGTTCTGCCAATCCTTTCTTCTTTTTTTTTTTTTTGAGACGGAGCAATGGCACGATCTCGGCTCACCACAACCTCCCCCACCTGGGTTCAGGCAATTCTCCTGCCTCAGCCTCCTGAGTAGCTGGGACTACAGGCACGCATCACCATGCCCAGCTAATTTTTTGTATTTTTAGTAGAGACGGCGTTTCACCATGTTGACCAGGATGGTCTCGATCTCTTGACCTCGTGATCCACCCGCCTCGGCCTCCCAAAGTGCTGGGATTACAGGCTTGAGCCACCGCGCCCGGCCAACAACCAAGCACCATCTGAAAAAAGTGTGACTGTTCACTCTTCCAATGAAAAGAGACTCTGTTTCTGGCAATGCGTGTTTTGCAAGCATTTAATTATCCTGTGACATCCTGTTGGCCATTTTCCAGCTTCTCTGTTTATAGTCTGGCTCTGATGCCCTCAAGCAAAATGCTCAGACAAATGCCTGAGTGGTTTTGACCAGAGGGACAGTTCGTTCACAACCCTACACACCACGCTCATGCGGCTGATTGCCACGGTCTCCTCTGCCCTTTATTTATGGCAGCCACAACTCTGCATCTGTGGTTCAAGCCCAGCTACACAAGGTCCAGTCCTGGCCTGTACAACATATTTGTGTTATCCATTCCTTTAGTCCATGCCAGTAGATTGACGTTTACTGTAGAAGTTTCGCTCTTTATCCCTCACCTTTGCAGCCTGAGTTCTGCGCCCCATCTTCAGTGAGACCCTGAGTGCTCCCATCACATACAACTCACTCCATGGATGTCCCATCACCTCTGATAACAGATCCTTACAGTACGTGATTCAGACCACTGTGAACCACGTACTGTAAGGATCTCTTACGAGAGGTGAACGGAGCGTGTCCTGATAACGTCTCACCCATTAGTACAAATGTAGATGACACAGCAAAGGCGCCGCTCCTTCCCCCAAACTTAAATTGATCAGGCACTTCAGTAGCACAAGAAGACAATCTTGCATAGGGCATCTCTTCCACAAGTCGGGACATCTGATTTGCTTAAAAATGAAAGGATGAGAACAGAGATGGGGTGAAAGGAGCATAAGGGAAGATCTCGTTCCCTGGCATAAATCTGACATCAGGCAAAGGAAAATGAGTAGGTAATTCACATGGTTCCACACGGTTGGGAGATTTACCAGTATCAGAACCAGCATGTCTCCCTGGGGGGCACAGGTGTGGCCACATACACACCACCCAGGACAGGCTGTGACTGCCCGCACAGCTTCAGGGATCTTCATACCAAGAGTTTTTCTGTAAAAAATATTTTCCTAGGTGCTCTAATAAAAGATGTTCTTTATTTCTAATGGGATATAATTTGAAAGACAATTATGTACATGCAATTTCAGCTTGCCATTCAGCTCTTTCCTACCATACTGAAATTCAGTAATTTGAAAAAGCATTTGCTGTCAAATGCAAAATTGTGTAACCTAGGGCCTTTCAGAAAGAACTGAAATGAAAACTGAGTACAAAGCCTAGGAAAACCAAATTTAATAACAATTTGAAATATATGTAACTCATAAACTTGTATTTATTTTTATGGAAAAGCAAAAATACTAATTAATATCCAAATCCATTCCAAACCAGATGTCCTTTTACATCACTGTATTTTTTTCCAAAATCAAAAGTGTAACTAAAACATCAAATAAAGATTTAGATCATGTATCACCAGTTCTGTGACATTACAGTTTTCTGTCATGTAATAAATATAAATAAATAAAGGCTGAGGACGTAGAAAAGCAGACATTTAGTCTGAAATTCACGCCTTTCTTAGTGCAGCACACTGTTTTTTAAATGGAAAATGTTCAGTTAGAGGACCAAGTACTGGTATGCGGTGACTGCTACGTGCTGGTTACCTGAAGATTCATTTCCTGCACATTTCCAAAAGGGATAAAGCTGCTACAGAAATGACTATAATTTTTGTGAAGCACTAAAAACAATTAAGAATGCAGACAAATAATACTAGTTTGCTCATGTGAAACACAAATGTACTGGAATCTGCTTATAAATGGCGAGTATTATAAACACATTCTAAAATGTCTCCTAACTAAAGAGAAGTAAGTTATTTACAGAAACACAGAGCAATCACTATTTTCAGAGAAAGATACAGAAAAATAGAAAACAAGTTCTACTTGTGTGTGTAAAACTGTGTCTTTCATATAAGTTGTTATCAAGCCTTTTTAAATCAGTACCAAGATCTGTAAAGCCAAGAAATAATGTGCCAAAAAAAACCCTCTGGGCGGGTGCGGTGGTTCACGCCTGTAACCTCAGCATGTCGGAAGGTCGAGGTGGGCGGATCATGAGATCAGAAGTTCAAGACCAGCCTTACCAAGACGGTGAAACCCTGTCTCTACTAAAGGTACAAAAATAAGCCAGACACAGTGGCAGGCACCTGTATCCCAGCTACTGGGAAGGCTGAAGCAGTAGAATAGCTTGAACCCTGGAGACGGAGGTTGCAGTGAGCTGAGATTGCGCCACCACATGCCAGCCTGGGTGACACAGTGAGACTCTGTCTCAAAAAAAAAAAACCAAAAAACCTTCCAAGGTATATTGTCTACCGAGTTTGTAACCCAACTGAAAGTTTACTGACTGCTTTCACATATATTACACCATTTTATGATGATTTTTAGGAAATCATTTAGGAGAAGCAGCCTTAGAAGGTAACGCGACGCTTTCTCAGAAAGCTCCTTGCTCACCTTGTCCACTATGCCTTGTGGTGGGTGATTTAAAGACATCATCTTCAATCTTCACAACAATGTGTGGCAGATGTGGTCAATGCCATTTCCACCGTGCAAACTGAGGCTCGGGGAGATTTTGTTACCTGCCCGACATCCTCAGCTGGGAAGTGGCAAGTCGGGTCTAAATGCGAGTCCATGTGACACCAAAACCTTCGCTACCGCTCTTGGCAACACCCAAGTGCCTCCACCGATGAGGTAATAGGTTTAGAGATGTGATTTATGATGGCCTAGGGTCAAGTGGGTCAGGAACGGGCCAAAACATAAAACTCAGGTCTCCTGTCTAATGCCCTTCTCACTAGGGTGTGCGTGAGAGAGACATGCAATGTCCTTTAAGACCTGCGGGGGACAGATTCCAGGACCTCCTCAGATACCCAAACCCACATATGCGCAAGCCCGTGATATAAAATGCTGCAGTCCTTGCAAAAAACCCATGCTCATCCTCCCCCCTACTTTATTCATTTAGAGACGGAGTCTTGCATTGCTGCCCAGGCTGGAGTACAGTGGCACAATCTCAGCTCACTGCAACCTCTGCCTCACTGGTTCAGGCACTTCTCCTGCCTCAGCCTCCAGAGTAGCTGGGATTACAGACACGCGCCAGTACACCTGGCTAATTTTTATATTTTTAGTAGAGAGGGAGTTTCACCATGTTGGTCAGGTTGATCTCGAACTCCTGACCTCATGTGATCCACCCATCTCAGCCTCCCAAAGTGCTGATATTAGAGGCGTGAATCACCGTGCCTGGCCCTCCCTCATACTTTAAATCATTTCCAGATTACTTCTGTCCAACACAATGTAAATGCCATGACAATATATTATTTAGAGAATAATGACAAGGAAAAAGTCTATACATGATAAGTACAGACACATGTTTTATTCAAACGGATTCCATCCATAGTTAGCTGAACCCATGGATGTGGAGGGCCAAATCTATACAGAAAAGTATAACTAAACGTAGACAATAAAGTAAATAACAACAATGAGGTCCGCTCAAAATAAAAGACTTTTTCACCAAAACACAGGAGTGATTTAAAACACAAGATGAGCCATTCAAATATGTATTAATAGAGTTTTCTTCCAGAGTTTTCAAATACTTCTGCTCGTGTGTTCCTGAAAAATATGTTGCTAATTATTTACCTTGGCTTCCTCCACCACCTCTACGGGATCATACAGCTCAGTTTCACCGCCCACCACTAGGGGATCATACAGCTCAGTTTCACCGCCCACCACTAGGGGATCATACAGCTCAGTTTCACCACCCACCTCTACGGGATCATACAGCTCAGTTTCACCGCCCACCACTACGGGATCATACAGCTCAGTTTCACCGCCCACCTCTACGGGATCATACAGCTCAGTTTCACCGCCCACCACTATGGGATCATACAGCTCAGTTTCACCGCCCACCTCTACGGGATCATACAGCTCAGTTTCACCGCCCACCTCTACGGGATCATACAGCTCAGTTTCACCGCCCACCTCTACGGGATCATACAGCTCAGTTTCACCGCCCACCTCTACGGGATCATACAGCTCAGTTTCACCGCCCACCTCTACGGGATCATACAGCTCAGTTTCACCGCCCACCACTAGGGGATCATACAGCTCAGTTTCACCGCCCACCTCTACGGGATCATACAGCTCAGTTTCACCGCCCACCACTAGGGGATCATACAGCTCAGTTTCACCGCCCACCTCTACGGGATCATACAGCTCAGTTTCACCGCCCACCTCTACGGGATCATACAGCTCAGTTTCACCGCCCACCTCTACGGGATCATACAGCTCAGTTTCACCGCCCACCACTACGGGATCATACAGCTCAGTTTCACCGCCCACCACTAGGGGATCATACAGCTCAGTTTCACTGCCCACCTCTACGGGATCATACAGCTCAGTTTCTACAGGATCATACAGCTCAGTTTCTACAGGATCATACAGCTCAGTTTCACCGCCCACCTCTACGGGATCATACAGCTCAGTTTCTACAGGATCATACAGCTCAGTTTCTACAGGATCATACAGCTCAGTTTCACCGCCCACCTCTACGGGATCATACAGCTCAGTTTCTACAGGATCATACAGCTCAGTTTCACCGCCCACCACTAGGGGATCATACAGCTCAGTTTCACCGCCCACCACTAGGGGATCATACAGCTCAGTTTCACCGCCCACCTCTCCGGGATCATACAGCTCAGTTTCTACAGGATCATACAGCTCAGTTTCACCGCCCACCTCTCCGGGATCATACAGCTCAGTTTCACTGCCCACCTCTACGGGATCATACAGCTCAGTTTCACCGCCCTGAAGTCCTCGGCACTCCACCTGTTCACCCCTCCCTCCCCACAATCCATGATCTTTTTCCTGTCTCCAGAGTTCTGCCTTTTCCAGCTTGTCACACAGTTGGAATCCCAGAGTCTCCAGCCTTTTCAGATTGCCTTCTCCACTCAGTAATTTGCAGGTAAATTCCCTCCATGTTTTTTTGTGGCTTGATAGTTCATTTCTTTTTACTGTTGAATAATATTACAGTGACTGGATGAACCACAAGGAACCAGAGTTTATTTCTCCATTCACCTTCTGAAGGACATCTTGGTTGCTTCCAGTTTTTTGCAATTATATATAGTTATAAAATAAATTTTAAAATAAATGCTTTTGTAAACATCTCTGCATTTTTTTGTGTGTGGGTGCA
Source organism: Callithrix jacchus (assembly GCF_049354715.1). Taxonomy (NCBI): domain Eukaryota; kingdom Metazoa; phylum Chordata; class Mammalia; order Primates; family Cebidae; genus Callithrix; species Callithrix jacchus. Next base: position 113,987,374 of record NC_133515.1, read on the forward strand.
TAAGTTTTCAATTCATTTGGCTAAAAACCAGAGAGCACAATTGCTGGATTGTCAGTTAAGAGTATGTTTAGCGTCCTAAGAAACCACCAAACTGTCTTCCAAAGTGACTGCATCATATTTGCATTCGCACACACGCTGAAGAGTCCCCATTGCTCCACGTCCTTGCCGGCATCTGGCGCTATCAGCGTTTTGCATTTTAGCCTCTAACAGCTGTGTAGTATTGTCTCACTATCGCTTTAATTTGCAATTCCCTGACGTCTGACCTTGAGCATCCTCATATGTGTATCTGCCATCTGCATATCTACATGGGCGAGGTGTCTGTTCAAGGCTTTTGCCCACATTTTAATGGGAAGGTTTTGCAGTTTTTAGTGCTTTGTATGTCCTGTATATAAGCTGCTTGTCAGAGATTTTTTTCCAAACATTTTCCACAAGTCTTTGTCTTGTCCTTTCATTCTCTTCACAATGTCGTTTGCAGGGTCGACATTTTCAATTTTAAATTAGCAGTTATTTCTTTCGTGGATTGTACTTCTGATGTCATGGAAAGTCATCATCATACCCAATGTAAATTAGGCATTTTCCCACGTTACCTTGTAAGAGTTTTATAAGCCTGTCCACATGAGGTTTAAAATGCATTTTCAGTTAACTCCTAGGAAGGCTGTAAGGTCTGTGCTGAGATCCATTGTTTGCATGTGGATGTCCATTGGTTCCAGCATCATTTGTTGAAAAGACTCTTTTCTCCATCGTGTGACCTTTGCCCTTTTGTCAATTATCAGCTGGCTGTATTTGTGTGGGTCTACTTCTTTGCTCTCTGTTCTTTTCTATGGGTTTATTATTTCAGCAACACCACACTGCCTTGATTGTCGTGATTGTACAGAAAGACTTGAAGCCAGGTAGTGTCAGTCCCCAACTCTGTTCTTTTTTCAAGATTCTATTGTCTATTCTGGGCCTTTCTCTGTTCCAATAAACTTTGGAATCAGCTTGTCGATATCTGTGAAATAACCCATTGGTATTTTTGTTGGGACTGTGTTGAACTTAGAGATCAAGTTGGGAAGAACTGACATGCTGGCAACATTGAGTCTCCTTATCCACGATCAGAAGGTATGTATTAGACCATTCTTGCATTGTATATAAAATACCTGAGGCTGGTAATCTATAAAGAAAAGAGGTTTCATTGGCTCGTGGTTCTGCAGACTTTAAGAAAGCATGGTGCTAGCCTCTGCTTCTGGGAAGCCTCAGGGGGTTTCATTCATAGTGGAAGGTGGTGGGGAGCCAACATGCCACATGGTGAAGCGGGAGCAGGACAAGGTGAGAGGGTGGTGCCACACACGTTTTAGACAACCAGAGCTCCTGCAAACTGCCTCCTCACCAAGGGGATGGCTCTAAGTCACGCATGAGGGACCAGCTGCCATAATCCAAAGACCTCCTTCCAGGTCCTACTTCCCACACTGGGGATCACATTTCTACAAGAGATTTTGAGGCATCTAAACTCTATCAGGATATTTCTCCACTGTTTAGTTTTCATTTCCTTTATCAGTTTTGTAGTTTTCATGTAGATCTTGTACATATTTTGTTATATTTATATCTATATTTATTTTCTTTGAACACTAACGTCCATATTATTTTTTAAATTTCAAATTCTACCTGCTTATTGCCAATATACAGGCAAAAAGATTGACTTTTTACACTAACTTTGCAACCTGTAAATGTGTCACAATTTTTGTTAGCTCCAGGAGATTTTCCATTTGTTCTTTCAGATTTTCTACATAGACAATCTAGGAACAAAGACGATGCTTAGTATCTCCAGAATTCTTTGACCAATGCGCTATTTTAAAATGTGCTATTCAAGTCCTTGGGAATTTTACAGCTATATTCCTGTTACTGATTTCTAGTTTAATTCTATTTTAGTCAGAAAACAAACATGGTATAATTTTTATTCTTTTAACTTGTTAAGGTGTGCCTTCTAGCCCAGGATGTGGTCTAATCCTGATTAGTGAATCTTTGATGTGAGCTTGAGAAGAATGTGTATCTGCTGCTGCTGGATGAAGCAGTCCACAGACTCCACTGGATGCAGCCGACTGATCTTCTGTCCAGCTCGGCCGCGTCCGCGCTGATCATCTGTCTGCCGATCTGTCCATTTCTTGTGCAGGGTGTTGTAGTACCCGACTAAGATAGTGGATTCGTCTACTTCTCCTTGCGTCTCCATCCGTTTTTGCCTCATGCACCATGAGGCTGTGGTGTTAGGTGCTTAAATGTTTCATTGCTGTCTTCTAATTTGACCCACTATTGTTATATAATGCTCCACTTTCTCCCTGATACATTTTGCTGGTCTGAATTTGGCTGTGTTAGAAACTAATATATCTACTCCTTCTTTAGTCTTTGTTTAAATGTTTATGTATTTTTTTAGAGACGAGGCCTTGCTGTGCTGTCCAGCTGCAGCAGACCATCTGCCTCAGCATCCCAAATAGCTGGTCCTACAGGCACACACCACTGCACCCAGATTTCCTTCCTTCTTTCAATTTGTGTTAGTGTGGCATATGATTCTCCATCCCTTTACTTTCCATCTATACGTGTCTCTGTATTTAAGGTGGCTTCGTGGCTTATGCCTATAATCATAGTTATTTGGGAGGCTGAGGCCAGAGAACTACTTGACACCAGAAGTTCAAGACGAGCCTGGGCAATATGAGACCTCCATTATGCAAAAATTTAGAAATTTAAAAAATTAGCCAGGCATGGTGGCTTGTACCTGTAGTACTGTCTACTTAAGAGGCTGAGGTGGGAGGATCACTTGAGCCCAGGCGTTTACAATCATGCCACTGCACTCCAGCCTGGGTGACAGGAGACCATGTATAATGTTTAAAATAATAAAGTGGGTTTCTTACAGACAACATATTGCTGAGTCATGATTTTTTTATGTACAGTGACAACACATTTCTTTTAATTGGTTTATTTAGACCACTGACATTTAAAGTGATTGCAGATACAGCAGGATTCAGATTTACATTGTTTTTATTCATTGCCTTATTTCTTTTTTTTTTTTTTTTTGAGACGAAGTTTCGCTCTTGTTACCCAGGCTGGAGTGCAATGGTGCGATCTTGGCTCACTGCAACCTCCGCCTCCTGGGTTCAGGCAATTCTCCTGCCTCAGCCTCCTGAGTAGCTGGGATTACAGGCACGTGCCACCATGTCCAGCTAATTTTTTTTTTTATATTTTTAGTAGAGACGGGGTTTCACCATGTTGACCAGGATGGTCTCGATCTGTTGACCTCGTGATCCACCTGCCTCGGCCTCCCAAAGTGCTGGGATTACAGGCTTGAGCCACTGCGCCCGGCCCATTGCCTTCTTTGTCCTTTTGTCTTCCAATAGCAACATTTTAAAAACACCGTCATGTCACTTTTAAATGTGTCTAGGATAATCTGAATAACATAAAAACGAATCGTTATCATAACCTACATAATATAAATATTTTTTCTCATTAACACTTGGAAAATTTTTCTTTCCTTCCTTGAACTTTTCTGTTAACTTCTCCTCAATATTCTCCAGAATTTTATCCTTAAACAATATAAATTTTTGAAGCATATAAATGTATATAAAATGTATACATTGTGTGTGTGTGTGTGTGTGTGTGTGTGTGTGACAGAATCTCACTCTGTTGCCCAGGCTGGAGTACAGTGGTGTAATCACGGCTCACTGCAGCCTCGATCTCCCAGGCTTAAGCCATCCTCCCACCTCAGCCTCCCAAGTAACAAGAACTACAGGTATGCACCACCATGCCTGGCTAAATTTCTTTGATTTTCTGTAGAGACAAAGACACACTATGTTTCCCAAGCTGGTCTCAAACTTCAGAGCTCAAGCAGTCCTCCTGCCTTGGCCTCCCAAAGAAGTGAAATGATAGGTGTGGCCACTGCAGCTGGTCTTTGCAAACATTTTAAAACCTGTTTTTCCTCCTGAATACATAGAGTCTACAGAATAAGAACATCAACTGAGTTGTCCTTTAAACGATTATTAAAAACCAAGGAATAACATATAAAATTAAAAAATGAAAAAAATTAAACATAAAAAGTTTGAAGTTAAATTTCTTTGAAAATTTGTTTCTATTAATCACGATCAAAGATATTCTAAGTATTTATGAATGACAAGAGTTATGCAAACACTAAAACTAAGACAGCAATAGCCAGTTTATAATTTTATTTCATGGAATATAGACAATTTAAATATTTTATTAATTGAAATAATTTTGTGCAAGTGATAAAACCTTGCTGAAACAGGTTCTAACATATTGAATAAAACTCACCAAATATGAAAAAAATTCATATGAAACTTCTAATTATAGATTTTACTGTATGTTCCTAAATAAATTTGGTAGGCTGGAAAAACACTCCAGTTCCACTTAAAATATCCTCTTCAATACTGGCCGCTTTCTAGGCGGGGCCCATCGGAATGACTGCATAGTGAAGCCGAGAATCAGGAAATGGATTCAGCTCTTGTAAAATCTGCATGCACCCTTGGGCATCTTTGAGATAGATAGTCTGAATCTGCTCCCCTATGAGTGAACTGGGCAGAGCTCTGAAGCCACACACCTCCCTTCTGAAACTTAGACTGCCCTAGGTCCAGCTCCTGATTTCCTCATTAACCAAAGGTAAAAAATAAATGAGTCTTCAGTTACGGCTCACTGCCTGGGACATCTCATTCTCCTGTGATGTGACTCCTCCTGATACCGAGTTCTCTCCAGCCAGGAGGCCCCAGGTCATCAGTCCTGCCACTGCAGCTATTCAAGTTCAAGGCCAGCATCACCCTAGGTAGGTCCCAGCAGGAGCTTCTCCCCGACCCTCTGCTCCCCAAGTCATGGCTCTTGTGACATCTTAGACAAAGTATGTTCTCTGCATAATTTATGGTATCTAACCAATCACAGTTAGACGTGTACATACACATTAGAATAGATTCACAATTCAGTGAAGTAAAATTAAAAATTTTAGACATTTGTTTTTAAAAGAGGTGCTTTCTAAAAACCAGATTTTTAGCTGACTTGTTTCAACTGGAAGCTAGTCAGGTGTTGGTTTCCTTGATGGATTTTGTGTTGAGACTGGCCATTAAAATCTTAACGACTGTTCCTTGTGTTTCTAGTGTAACGAAGAGTGAAAAGTCATGAAGACAAACAGCCACAGGAACTTCCAGGCTTCACCTGCCACGTGCTGGGCTGTGTTCACTCCCAGCTGTACCCGAAGCAGGAGCTCTGCCCGAGCGAGCCTCACTCACATTACGAGCAGCCCCGGGGGCACCTGGCTGGTATGCAGTCCACCACAGCATTCAAATACAATCGTTCTCAGAAACGTGAGTTAAACGGTAAACTATGAGAAACAACTTAGATATCTCTAGATAGAAAATCAGATGGCTGTGTTGTATATCCACACATTAGAGTACGATTTATCAACAAATCTGAATAAACTGCACATGAGATCATCTCTAGAGTCCAAAATATAAAGGTCACGTCCAAAGTCCTGATATTCCATAACAGATTCACAATCCAGTGAAGTATGCGAACAGCAGCTTAAGAACTTAATATTGTAAATGCAGTCAGAGTTTAGACAGATTTTCAAAAAATATTTTAGGTATTTACAATCATGAAAGGACATGTTTCCCTCTTGAATTACTGTTTAACACAATGACTTTAAAATATTTTCAGTAACATGATGAAAAACCCAGTTCCAAACACATCAATGAATGGAACAGCTCAGACTGTTTTTTAATCTAAAGTTACTGACAGCTGTATGTAAATTATGTGGCTGGTAGTAGTCATATGCTTACACGGCAGCATTCACCCGCATTTGAACACGCTCAGACTGTTTTTTAATCTAAAGTTATTGACAGCTGTATGTAAATTATGTGGCTGGTAGTAGTCATATGCTTACACGGCAGCATTCACCCGCATTTGAACACGCTCAGACTGTTTTTTAATCTAAAGTTATTGACAGCTGTATGTAAAGGACGTGGCTGGTAGTAGTCATATGCTTACACGGCAGCATTCATCCGCATTTGAACACGCTCAGACTGTTTTTTAATCTAAAGTTACTGACAGCTGTATGTAAAGGACGTGGCTGGTAGTAGTCATATGCTTACACGGCAGCATTCACCCGCATTTGAACACGCTCAGACTGTTTTTTAATCTAAAGTTATTGACAGCTGTATGTAAAGGACGTGGCTGGTAGTAGTCATATGCTTACACAGCAGCATTCACCCGCATTTGAACACGCTCAGACTGTTTTTTAATCTAAAGTTATTGACAGCTGTATGTAAAGTACGTGGCTGGTAGTAGTCATATGCTTACCTGGCAGCGTTCACCTGCATTTGAACACGGTGCTGCTGCTCCAGTCATTCACTCCATGATCCAGAGTGAAGTGATCATTATGTGCTAAGACCTGTGTAGCATCGTGCAAACTGCGCTCAGTCATGGAGACCACGCGCCATACGGTTCATTCACGTCCCTACAGATGTGTCCACTTGGAGGTACCACTTTTATTAGCTCTACAAATATGTCTGTGACAACATGGCACCCTCTTTTTAAAAAAATTTAAATCCATTTTAACACCTACTTCTTTCAGGGGGCTCTGAGCTGTCCCTGAGTAGTGGGGACAATGGTGTCCACCTAGGTAAGCACCCACGCTGAGGGCAGCTTGAGGGAAACGTGATTCCTGTGTCTGCTGCGCCATCGTGGAATGGCACAGGAGGAGGAGGAGAGTTTGCTGCTGTTGTCTTTGTTGCTGGTTTATGAGGAATGGGGATGTGAGGAAATACAGGGGTCTTCCTCGCAGTGATTGATGAGTGGAAAGGAATTAGAGGATAAAACAGAATGGGTGAGGCGTGTGCCTGTAATCCCAGGTACTCAGGAGGCTGAGGCAGGAGAATTGCCTGAACCCAGGAGGCGGAGGTTGCAGTGAGCTGAGATCGCGCCATTGCACTCCAGCCTGGGTAACAGGAGCAAAACTCCGTCTCAAAAAAAAAAAAGAAAAAACAGAATGTGTGGACCATGATACTTCAGATTTTGCTCCTGCTCCTGAGCCCTGTTCTCTGCACACACGTGGCAATAATTTGACAAAAAATTCTTCAAAAGCAACACATCCATGAAATAGATTCAGGGTCCACAGGGCATCAGGATTCCAACTGCTATTATCAAAGTGCACGCCTCAGAACCTCAGATTTTCTAAGGCATCTACGCAGTGTCACTTATCCTCTTGTGATTTATATTCCGTTCCCTTCCATGCACACCTTCACAAAACCCCAACATCAAGACGGTAATGCTTCCCGATGCTTGCTATGTATTACAAAATAAATATATACTTCATTCCAGACTAAAGCTTATCAATAGGCCCAACATGGAAAACATACTTCTGTGCATCTGACATTGCTTTCCCATTTCAAAATGAGATCTTGCCCAGATACCACTTATGGTATAATGGGCATTGTATTAACTTCGAATGCACATGCAATGAACACTGCGTTTAACATTTACATAGTAAGAGTTTCCCACCAAACAGAATACTTATTACAAATTACTTGTTATAAATTATACAGCATCCAAAAATGGGACCAATGCCAACTTCCCTGTGTCTCGGCTCCCAACTGCAAAAACAAGAAGCCAAGTTAGAATCTTGCTAAGGTTCCCCAAGCTCTAACATCCAGAGGCTCCTAGGATTCATTTTCCAGTTCTTCTCATCCTTCTGCAGTCCAAATGCTCTAAAGGCTAAAGCGTCCATCCATCTCCACATGCACAGGCGGGCTGCTGGCCAGTGACCCCGTGGGCGGACACAGGAAGGAGACAGCAGTCTGCAATGCGTGGGTCACCCCAACACCGGGGCTGACGTTGACTCTAATAGCATTTGACAAATGTGTCAAATATGGTATATTTGAATCTGATGTGAAACCCAAAAGATAGAACAGACACTATTGTATCAACAATAAATCTTTTCTTAAAAACTTAGGGAGTGTGTGCTTACATCGAGGACGCCTGACTGACTCTGGGACTGAGTTTAGAAAGCACGCGCTTAGACTGAGGACACCTGACTGACTTTCTGGTACTGAGTTTAGAAAGCACGTGCTTAGACTGAGGACACCTGACTGACTCTGGGACTGAGCTTAGGGAGAGCTGCTTAGACTAGGGACGCCCCACTGACTCTGGGACTGAGTTTAGAAAGCACGTTCTTAGACTGAGGACATCTGAATGACTCTGGGACTGAGCTTAGGGAGTGCTGCTTGGACTGAGGGCACCTAACTGACTTTCTGGTACTGAGTTTAGGGAGTGCTGCTTAGACTGAGGGTACCTGACCAAGTTTCTGGGACTGAGTTCAGGGAGTGCTGCTTACACTGAGGGTGCCTGATCAAGTTTCTGGGACTGAGTTCAGAGAGTGCTGCTTACACTGAGGGCATCTGACTGAGTTTCTGGGACTGAGTTTAGGGAGTGCTGCTTAGATTGAGGGTGCCTGACCAAGTTTCTGGGACTGAGTTCAGGGAGTGCTGCTTATGCTGGGGATGTCTGACCTACTTTCCGGGACTGAATGCTGGGACCTCAGTCAGCCTTTCCTGCTCCGAGCTTCCATGGTACCCTCTGAAAGTTGCAAATGTGGAGCTGGCCAACTGCCAAGGGCATTATAGCAAACCCTGTGGTGTATTTAATAATCTCTAAAGGGTGATGCATATTAAAACACTGACTAGATAGTGGATGATATTACATCCATACTAACTTGTTAGGAATAATTATGTCATGCCAAAAAAAGAAGTCTTATCTTTTAAAAGTATGTAACTGAGAAATGTTCTAGAGATGCACGAGGCCTGGGGTTTTGCTTTAAAATAGTACCAAAGAGGGGTTGCCACTTTGGGGCAGTGGAGGGGAGTTAGACCTGCCCTAGCAGGGGCAGCCTGGGCCTGGGATGCAGCAGGGAGCCTCTTTTCTCCTGGATAGCTTTGACATTTTTCCCCGAAAATAAGTTTTGAAGTAGGAACAATTTTTGCTACTTTCTTATACCTATAGTTTTAAGGTAATTTTTTCACATTTAGGTTTTACAGTGCTTACAAATGCTTGATTATTCTCTGAGGAAAAAGCATTTCTCTGGTCTCATGTTATTATAAGCACAGAAAATGAGCATTTCCTGTAAAAAACAGGCCACGTGCTTGTCACTGAGCATGCGGATGAGAAATAAGTGTAACGTATATTCCATTTCATCTAAGCACAAATGATACCTTAAATTTTTTATCAGGGTAGCTTTTAGAGGACACTGCAGAGACCAATTCAAATGAAAATGGAAATACAGGATATTATCATGCAAATGTGATAAACACATCTGATGGACTTTTTAATTCCTAAAATCATAAAGTCAACTTATTCTAAAAGAAAATACACATAATTTCAGAAACATGTCCAATAGTTTTCATGCTTTTAAGAACAATTTTAATTGAAATCTGAAAACCATGTCTGGTTTGGATTCAACAGATATGACTGTAAATCTCCCATAATATTCCTACTGGAAAACTTTCTGAAATATAAAAACCTTTTTACCAGATGTGTATCTTGATAAAATGAAATAAGTAACTCGATCATCAAATACAGTGCCTTCAATCTCAGAGGAAGTCATAGGAAGTTCTTGAAAGTACACAGAAAGCAAGACATAAGGCAGGAATGCTTTAAAATAAACTCTAAAATATAAAATACTAAAGTGGCTTTAAAAAATTCACTATGGATGGCCTTTGAAATGCCCCAATAGTAGTTATGTTAAAAAGAAAAAAAGGCAAAATATTTAGGAGAACGTGATATACTCCTGGGTTTCTTCCGTCCTCAGGAGTCTTTGATTTGAAGCAAAGCTGTTAGACCTCCCATTCCAGAGCCCCAGAGAACTGGAATCCCCACTGCCCTGGAACAGGAAGTCCGTCTGACTGTGCTGTCCTGGCAGACCAGGGTTTAACGGAATCCTCTCTGGTGTCACTGCAAGACGAACTTACAATCCATTGTTTTCATTCATCCTTTTTTTAAATTTACAAACTTAATCAATATGCACTGAGGGTCTACTCTGTGTAATGCCCGTTCTGGAATTTCACAGTAGAACCAGTAACCTCGTGGAGATTCCATGCCGATGGGGAGACAAAGGCAGCACCACAGCAAACCTCGTGGAGATTCCATCCCGATAGGGAGACAAAGGCAGCACCACAGCAAACCTCGTGGAGATTCCATCCCGATGGGGAGACAAAGGCAGCACCACAGCAAACCTCGTGGAGATTCCATCCCGATGGGGAGACAAAGGCAGCACCACAGCAAACCTCGTGGAGATTCCATCCCGATGGGGAGACAAAGGCAGCACCACAGCAAACCTCGTGGAGATTCCATCCCGATGGGGAGACAAAGGCAGCACCACAGCAAGTGAGGGAATAGGAGTGGTTCGGGTGAGGAGCTGGGCTGGACAGGGCTGACCCCGCCAGTCTCTGCTCATGTGGATACCAGTGCAGGGATGGAGGAAGGTGCCTGCTAGGAACCTGGAAGAGGAGCACGTGTTCTACACTTCCTAAAACAGGGGTCGGTCCTGCACCTGACTCCAGCAAATCAGGAGGCCACGTGGTAGTGTATTGGCAAAAGAGCTCAGAACCCAGGTAGACTTCTGAAAAGTACAAACTGTCCACAATCTAATCACAGATTTTAATCATCCTCAAAACAAAATTTCCTAACTATGCCATGTCCCAGCTCAGGTACAGAGAGAAAACGCTCTGCTCTCTTCCTCCTCCTTTTTGTTCCATGCAGGCCATCCAAGGATTAGATGGCAACTGCCCACATTGGAGAGGGTGGGTGGTGTTTACTCAGTCCTCCAAGTCCAACACGAACCTCTCCTGGAGACCCCCCGCAAGCAGACACACCAGGAACAATGTTTCACCAGCTGGCTGGGCATCCTTCACCCCAGACAAGCTGACACGTGACCTCTGCCAGCTCATCATCAAGTAACATCAGAAAAAGCTGATCCTTTTATGTGTATTGTTTAAAAGTTCATGTTGTCCACTATAACTCTTATAGCTTTTTAAGAAAGAACTCTTACAGCCTCAATATAATTGTAACTAGATTTAAGTTCTTAGACGACTAATCTCATATAATTAAATGATTTTAGAAAAGGATCTATCTTTCAATAGTATTTCAAGCATGTTATAAAACAACTCATCTTTACTTTTTTAAAGGATAACTTAAGACTTGATGGCCGGGCACGGTGGCTCATGCCTGTAATCCCAGCGCTTTGGGAGGCTGAGGCAGGTGGATCACGAGGTCAAGAGATTGAGACCATCCTGGTCAACTTGGTGAAACCCATCTCTACTAAAAATACAAAAAATCAGCTGGGCATGGTGGTGCGTGCCTGTAATCCCAGCTACTCGGGAGGCTGAGGCAGGAGAATTGCCTGAACCCAGGAGGCGGAGGTTGCGGTGAGCCGAGATTGCGCCATTGCACTCCAGCCTGGGTAGCAAGAGTGAAACTCCGTCTCAAAAAAAAAAAGTCTTGAATGTACTGTTTATTCATGATATATACCTATGGATTTTTTTTTTTTTTTTTTTTTTTTTTTTGAGACAGAATCCTGTTCTGTTGCCCAGGCCGGAGTGCAGTGGCACAATCTGGCTCACTGAACTCTCCACCTCCCGAGTTCAAGCCATTCTCCACCCCTCAGCCTCCCAGATACCTGGGATTACAGGAGCCCACCACCACACCCAGCTACATTTTTTGTAAGTTTAGTAGAGATGGGTTTCACCATGTTGGCCAGGCTGGTTTCAATGTCCTGACCTCAGGCAATCCACCTACCTCGGTCTCCCAAAGTGCTAGGATTACAGGTGTGGGTCACTGCACCTGGCCCATATACCTATGGAATTTTAGAATTACAGTAATCACAGCACATCACTCGTAAGTGGAAACATGCAGGAATATGTATTTGGCTGTTTCTGAGTGAATTCACTTAACATAATGACTGCCACTTCCATCCATATTGTTGAAGAAGACAAGATTGTACTCTTTTATGGCTGAATATATATAGATATATGTATATGTGTGCATTCATACACACATCTCACATTTTCTTTACCTAGTCATTCATTTGTTGATGAACCAGAGAAATCAATGACACATATAAAATTGTTTGGAAATATCTAAAACACTGCGCAGATAAAAACTTATCAGAAATCAATTTAAAAGTACAACATAAGCTTATTAGCACATCAGACTTTGCTTACTGAGAAAACTTTATGACAAGACCATGTACTAGTTTGAGTTAGTAACAAAAGGCTACACAATGAGATCATTAGTGGAAACTAACATTTAAATCTTATGAATACAGATTTCCTGTCACAGGGACTAATGATTCTGCTTCTGTCACAGGACAGTCAGGTCAGGAACTAATGTTAAGAACAAAACACGCTGTAACTTCTTTTATAGAATTAGAACTAAATAGGTTGCACAGTTGAGGGGATTTTGCACAGTTATAAATATTCGGCCAATTCTCCTAACACAGCTGCTTTGGAATAACTCTCTTCGCAAATGAAATAATTCAGGTCGTGACCAGTATTAAATTAAGTGTTCAGCTGGCGCTGGGATTTCAGAAGTCCCAGAATATGGTACCCGTTAAGGAATAAATAAAGTGGAGAAGCCCAGCAAATTGCAATGACTTCTTTGAAAAATAATAAAAAGTTTATGTACAAAGAGAATATGATGTTTCCACAACGTTGTAAGTATGCATCTGAGGTAATAAAGATTTCAAAATGAGCACTGTCACGCTTCTGCTTTCAGCCAAAACTCAGAGACTGGCTCAGGCTGATGAGGAAGGAGAGAAGAAACGTGGACAGGGAGGGGGAAGAGAGCAGGGGAAGCAAGGACAATGACCAGCTTCCACATTCACTAACAAGACCTTGGACTCCACCTCCCGACCATTCCAAAGACAAGGTGCACACGGAGAACCACTTCCAAGCTCATCACAGCATCGGCATGGCACAGCGGGCAAGCTCCCATTTCTCCTCCTCCCCAGCTCCAAACCATCATAACTCAAACCGCTACTCAAAAACAAATGTGATTTCGTGATAAATGTTTTACAGAATTGACGGAACTTTCCACTTCAAAAGATGCATTATTTTTCTATTTACCTTGGATATGAATTGCTTCTAAGTATTTCATTGATGAGTGCACCACAAGCATCATATCAATCGCGTCGTATCCTTCAAATACATTTCGGCCGGGCGCGGTGGCTCACACCTGTAATCCCAGCACTGTGGGAGGCCGAGGCGGGTGGATCACGAGGTCAAGAGATCGAGACCATCCTGGTCAACATGGTGAAACCCCGTCTCTACTAAAAATACAAAAAATTAGCTGGGCATGGTGGCGCGTGCCTGTAATCCCAGCTACTCGGGAGGCTGAGGCAGGAGAATTGCCTGAACCCAGGAGGCGGAGGTTGCAGTGAGCCAAGATCGCGCCATTGCACTCCAGCCTGGGTAACAAGAGCAAAACTCCATCTCAAATACATTTCATCCAACTCTTCAAATGCATTCTTAGTTCAAGCCACAGGTTCCTCTTCTCTAAAGAAAACAGCAGTTGTGGGAGAGACTGTTCTATCACTGGCAGGCAGCACACGCTGTAATTAGACATAACCCAGAGACAATGCATGGTCCTGATTTTGTTTTATGCGCAGTATTATCTAAGAAGCCACTGTACTTTTCTTGTTCTGACTTATCTGTCCAGTATCAGAAGATTTTTGTAACACATTAATAAAGGCTTCTGCCTGGTAAATAACATTTTGAAGAAGAGCTTGGGGAATAAACACGATAATAATAGCTATATGAGTATATACCAATAGCTTCTGTTATCAACACATTTATTTAAAAAGCAATATAGTCAAACTCACAATTTACTAAATACATTCAGGATGAACACACTATTAATTCTAGTCTTCGATTATGCTTAGTTTTTTTTTAAAACAGAGTAGGTGTTTTTTGTCAAAAGTTAAGCTGTATGTGGTGTGGGTGGGGGATGGGTAGGTGTGCACAAGGTTGTGTTCTGGGTTTGTATTTTCTTGGCTTATCATCAATTCACTAATCTTTACAGCCTGTCATATATTAGACGCTGCCAATGTATGTAATATTCCTAGCCCCAGAGACTTTTCCTGCAAGTCTCCTAAGAGTCACTGGGGAACTGGTGATGTTTGCTCACGGGTGTGAGTGCAAGTATGTGGTGTTTGTGGGTGTGAGCAAAAGCGTGTGGCGTGGTCTGCTCACGGGTGTGAGTGGAAGCATGGGGTGTGGTCTGCTCACGGGTGTGAGCGGAAGTGTGTGGCGTGGTCCGCTCATGGGTGTGAGTGGAAGCGTGGGGTGTGGTCTGCTCACCAGTGTGAGTTGAAGTGTGTGGCGTGGTCCGCTCACGGGTGTGAGTAGAAGTGTGTGGTGTGGTCCGCTCACAGGTGTGAGTGGAATTGTGTGGTGTTATTTGCTCACAGTTGAGAGTGGGTGCAAGCAGGTGTATGATGTCCATGTGTATGTTTCACCTTCTTCATGCACTCTCTGTTTCAAATGACCTAAAGAGCAAATTAGTAAAATACAAGGGCAGAAAATTAGGATAGATGAGATTTTATTTTTTGTTTAGTTTGGGGTATGTGTGCAGAAGGCGCGAAGCCATAGGAAGGCGTGGCGTTGACCACAAGAATATGGCAGAGGGTGTGAAAGTGCAAATGAATTGAGCCCACCAGAACTACGGCTTCAAGGCAGCAAATGAACAATGTTTCAGAGAGCAAAAAGCCCCTCTGAACGGAGACGGGACTGAAAGATGCCACGATTGGTCACGCTCCAGAGAAGGAAATCTGGCAGAAAACGCTGGGAGGAAGCCACCAACATTTTAGAAGCTTCAGCTGGCAAGACCTTTGAAAACCTAGAGACTTGTGAGTGATTCAGAAACTCTCTGTCCCTTGCCAGCTGCCCTGACAGCCTCAACAGGTCCAGCGACCACCAAGGCCGGGCAGACACCCAAGGACGCCGGTGTCCAGCTCCTGCGTGCAGGGGTTGCCCATGCATTGATTTTCTAAAGCTCACCCCAGGGTCACACTGACAGGGCTGCCTAGAAAAGAGGCAGGATCAGGAAAGCCGCGCAGTGTGTTACAACCGCCAGGCGGCAGGTGCAGCTTCCTGTGAGAGGAACACTCGTGGAGAGGCCCCGCCCGTCCACAGGCTTGGGGTCCTGCCTGGTTCACGTGGAGCATGAACATGGGCCAAAGTTCCCCAGCACCACAGCTATGAGCCCAGAGTCGGTGCAGCCCAGCTCAGAGGATGTGATGCTTGTGGTCTCTGAAGGTGACTCTAAGGGCATGATGGCTACCGAGGCCAACCACCCAGCTCACCTCAACACCCTCGGCAACATCTGACCAAAGAGGCCACCACTTCCTTCTTTCTTAGTTTCGTAAGCTAAAAAATAAATAAAAAATAAGCATAAATAAATCCACTTTCAGGAAACAAGCCATCACACAGACAGGCCTAGAGATAGCACTGGTCCTGGGACTGCAGAGGGAAACTTCAGAATGACTGAGATTCAGAGGCTCAAGTGTATGAGGGGCGAGTTTAATGACACAGATGGACGGATAGAAAACATGAGCAAAAAAAGCTGAAAACCTAGACATTTAAAAGACAGAAGTAAACGACTGAAAGGAACACATAACATCAGTGTGAATCCCTTCCATGGGGCTTGCCAGACCACGGAGCACAGCAGAGGGAAGAATTAAGACACCTGAGGACAAATCAAAATAGGTTGAAAAACGACACATGACAACAAGGAAAAAGGAAGAAGGGGAGAAACATGGGAGCTGTGGGGAAACAGCGAACTCGGGAGCAGGCACTGCAGTTACAGCTCTTGAAAGAGAGGAGAAAACATGGGAGCTGCGGGGAAACAGCAAACTCGGGAGCAGGCACTGCAGTTACAGCTCTTGAAAGAGAGGAGAAAAAGGAAAAGCAGAGTCGTGTTCAAAGAGTTAATAATAGAGAGTTCCAAATTAGTAAAAATAACAACATCCAAGTAAAAATATATACATACCCAAGAGGCCCAGAGAATCCCACGCAGGTAAATAAATGTTCCCCTCCATCAATGGCAAAAGCTCAACAAAACAAAACAAACCTAAACTTTTTACACTCAACTCCAGAAAGCCAAAGGTAAAAAAAAAAAAACTCCCTGAAAGCAGTCAAAACAAAAAACACTGAAAAACTTTCCATCCAGAAACCCATACTCAGCAAAAATACCTTTCATAAATGTAAGGAAATTTATCTAAATATGCCTTCAGAACAACAAAAGCAGAGAGAATCAGCACTACAAGAAATGCTACAGGAGGTTCTCCAGGAAGAAGTGCAGTGTCAGACTGAAATGCAGATGGCATGAAGGGATAAAGGACAGCATATCGAAAAGAAGATTGTTTTTAGTGCAGTGTAAGAATTACTGATCATTTAAATCAAACAAAGAAACAACGTACTAGAGGTTCCTAAAAATATGGATGCAAAACATATGCTAAGTAGAGCAAAATATGAGAGGTAAGGAGTATACGTAAATGTAACACACCAAACTGTATACTGTCACATAGCAGTAGGCAGTGGCATTAGTCTGTTCTCACACTGCTATAAAGAAATACCTGAGACTGAGTAATTTATGAAGAAAAGAGGTTGAACTGGCTCATGGTTCTACAGGCTGGACAGGAAGCACAGTGGCTCCTGCTTCCAGGGAGGCCTCAGGGAGCTTCTAATCATGGTGGAAGACAACACAGGAGCAAGAGGTCTACACAGTGGGCGCAGGAGCAAGGGGAGATCCTACACACTTTATCCAAGCAGATCTCATGAGAACGCACTATCAGGAAGACAGTACCAAGAGGATGGTGCCAAACCATTCATGAGAAATCCATCCTCACGATTCAACCACTTTCCACCAGGCTCCACCTCCAATAACAGGATGATGATTCCACATGAGATTTGGGTGGGGACACCGATCCAACCGTATCAACAGTGTCAAGTGGAAGATGTATAACACATAACACATCACACGTCATCTATAACTCCTGCTTTTTGTTGTGTTGTTGTTTTCTGTTTCCTTGTTAGACGTGGGGGAAAAAGCAGCCAGAGTTACTACTCTAACTTCAGACAAAACAGACTTTAAACCAACAACAATCAAAAAAGACAAAAAAGGGCCTCATATAACGGTGAAGGGTTCACCACAGGAGACTTAACTATACTAAATATGTACTGACTCAACACAGGAGCACCCAGATTCATAAAACACATTCCTAGGGACCTATGAGGATACTTAGATAACCACACAGCAAGGCTGGGAGACTTCAACACCACACTGATAGTACTAGAAAGAGCATGGAGGCAGGAAACAAGCAAAGACATTTGGGACCAGAACTTGGTATTTGACCAAACGGACCTAACAGATATCTGCAGACCTCTACACCCCAAAACGACATAACATACATTATTTTAATCTATACATATCACAAACTCTAAAATCAACCACACAATAGACCACAAAACAATTCTCAGCAAATTAGAAAGGAATATCACATTCTTTGAACACAATAAAAATATAAATCAAGAACAAGAAAATCACTCAAAACTTTACATAGAAATTAACCTGCTCCTGAATATCTTCTAGGTAAACAAAGAAAGTAAGGCAGAAAGAAATAAAAAATTATTTGATACTAATGACGACAAAGACACAACACACCAGAATCTCCAGGACACACCTAAAGCATGTTAAGAGGAAAGTTTATAGTGCTGAATACCCACATCCATCAGAAAGTGGAAAGCAGTTTGGAGTTTTTGCAAATAAGTCAAAATAGAACTGCCATTCATCCCAGCAATCACATTACTGGGTATATATCCAAGGGAATATAAATTGTTCCACCATAAAGATACATGCATGTGTATGCTCATCACAGCACTATTCACAATAGCAAAGATATATCATCATCCTAGATGCATATCAATGGTAGACTGGATAAATAAAATGTGATACACACACACACACACACACACACACACACACACACAAATATATACACCATGGAATACTACGCAGCCATGAAAAAGAACAAAATGTCCTGACATTTATGGAACCATCCATAAATAACAGAATAGATATTTTTGAGTGCACATGGAGCACTCACAAAGATAAATTATATGTAAGACTATGAAACACATTTCTGTAAATGTAAAAGAATTGCTGTTATACATAACATGTCCCATTAACAGAATTAATGTTAAAAATAAGTATTTAGAAATCCCAAAATATGTGGAAAGTAAGCTACATCCTTCTATGTAACCCAGGAGTCACTGAAAGAATCAGAAAGAAAAATTAACAAATATTTTAAATTAACACATGCTTCAGGCACTCCCCCACCCCAAAACTCCTGGAGGCTGGAAGATTCACTGGAGGGAGTCCTGGGACTGGACACGTCATTGTGTTCATGGCTAAGGTGCATTACACATTAGAACAGTATGTTCAGCTGGGTCATAAGATAAATATGCCGGTGGAGTCTTCATCAGAGAGTGTACAGGGAGCTTCACCAGGACCTAACCCGTGGTGGTTCACATGGAATGCACAGCCCCAGCAACAAAATGCAGCAACATGTGTGTGATGTTTCTGTATAGGGCCATACATTAGAGAACTGGCACCCAAGGTTTCTTTTGGAAGTTGGACAAGGAGTCATCCCTTTCTGGCCCAAACCAAAATTCCAGATTCCCAGCCAGAGTAGCTGGTGCTTAGTAGGAAACCTACCATTTGCACAGAGTCCAGGCACAGCCAATCACCCTTGTTATCTAGAGAAGGGTGGAATCACTCTTAAATCTAAATTCCCAGATGACACCCAAGGGCCAACCTTGCAAGCAGACCTTTTGAAAGAATAGAAGTCTCTGACCTATTTGTTCATTCTTTTTGCAAAACATAACAACATGAAATATAAGAACTTATGAGGAGGGATTAAAGCACCAGGCACGGGTAATACATGGCAGTGGACACAGCAATAGAAGGCAAGAAACACCGCAGATCAGAAACAGAAGACTCCACCTTAAGAATCAAGAAAAACACAACCAGGATGAGTCCAAAAGCAAGTGCTAAGAAAATCATAAGCACAAAAATCAATGAACTTCAAAGCCAAAACTTAAAAATAATGAGATTTAAAATGCATCTTTTGAAAAGAACACTAGAATTGATAATTAACTAGGGAGACTTATTTACTTTTTAAATAAAAACAGACAGAAAAGACATAAATTACATTACAAATGGAAAAGGGGGCACCATCACAGAACCTACAGACTTAAACACATAACAAATACTGCAAACAACGTTTTACCAAAGCATTTCATTACTTAGATAAAGAGAAGAAAGTTCCTGAAAGACAGAAACTATCAAAATTCATTCAAGAACAGATAAGGTGAATAACCCTTTATTATAAAAGCTGAATTTATAATTTAAAAAACCCCAAAATAAAATTCCAGGCTCAAATGGATTCGGTATGAATTTTACCAAAGAAATGACACAAATACTACAGGAGATCTGTGGAACCATAAAAAGACACTTTTTATTTTTCACTTTTTATTTTGAGATGAGGTCTCACTCTGTTCCCCAGCCTGGAGTGCAGGTGTGCAATCTTGGCACACTGCAACCTCCGTCTCTTGGCTTCAAGCAATTCTCCTTCCTCAGCTTCCTAAGTAGCTGCAATCACAGGTGCCTCCTACCATGCCTGGCTAACTTTTGTATTTTTAGCAGAGATGAGGTTTCACCATGAAACTCCTGATCTGAGGTGATCCACCTGCCTTGGCCTCCCAATGTGCTGGGATGACAAGCATGAGCCACCGGGCCTAGCCTAAAAAGACACTTTCTAATTCGTATTTGCAGGCCAGGATTGCACCAATACCCTGATGCTAAATTGGCAAAACCACAACATGAAGAAAAGCCAATACCAAACATGAACGTAGAAGCAAACGTCCACTGGAAAAATATCAGCAGATTGAATCTAGTAATACACAGAAAGATGACACATTGTGACAAAGGGGATTTATCTGTAGAATGTAAGGTTATTTGAAATTACAAAATCAATATGTAATTTTCCATAAAAACAGGCTAAATATAAAACGCTATTACCACAAAAGATAAACATGTTTCACAAAATTCAGCATCCACTCCTGATAAAAATCTCATTGAACTAAGAGAAGGGAATTTCATCAAACCAACCTGAGCACCTACAAAGCACCATACAGTGACATTATACCTAATGATGAACCTGAATGTTCTTCTTTAAGGTAGGAAATAAGGCAAGGCGTCCACTCTCACCATCTCTACTAAACAGCATACTTGAAGTTTTAACCATTACAATAAGTCAAAAGAAAGAAACAAAAAGAGTAAAACTTCCTAAAAGAGAAATAAAGAAACACATAGAGTCTGTACCCCTGTCTCTGCTTTGCCTGAAAAGGGTGCATATTTCCTCATACGTTTTTGACTAGTGACAATTCTTTTTGTTTTAAGGTAAATTATATTCTTTGCAGATTTTTCTTTTGGACTTTTTAAGTTCCTCAGTTCAGAAGCTTTTTAAAATTAAAAATATAGCCATTCAACTATTATTTGTTTTGGAAGTAATTTTCTATTTCACTGTTTTGAACTCATTTAATAACTTACCTATATTTTGTTTTGCACTATATGATTTAGAAAAATTTCCTTACACTCAGAATTAATTTTTCTTATGAATTATGGATTATAAAAGCCTTCACAATCTCAAAAATCTTACAGATAAAGATGAAAGAAATATATTCCTTAAAGAAATCTCAGCATCAGAGTTCAAAAGAATACAATGAGAAATTATCCAAAACATAAGAAAATAAGTAATTTCCCCCAAGTTTAAAAAACACGAAAGTGCAGAATTGGGCAAAGATTGCAGATGTTTACATTTTTAAGTTAAAAAAAAAAAGGTAAAACAAATCCTCTTAATAGTTGTAAATACCCAGAAGTTATCGTAAGTGTAACAACAAAAATTTTAAAAATATCAAAACTAGCCAGTTTTGATGACCTGGTAGTGACTGAAGAGCCCACACAGAATGTGGTCCAGAGGAGGAGGTGGGGCAAGGTGGGCGCTGGTCCAGACCCCGCAAAGGTGGACGCCGGAGCAGAACTCGCTGCGCAGCAGGCTCCACGTGGGACACCGGGCATGGGGGTGAGAGAAGCAGCAAGGCTGTGGTAGGAATGCATCTGACACTCGCAGGATGGAGGAAGCAGGGACTGACCGAGTAGGAGCAGCCGACCCGAAGTGTCTCTGCGGGGCTAGGGATAGCCCGGACCAGGGCAGCCCAGGATGCCTGCCCAGGTGCCGGCCTGGCTCACCCTAGAGGGTGGAGAACCACGTGCAGGGAGCTGGCTACCTGGCAGTCACCCCCACACAGGTCCTTCTGGAGGAGTCTGGATGGTGCCCAGTTGCATGGACAACATAGACAGAGCAAAAGACAGAAGGGAATCCCCCAACCCAGCCAGCAGAATTCCAGGGAAAGCACACACTGGGCATCTGACACCCCGCCACCAGTAGCAGCCCCCAAACCAAGGGCAGCCCAGGGGACCAGGAGGTCCAGGGACCATGGAGAAGAATCAAGGGACCAGGAGGTCCAGGGACCACGGAGGAGGATCAAGGGACCAGGAGGTCCAGGGACCACGGAGGAGGATCAAGGGACCAGGAGGTCCAAGGACCACGGAGGAGGTTCAAAGGACCAGGAGACTAGGGGACCAGGAGGATCAAGAGCCATGGAGGAGGACCAGGCAGTCACAGAGGAGGAGGGGCCCATGGAGGAGGACCGGGGGCGGTGGTGGAGGACTGGGGTCCACAGAGGAGGACCAGAGGGTCAAGGAGGAGGAGGCGACCAACAGGAACAGAGAGACCAAGGAGGCCGAGGGATCAAGGAGGAAGAATGAGGGTCCGAGGAGGACTGGGACACCCAGGAGGAAGACAAGGGTCCAAGGGGGTGGACTGGGGGGCTAAGGAGGAGGACTGGTGGGCTGAGGTAGATGACTAGCAGACCAGGAGGATGACTGGGGTCTAAGGAGGAGGACTGGGGGGCTACGGAGGAGGATCCAGAGCCGAGGAGGAGGATTGGGGCTGCAGGAAAAGGACAGGGGACCAAGGAGGAAAGGCAGGAGGCCGAGGAGGTGGCCTGAGGGTGCAAGGAGGAGGGCTGGGACCATGGCATAGGAGCCCAGGGCTAGTGGGACAGAGGGGTCTGCCACCCACTCCTTCCTCTTCCAAGTTCCCTGGTAGAGAAACCCCACCTGGGAAAAGCTCTTCCCAGAACCCACCCCAAGGGTGGATCCAAGTGTCACATGCAGTGGAGGACAAGGCTGCTCAGATTCTTCCCAGTACAGGGTGGGACCCCTGTGGCAGAGCTGCCCAGGCCTCCGCCTCTGAGGGACAGCCTCAGCCCAGAGCTACCCTAGACTCGAGGACCCTGCACTTCCGAGGACCCTGTGTCCCTTCCCCACAGGGGAGGCCTTTAAACCTTGTCCCGTCTTCAGAACTCCTTGCAGGATCATCCAAGGCCTCTTCCCTCAGGCCCCCTTGTCCAGCGCCCCCTCCTCCCATCCTTCCCTTTCCACGGGGGTGATGCCAGGAACCTCCCTAACAAACACGTCGCATCCCAGAGTCAGCGACATGGAGGTGAGGGGTTTGTGTGGGATTGCTCTTCCAGAAGTAAAATGCTAAACATTGACTCTTTTTTTCTGGCGAAAATCCTAAAGGCACCTGAAGCAAACAGGTAACCCTGGCACAAAGGGACAGGGGCGGGAGGAGACACCGTGGGACAGGAAGAGCCCCCTCCCACCCTTGGATCATCATCCCAACACAGTGACACCTAAAACACGTCAGCGGAAGATGCCTGAATCAGCTCTACATGCAACTGTAAGAAGACTCCTTTTCAATAAGGAATTTATTTTAGAAAACTGCTCTCTTTATAAGTTAGGCCTGTGTGAGTTCTTCAGCTACCTTGGCGCTTCATTACGAGGTCTGGCGGTAGCGCCGATGCCTGGATCTCACAAGCTACACTGGCGTTCAGTGTCACCAAGACCACAGATCTGAATACAAAGTTCGCCAAGAGGGACAGCGGCGCGCACCGTGACTGCACGGATCGCTGAGCCTCACGACCAGAAACGGGAAAACGTGGGCAGCCAAAACTTAAAAACTCAAGTGAGAGAGACTGTCACTTTGGAACAAAACGAAGAAAACGAAGAAAGATTTATAACAACACGCAATTGGATCATCTTAACTGTCGGCTTCATTTTCACCTGACACGCTCCAAAAGATGTATACCTTGTACCACGTGGAGATGTGTGTCTGTAACGCAAACTGTTAAGCTCCTAGAGTTAGTGTGAAATTGAAATCTTGTAATTTACTATTGATAGCTTCAGCCGGTTTTTACTGAGCACTACTATGTGCCAGGCACCATTCCAGGCAGTCAAAAACCATTGAAAAGAAACATCGAGGCTCGAATTTCAGTGGAGTTAAAAACTGGCATATTAAATATACTTTTATCTTTAAAGGTGTAAATATTAGGAGTTGGTCCCAAGGCATATGTATTTCAATAATAACATTCTTATTTTATACCAAATACACATGATGACCCTGGTCACCTCATTTACCTGTAAGTGTGCAACGCATGTAAACTGACTTGCTAACCTTAATACTTTTCCCAGAAGAACTAATGTTTAGAAAACTGTATATCATGTAAATAAAGAGTTAACGTTTTTGAGTATGTTGCGTTTCTTATCTGTTTGAAGCACATTTTTCTGTCTACTTTAATGCAATTTTTTTGGGTCATTCCGTTTCAATTTTTATGTAGCATATTTTCATTTTCAAAAGTGCTTATTCTGTGAGCTGCTGGAAAAACAGGATTTAAATTCATTATGTTAATGTTAATCACTTTCAAATAATGAAGCATTTTTTTAAAAACAAAGCTCCAACCAGAGTCTGATGATTAACGGAGGGAAAATTAAAAAAAACTTCAGTTTGTTTCTGGACAGTATGACACAGAGCAGGCACTCAAACCAGCTTTACAATAGAGGAGGGGCAGCATCAGGAGAAATACCTAATGGAGAGGACAGGTTGATGGGTGCCGCAAAGGGGCAGCATCAGGAGAAATACCTAATGGAGAGGACAGGTTGATGGGTGCTACAACCAGCACGGCACGGGTACACCCACGTAACAAACCTGCACATTCTGCCCATCACATGTACCCCAGAACTTAAAGTATAATTTAAAAAAAGAGAAAACAAAGCAGCATCACTATCTGTCATTTAATCAGTTACTGAGCACCACCACCAAGGACTTCACAGACGATATTGCTCGAGTGCCCATATTTTAATTAGAAAAGAAAATACCTTCTTTGCTCCATCACAAAGAAAAATTTCGTGAAAAATGCCTTTAGAAACACTTCAAATAAAATGGAAAGAGCCACACACATAAAAATACAGGAGTGGCGTGGCAAATCATGTTAGCATGCCAAGAATAATCAGTACTCACGTCTTACTGGTTTCCAGCATTTGCGACACCTCCACAACCCCCGTTAGCGGAGGCGTCTCTGAACGTCGGTCAGGCTCAGCACAACATTTTACCTGAATTGACACCCTCGTTCTCTAATTTAATGGGTGGCGCTGCATTTCCTTATCTTTTGTTTTAAATAACGGTTTTGTTTTTTCAATGTATGTGCCTTTCCTCAATCACATTAGAAGCCGGGACAGGGCTACCACCTCCTCTCCTTGGCACAGGTGTCTGTCCGTTTCTCGGTTTTATTTCGCATCTTACTTAACATCATGAGGCTGAATAAAGCATATTCAATTTATTATTTTTCTATTTAATTCAAAAATAAAGTGAAAACTCAGCATAACCTACGTATTCAAAGACAGGCATAATCAAGAAATATGTTGATTCTATTTTGTACCACAGATAAATTTCTTACTTCATTGAAGTATTTTTCTGCATTGCAGAGGCTCATGTGGTCTCAACTAATTCAGCTGCTCCAGTAGCTGGACACGGTGAAGAGTACGAGGGAAGCAGCTGAGAGCGACATCCTTAAGGAAAATGCACCAGGCAGACCCAGACCCAGAGCCATCACCAGGAAACCCGCGCTTTCTTGCATGGTAAGAAACTGACCGGGGGCGCGCACGTGGTGGCTCACGCCTAAAATCTCTGCACTTTGGGAGGCCGAGGGAGGAGGACTGCTTGAGACCAGTTCAAGATCAGCATGGGCAGCAGAGTGAGACCCCGTCAGCACCAAAAGTGTTAAAATCTTAGCCGGGAGTAGCATGTGCCGGTGCCTGTGGCTCCAGCTACTCGGGAGGCTGAGGCCGGGCACTGCTTGAGCTGGGGCCTTTGGGGAGTTCAAGGCTGCAGTGAGCTATGATCATGCCACTGCACTCCAGCCAAAAAAACAAAAATAAGAAATGTATCTTAAGTTACCAGTATTTCCATATTTCACTGAAGAACCAAGGAAGTCTAGATTGAATGGTACAACTTCATCTTCTCAACTGAAATTATAAAAGTGATTTTTCCATCTGCTCATCTCGGAAATTTAGAAGTACTGCTGTTCTGAAAAGTGAATGATCCTCCACAGTTTCCTGTGGAAGTGGGCATGCCAGTGTGTCTTATATCAACCCGGCCTGGCTAAAAGCTCCTGCTTCCTCTGAGCTAGCTCCACTGATCAGTTTGGCACGGAGGCAGACAGGTTGATGGACTCACACTTCAGGGGAGAAACTGAACTCAGACTGACTTAAGAGATCTCAGGAAGCAAAACAACAGACACAACATAAGCCTAAAAATTAAGAAAAATAATAAAATGCTAAATTAAAAGATATTCCAGAAAACCCAATAATTGAGAAACTCAACTGGCTAATCCTACCATTCTGAGTAAGAACATGAAAATGTAACACTTCCGGGCACAGAGTGGTATTTTAACTCACAGCAGGTGCACTAACGCAGATGCCGGGCTGTAGACAGGTTCACGGCAGGTGCACTAACGCAGATGCCGGGCTGTAGACAGGTTCACGGCAGGTGCACTAACACAGATGCCGGGCTGTAGACAGGTTCACGGCAGGTGCACTAACACAGATGCCGGGCTGTAGACAGGTTCACGGCAGGTGCACTAACACAGATGCCGGGCTGTAGACAGGTTCACGGCAGGTGCACTAACACAGATGCCGGGCTGTAGACAGGTTCACGGCAGGTGCACTAACGCAGATGCCGGGCTGTAGACAGGTTCACGGCAGGTGCACTAACGCAGATGCCGGGCTGTAGACAGGTTCACGGCAGGTGCACTAACGCAGATGCTGGGCTGTAGACAGGTTCACGGCAGGTGCACTAACGCACATGCCGGGCTGTAGACAGGTTCATGGCAGGTGCACTAACGCAGATGCCGGGCTGTAGACAGGTTCACGGCAGGTGCACTAACGCAGATGCCGGGCTGTAGACAGGTTCACGGCAGGTGCACTAACGCAGATGCCGGGCTGTAGACAGGTTCACGGCAGGTGCACTAACGCACATGCCGGCTGTAGACAGGTTCACGGCAGGTGCACTAACGCAGATGCCGGGCTGTAGAGAGGTTCACGGCAGGTGCACTAACGCAGATGCCGGGCTGTAGACAGGTTCACGGCAGGTGCACTAACGCAGATGCCGGGCTGTAGACAGGTTCACGGCAGGTGCACTAACGCAGATGCCGGGCTGTAGACAGGTTCACGGCAGGTGCACTAACGCACATGCCGGCTGTAGACAGGTTCATGGCAGGTGCACTAACGCACATGCCGGGCTGTAGACAGGTTCATGGCAGGTGCACTAACGCAGATGCTGGGCTGTAGACAGGTTCACAGGCGTGGCTCCTCTCCCACACAGGAGCCTCCCTGAAGGGAAAGATAAAGTCGCTTTGGGGTACAACAATCGTCCCATTTCCTAAAGGCTTTTTCAGACAACGTTAGGCACATGTGCTTTCCCCACCACACTGTGTGCTCCAAAAGCCTTCTGAGAATAAGTACTGTTTACTACGCCTCTGTTAAGCAACACAGAGGGCTGGAAAGCCTGGTGATGCCATACAATTTTGAATGTCTGTCCCCAGGCAGTCAGTGCAGACCACAGCGACTGGTGAGCATATGGGCTTGAAAATATAACATCCACCCGGTATTTTTTTTCATGGTATATACACTTTATCTTTATATTTGGGGTGTGTTTCACCCCAAAATATATGAATATATTTTGATATAATAGAAATGGTCAAAATATAGCCCCAATAAATTACTTATTTTTCACCTATTTGATCTCCAAGTACAGCAGACCCTGTATCCATCTTGTCCTCAGTCACTCCTGCTGCGCCTTTTCCAGAAATGGCCGTGCGGGAGCGGCTGACAAGGACCAGCATGCCAGCCTTCACACCATGCCAGGGTGCTGTCAGGGCACAGGCAGAGGTTCAGGGGCACGGTGAGGCAACAGTTGGAGTGCAGAGCGAGTGGGGAGCATCAGCAGTACCCCGGGGTGTTAAAGAAACCCAGCCTCCAAGGAGCTCTTAGCACACAGCACCTAGTAAGGGTTAGCAGTTAGGTAAGTACTTCCAACCTGGGGGCACAAATTCCCTGTATTTCTAAGGAAGCTATTCCCAAAAAGCTGCATTCTTTACCTAACAAGACTGATGAGCTGCCCATGCCTGCTGTGACATTTCCTCGAACTTGGTGGCTAAAAACTGCACATTCACCTCCTCACAGCTCTGGAAGCCACGAGTCCAGAATCAGATCCCTCCACCGGCTCTGGGAGGCTCCTTCCTGCCTCCTCTGGCTCTGGCAGCTGCAAGTGCTCCTGGCCTGTGACTGCGTCCCTCCGTCTCAGCCTCAGTGCCAGCCTCGCCCTCCACCTGCCAGCCTCCAAACAATCTCCTCTCGCTTATAAGGACACGTGGACCTGTGTGTAGGGGCCACTCAAATTATTTAAGGATCCTTCGACCAGATCCTTGAGTTAAAGACATGTCACACGACCTCATCTATAGAAGCAGAAAGTAGAAGTGTGGTTATCAGGGCTGGGGCTGGCGCAGGGAAATGAGATGCTGGTCAGAGACAGAGCTCAGCTACCAGGTCAGTGAGTTCTGGCTCCACTGTCCAACAGGGCCACTGGAGTTAGTAATACCGTACTGTTTACCTGAAACTTGCTAAGAGAAATGTGTCCCTAACACACACACACACACACACACACACACACAAAATGGTCACCATGTAAGTCATGAGTGTGTCAATTAATCTGGCTGTGGTAGAGTGCACAGCATGTACATATATCAAATCATCAAGCTGTACACACTGAACCTATGCAATTTTCGTCAATTGGAATCTTGTAAAATCTCCAAAATCCTGAACTTAACCCCAGCTTTTGCCATATAAGGTAACATTCTCCTCTTGGCATATGTTTTCAGAGCGTATGAGGCTGGGGGCATAACTATTTGGGCCCACTGTTCGCCCTCCTACAGAAGAGTAAGTGACAAGTTATAGACACATGGTAACTGCTGAACATGCACGTGTCTTGCTAACAAAACTCTCAGAGTGAAAATGCACCACGGCTGGCCAGAACACAGCTAAGTCCAAGGGCAAAATTCCAGCAGAAACGGTGCCTGCTGTGAGCATGCCTTTACAGAACTGCATGGCATTGGGTCATGTTTCCAGCTAATAAGGAAGTGCACGCTGTGTCACTAGTGACAGTGATGCCACACTTCATTCCATAGAAGTCACAACCCATCCCATGTTTAAATGGTCCTGCTAAGATAAAACCTACTCAACCGGACAAGACGTTTGGGACTTATGTTCTTTGGATGGCAGCTTATTAGAAAAAGTAAGAATGAAAGTTGTACGAGGTGTCATAACACTCATAGTGGCACGGCCCTGTCTTTAATAAAGCAGGGTGACATGGTTTGGCTGTGTCCTCACCCAGGTCTCACCTTGAGTTCCCACGTATTGTGAGAGGGACCTGGTCGGAGGTAACTGAATCGTGGGGGCAAGTCTTTCCCAGGATGTTTCCGTGATAATTAAGTCTCACGAGAGCTGACAGGTTTTAAAAACCAGTTTTCCTGCACAAGCTCTCTCCTCCCTTCGCCTGCTGCCATCCATGTAAGATGTGACTTGCCCCTCCTTCCCTTCTACCATGATTGTGAGGCCTCCACAGCCATGTGGACCTGTGAGTCCAAATAAACCTCTTTCCTTTGTAAATTGCCTAGTTTGGGGTATGTCTTCACAGCATGAAAACAGCATTAATAATGGGACCTAAAATACTATACATGTGACAATATTTGTAAACATCCCTATGTCTTTATCAATAGTTATCAATCAATGGGATCATCACCAGAACCCCATAATGCAGGCTCTATGACAACTCCCACCCCACTGCCTTGCTGCTGAGTCATGGAGCAGCCCAGCAACGTGCCCAGGCCACACAGGAAGTGGGAGAGCCAGTAGTGCTGCCTTCAGACACAAGGTGCTCTAACCCACCTGCTACCCTGCCCGAGAACACAAAACCACCCAGAACAAGTGGACAAGAGGATTGTGTAAAGAAAAGGCAGACACATGAACAGCATTTGAGGGAGACATGATTATAATGGAAATAAACTGTGGGTCACAGAAGCAGGTGAAGCCGTGGACAGGGCAGAGTGTAATACGTGAGGGCGGCGATCATGTAAACGTGCCAGGAGTCAGGCAGGCGCATGACCCACTGACCTCAGCATGAAGGATGCCAGAGACCCCACATTTA
The DNA here is from genome assembly GCF_049354715.1 of Callithrix jacchus. NCBI lineage: Eukaryota > Metazoa > Chordata > Mammalia > Primates > Cebidae > Callithrix > Callithrix jacchus. Next base: position 114,017,171 of record NC_133515.1, read on the forward strand.
ACAGATCTGACTTACACTGAAACGTGCTCAGACTCTGTCTCTTGTGAAGACACCACAGTCCTCCTAGATCCTCTCAACCACAAAACACTGCATCACTCAATTAATCCATATGACAGGCGGACTCCAGAAAGAGAATCTCCTCTTTCATGAGTGAAAATAAATGAAGCTATTCTGACCCATCCTTAAACAAACTGTGGCCACTCCTCAGTAAATAAAACTGCCAGACACCCGGGTGTGGGCTGTTTCCTTTCTCCACATTCTGTTTGTGAAAGTGGAGTGAGAAGGTTAGCTCGAGCAGACCCAACCCTAAAGAGCCCGGTGTGGGTGCACGTGTATTATATCTTGTGTGTTGTGTAGACATGTATGTGGTGTGCACAGCACACGGGAGCTGTGTGCATGCCTGTCTGCACACAGAGGCTCTCCATGTGCTGTGTGTACATGCATGTGATGGGTGGTTTGTACACATGTGGGGGTATTTACACAAGTCAGGTGTGCTCAGATGCACTGATGGCGCATACATATGTACTGTGCACATGGTGTACACGTGTGTATTGTGTATTGTTAGTCGTGTCTGCATGTGGCATGTGTGCACGAGATCTGGGGGCTCTATACACATGTGGTATGTGCAGACATACATGTGTATACATGCTATATGTTATATACATAGGTGTACACACACTTGTGTGGTATACACATGGGTTGTGCACACACACCGTGAACCTATATGTGTCGCGTACACAGATGGTGTGTCTAGTTGTGTGGTGTGTGCATGCATGGCATTCACACATGTGTGTGGTGTGAACATGTGTCATGTTCATGTGTGTTGTGTACCCATGAATATATTTGTTGTGCACATGTGTGTTGTGAACCTGAGTGCTGTGTACACAGGCGTGTCCAGTTATTTGGTATGTGCATGCATGATGTCCACAGGTGTGTATGTAGTATGTGTGGTATGTTGTGTACTTATATGTCTTGTGTACAGGTGTGTGGCATGTTCAGTATGGTGTGTGAATGATGTGCACACATTTCTGCATGGTATGTAAAGACGTTTATGTGGTGTACACTTGTAGGGGGGTATCTGCAGGTATATGAGTGTTTTGTACATATGCATGGTGTGTTGTGTACATGTGAGTATTGTGTAATAGTGTCTGTTGCATACACATGCCCCATATGTATTAGTTGCAGGTGTGTTGTATACTTGTGCATTGTGCATGACTGTGTTGTGTACTTGTATGTAATATGTTCAAGTAATGTGTGTACATGTGTGCTGTGCAGTGTGTACACGTTTGCATGTGTGGTATATACAGATAAGTATGTATGAGGTATATTTATGTGATGTGTGTGCACGTGGTATGTACATATGTGTGGTGTATCTCTTGAAGGTATGTTGTAAGCTTATGCCTTGTGTATATATATATGTGGTGCACACAGGTGTGCTGTGTGCCTGTATGTTGTGCATGTTGAGTTCATGAGGTGCACACGTGTGCATATGTGGTGTGTAAAGATGCATACGTATGTGCACATGCGGCGTGTAAAGACGCATACGTATGTGCATATGTGGCGTGTAAAGATGCATATGTATGTGCATATGTGGCATGTAAAGACGCATATGTATGTGCACATGTGGCGTGTAAAGATGCATATGTATGTTCACATGTGGCATGTAAAGATGCATATGTATGTGCATATGTGGCATGTAAAGATGCATGTGTATGTGCACATGTGGCGTGTAAAGACGCATACGTATGTGCATATGTGGCGTGTAAAGATGCATATGTATGTACACATGTGGCATGTAAAGACGCATACGTATGTGCATATGTGGCATGTAAAGATGCATGTGTATGTGCACATGTGGCATGTAAAGATGCATACATATGTGCACATGTGGCGTGTAAAGACGCATACGTATGTGCACATGTGGCATGTAAAGACGCATACGTATGTGCACATGCGGCGTGTAAAGACGCATACGTATGTGCATATGTGGCGTGTAAAGATGCATACGTATGTGCACATGTGGCATGTAAAGATGCATATGTATGTGCATATGTGGCATGTAAAGACGCATACGTATGTGCATATGTGGCATGTAAAGATGCATATGTATGTGCACATGTGGCATGTAAAGATGCATATGTATGTGCACATGTGGCATGTAAAGATGCGTATGTATGTGCACTTGTCAATGGTGGTCACCGCATGGTTAACATACATGGTCTTCTCTGCCATGAAACCTTTTTCCTTTACAACATCCATAAAAAGTTGCATATTTTATGTGCTTGCTCTTTTCAAACACTGATCACCCAACAGTCCATGATCGCATTCATAATCACAGCCCCAGTCACAAGCGCTGAGGACGCAGGTGGAAGCGGGACCGTTTTAGCCACCTGGTGCTGTTGCACACCTGCTTCTCTAGAACCTGCCTCTCAGGTGGACAGGAGCCCACTGGCCTGGTCTGAAAGGTGTTCTGCTCTATTTTTATCTTCAGCTTCCAGCTCAGTGTGTGGCAACTATCAGGTGCTCCATCATCCTTCTCTAAATCCCGTGTGTCTGTGTCTGCACGTCTGTAACACGCCCATAAAGAACTTCTCCAAACGGCGCTGGGTCATCATCGCCAAACCCCGTCCTTCAAGAGGAGGCCTGAGACTGGGGCTACTTCCCACCACCGCCCCCCATCCCTTGCTCCCCCAAAGCAGGAAGGCGGTAAAATCTCTAGCGTTTCTGAGGAGGTAATACAAAGGCGGCTGGGCTTCCTCTACCTCGCTGCAGACCACGATAGTTTTAGGAATAAAACCAGACTTGGATTTCTTTCAAGACCTGTGGTAACTGTGACCAAGTTAGCACACGTTTCTGAAAACACTGCTTCTAACTCATCGGGTTCTGAACGTCCCCAGGTTTAACGTGTAAGAAGTAACTTCGTATTTCTCACTACATAATGAAAACTTAATGCAATTATAACGTAAAAGGCAAACTGACAGAGCCATTTGGTAAATTATAATTATCTGAAATCATTAAGGATAATCTTGAGCAGGATAGAGCTGAGAAACAATTATATTTGCCATGAAACTTACGCTGACGTGAAAAATTAAAATCAAAACATAGTTATTCTAAAAACATGAAGGCACAGTCGTACTTAAATCCAAATAAACTGATCATAAATACAAAATAAATTATCAGTGAGGAAACCAGAAATGGAACTTTCTCTCTTATTCACAGACACACACACACATTTAATTCAGATGCAGATTTACTGGCTCAATGAACACATGGGTCATCCACCACGCAGGGGCCAGAACTCAGTTCCCCAGGATGTGTCCTTCTAAGAGCAGCCCCTTTGACAGGCTCACAGCAGTGGGGGGCCAGGTGCTAACTGCCCTCCTAAAGGCCCTACAGAGATGGGCCCACTGACAGCCACAGGTGGGCCAGGGCCCTGGGGGAGGGGGTAATCAGCAGGAACAGACTTGGGGGGACAGGTGCTGTGCCAGGTGAGGTACAGCCTCCTGGAGAGGCTGCTGAACCAAGTCCCCAGCCGGGGCAGGCAGCAATCCACGAGCTCCACTGAGGTATGCAAAGGCCCAAATGAGGACACATGTAGCTGTGAAGTGAGCAGTTGTGCTCCAGCCTGGGAAGCCCACAACGCAACCCTGCTGCAGACTGAGCTCCAGGGGCAGGAACAGGTGCAAGGGTAGGCTCAGGGAAGATGCAGAGCAGGGCAAGGGCAGGGCAGGGCAGGGCAGGGGTAGGTGCACGTGGTAGGCACAGGTCAGGGAGAGGGGTAGGTGCAGGGTGGGGGCAGGGCAGAGGCAGGGATGAGCACTGTGGTAGGGGCAGACACAGAGCAGGGACAGAGTAGGGGTGGGGCAGGGGCAGGGGCAGGGGTGGGCTGCTTGGCCTCCGTGACACCAGCTTCTAAAAGGACAGCTGGGACCCCAGACTACGGGAGGCCTCCCCATCCGGAGTGAGAGGACTTGCTGCCAAATCCAAAATAAGTGATGATTTTGCTCAGAATAACTGGCAGCTGTATCTCACTTCACAAATGCAGACTATTTTCCTAAACGCCAGCTCTACGGACAGAAATGTTCTCCCATGGAATCTGAGTGCATCCCCGTGGCTGCGCCCTTACCTATAATAATTTATGAGCCACACAATAAGACTTGTGCAACTCTCAGCATTCTTTCCAGAAGTGGAATTCAATTCTTACAGGATTTGTCATTTGAACTACTTTGATGCAGATAAGAGTAACTGCAGTGATTTCCCGGTCAGTCCACACTTAGAGGCCACTGACCCTGGCTGGGTACAAGAAGGAAGTCTGTCTTCTGGAGCCAGATCCAAATAAAAACGACAGGAAAAGTAACTTATAGCATGGAGGCTAATAAGCACCGTGATGCTTAGGACACCTGATTCTAATGTTTCATGCGACCGTGTTTACAACAACACAGTTCAGTGCTGTCATCCCATGACGTTCACCCACATGTCAAGTGAACGCTGGTGCCGACCAGAGCTGATACTCAGAATGCTGACACTGTAAAAGGGATGCAGATCATTGCAAAGCATCAGACCATGCACTGACCTAGGTTTCAAGGCAAGAGGGGTGAATGGCATGCAGCTTCTTCACAAACCGTAACAGATAAAACAGAATTAAAGCTTGGCCGTTGAGGAGTCAGAGTCTGATGTTTAATAGTTTATACACTAAAAACACAACTTTACATTTTATAAATGTTTAGAATAGTATCCCCTAAATAGGAAGCATAGGCACTTTCTTAAATCCTAAGTCTTTGCTAAATTAAAATGTAGCAAATTTATAATATTCACAGGATGAAAAATGGAGACTTCTTAAAAAGCAAACCACTTTACCATGTAATTCTAATTGCAAATTCACATCATCATATTCACGGCACTTTTAATAGTATTTATTAAACTGTGCAAGGTGGGAAGCAGGAAGGCTCAGGCTGAGGAGGTGAAGAAGGGACACCGTCCCTGGAAGGCAGCCAGAAATGGGTGTGGTTTCGGGGGCCTTCCTGTTTAGAGGGGTGGAGAATGAAGAGCCGCAGGCTGGGGTCGGTCCTCGGGTGAGGGATTATGGTTAGTACAGAAACAGAAAGAAGAGCCTCGGCTTTCTGAGTTCGACATGGAACTTCAGCATGGGCTGGGGAAAGTGACACCTAGTGTTAGCTGAAAATATTCCAAAGCCGGGTATTCAGAACCACAGCCAGCCATGACAACATGCAGCTGGACAGCAGTGACAAGGGCACACCAGTTCAAAGTCCAATTTCCTTGAAATTCCGAGTGCGTTCTCCTCCAAAAGCCGTTCTTAACCTTCCTTGTTGTGTCTCACTCCACGAAAATAGCTCTAGAATCTAATTAAAGAGCGAGTTTCTGAGGGACTGGAATCAGACGCAAAATGACCATCAGAACCCAGCATACATTCCACAGGTGAGAAGCCAGAGCCCGAGGGGATGGCGGTTTCCCAGGTGGGGTTCTCTGAGTTCCCTGGAGCCCTGATCTCCCTCCTTCCCCTTTCCACAAGCACCTGCCTTTGCCTGCCCCGTGCCCAGCAGTGCAGGAGCCAGGGGTGAGCAGCACAGCCTGAGGCTGTCACGCACTACAGGAGCTAACAGGAAAGCCAGAAAATCACACCGGTTAGTGAGTCCATCCTGAATATCCACATTTAGTAAATAGGAGGTCTTCAGTGTAAACATATACCCTCTCACCAAGAGAGGACTGCAATGCCAGCCCTTCTGCCAACTCGCTCAAGCCTCACGGGGTATCTTCGGAAGCAGATCTAAATTAAAACTGAAGCTTAAATGCCTCATCTACACCCATCATCCATAAAGACATACGGAGACAAGAAGTTGCTGCTCTACATACACCATTCAGAAAACAAGGCAATTTTAACATCCCATATTTGGAAAAAAAAAAAAAGCACACTTTTCTTAATTGGATCTCATTAAAATAGTTAGTGGGGAAACATGTCTCCTGGTAAAACTGGGTAACTGCTGCTTTATAATGCATGAATTTTGCTTATGATGTCACACACATCAACAGAAATTCTACAACTGAAATTACAGATGAGTCAGCAAAGATGAGAAACACACCCAAGGCAGCGAAGGGATGGGTAACCTTCCAGGTCAGACGCTTCATTTCTCTCATGCAGCAATTCCTATCTGTGAACAGATGGTTAAGTGATGCCCTTACCAAATGCACCTTGAAAACCACCTAACGTAGCCTCGCCTTTCCGTTCATCATATAAATGGGCATGTTCCTAGCTCACGCCAATGATTCTTCCAGCAGCCCAGACTGAAGACGTGTTGTCATTCAAAAGCAGTGAATGTGCTGTAAACACCAATCAATAGTCATGTTTGAAGCTACAAGCAAGACACCCTTAGCACACTGTATTGATGGTTCTCTGCCAGTGGGATTTTACCCAAAAATCCAGGTATGGTCAGAGACAGAGCTCCATGAACTGACCTAACCTAGAAAAAGGCATGGGGGACAGGCGCTTTAAAGAGGAAACAAAACACTTCTGCTACTGAACAGGAGACCTTCAAATCTGGCTAAATTCCATGATTCAAACAAGCAGTCATGATAAAGAATGTGTTATGTTTTTGACTTCAGACAGAAAAAATATAAGATTTAGGCTGGGCGCGGTGGCTCAAGCCTGTAATCCCAGCACTTTGGGAGGCCGAGGTGGGTGGATCATGAGGTCAAGAAATCGAGACCATCCTGGTCAACATGGTGAAACCCCGTCTCTACTAAAGATACAAAAAATTAGCTGGGCATGGTGGCGCGTGCCTGTAATCCCAGCTACTCGGGAGGCTGAGGCAGGATAATTGCCTGAACCCAGGAGGCAGAGGTTGCGGTGAGCCGAGATCACGCCATTGCACTCCAGCCTGGGTAACAAGAGCGAAACTCCGTCTCAAAAAAAAAAAAAAAAAAGAAATATAAGATCTAGAAAAGATGTTTTGTCATCTTTTTCTACGTAAAAGCACCAAGTTCTCTTAACTGAAGTAATTACACAATTTGAATATTATGCAGTTATGGCAAGAAAATGGATAATTCTGCCCAGCTGTCTCTGGCATTAAGCAAGGATGACGCTGCAAGCTGAGAACATTCGTGTTTTGAAGACAAACCTGCCAAAACCAACACTGAACAGTTTCCTTTTAAACAAGTAAGATTCTGGGCTGACATTACCCAGCACCTGTGTCTAGGGCAGCTTTAGAGCACACCTAAGTGTTTATGACTGCAAAGTTAGGAGTCTTGCTCTTAAAATGCTCCATCTTGTAGCATTTGGCCTCGAACGCTGAAAAAACGTTTCTTTCCATTCAGTTCGGATAGGCTGTTTTCAATAATCGAGGCCGTTATTACAAAGAATGCACCAATCACATCTTGTAGCAAACAGGTGAGTGGAGGCCGCCCTTGAAAACACCAAATTGAGCACCTTAATTAACACTGAGCACAAAGGAGACCATTTACTAGAATACGCGCAGTTGATGCACGTGTAGAAGTTATCGCCAATAATCCCTCAAGTGGGTCAATTATGAAGTGTGATGCCTCCACTTCAAAGCTTCCGCTATATCTGCAATGATTAAAAGCAAGACTTGTTGCAAGAAAGTCTCGAGAAAAATGCACAATCCCTAACCATGGGAGGGCATCGCTTTAACGCTGAAAGCAGTGGAGAGCCTGGGATTCCGGGGAGGCCGCAGCTCCTCCTGCAGTCGCTTCCCAGGTAATCCCCGCATATCTCCTCGGGTTGGATGACCCTGGGCCACCGTGGGATAGATACTCATATTGCAAAGTACTTCAAGAAATAAACACCCGCTTTTACATGAAATTTCATTTTCACATGTTGTGTAAAAGCCCAGAAAGGTATGGCTTGAATGCAGATGCATCTATGTCCACACGGAACAGAGTGGCTGGGACCACGGTCGCAGTTTAGAATCATTGCCATGAGGACAGGAGTTTGCAGCAGCCCCAACCTGTGGCCTTCCGAGCCGTCTCCGGGGCCCTACAAAGGGGAGCTAAGTGTACTCCTGGTCGCTCCTGGGGCTGGGAGCTCGCAGGGAGGGGATCCCGTCGGCGGCTTCCCGGGACTGGGCGGCCACGTGCCCCCCGAAACCGTGTTCAGAATCGGGGCTGTGCTGTGGGAACTTGAAAGCTTCCAACAACTTTTCGTTTTTCTTTGAGCCAACGTTTGTTTTCTGTCAATCAATAGTTAATTTAAAAATAAGAAGGTGGAGAGGGAGTTATTTAGGGCAGGAGCTAGAATCGACTTCCAAAAAGACATCTCTGTGACCAGCTGGCGTCCCAGCGACCCCGGAATGGCCGGGAACCCCCAGCACGGGCCGAGGCGGCGCCGCGAACCCTCAGGCTCCCCCAGGCCGAGTCGCACCAGCCCGGGCGCCCGAGGCTGCAGGGGGGACGCTCGGTCCGCGCGCTCCGCGGGGCCCACCAGAGCTGCCCCTGGAAGAAACGCGGCGCCCAGTCGGAAACCCCAAACTCCGGAAAGCGCCACTTGACGCAGTGAAGGGGAGCCCCGCGCCTCGGAACAAGCCTTTCCAGAGGGTCCAGGCGCAAACCCCACAAGTTTCCCGCTGAGACGCCGCGCAGGAGAGGGCGGAGCGCGGGGCGGGGGTCCAGGGGGTCCTGGCTGACCGCGGCGTCCCGGACTCCGGAGCCCTCCCAACGGGCAGCCGCCCCTGGAGGGAGGGAAGGGGCGCGGGGAGGCCGAGGGGCGCGGAGGGAGAAGGAAGGGGCGGGGGCGGGAGGGACCATACTCACCGGCACAGGCACCAGCAGGCAGCCCGGGCGTCCGCGGGGGGCGGCGGGAAGCGGGAGTCCCTCGATGCTCATCGCCCAGCTCAGCGCCAGGACCCCACGCGAGCCTCCAGAGTCCCGCCGGGCGCCGCGTCCGAGCCCCTCTGCAGGCTCCGGCTCGGGTTTCGCGCGCGTCCGTGGCCTGGGGCGCGGGACTGGGAACCGGGAGCTCCGCCCACGAAGTCCCGCCCCGGGCGAGGGAGGGGCGCGGCGTAGCCGGAGTCGGGGTGCCGGGCGCGCGGCTCGCGGGGAAGGGCGGCGTCTGGGGGCACGGGGCGTTCCCTGGGGTCGGAGGGACCTTCGAGGGGCCGGCGGGGCTGGAGGCGGAACACGCGCTTCTCCCGGGCTGGGTACCCAGGTCCGCGTTCCAGGCCCCGGCGCTCCTTTGAGGCGCAGGTGGGCGCGCTCTGGACCGGCCTGGCGACCCCTCCCCGCCGCCCCCGCCCCGGCCCAAGGTCCTCAGCTTCTCCTCGGGGACGTTTCCAACCGCAGCCTCGGGGTCCCCGGGCGCCCCCAGCCCTCTGGGGTCCCCACACCTTCGCCGGCCGCAGCCCTCAGACCTTCCTCCGGCGTCTCCCCAGCAATGGGGGAGCCCGGAGGACCCCGAGGACTGCCCGGCCCGAAGAAAAGACAGGGAGTCCTCCCCTTCCCCCAGCGCCGCTCCCGTCGTCCTTCTCCCTCCATCGCCCCAAAGGTCCGCGGCCCCGTCCCGCCTCCGGGGCGCGGCGTCTCGCGAACCCTGCGGGGACCCCGATCTCGGCTGCGGCGGAGACGCGGGTCCCCCGTTCACTCAGCTTTGCGCCCAGAGGAGCCTCCCCGACGCCCGCACGGGGTTCCCAGACTCAAATCGGCCTATGTTAATGTAAATGAAGTAAGTTTAGGGTAAATTCCCGTGGGGCGGGGCAGTGAGGGGCGCACAGGCCACCTACATTTTTAGAAAGAAGCTGGCGCCCCTTTTCCTCCTTTCCAACCCCCTCCGTCCTCCAGGCCAGGCCTGGGCGCGGGCGCGTCTCGGAGACCCGGACGCCCCTGTCCCTCCCGCTCCGAGGCAGCAAAAGCCGCGAAGTCTGAGGCCTTTGGAGGAGGTTCGCCCTCTAGGAGCAGAACTTGAGTGAACAAATAAACGTTGAAAAATCGCTGTGAAACGCTTTCCTTTTTCTGACTCCGACTCGCTTGGCCGCCGGCAGACCTGGGTTTCGGACCCGGGCGCCCCCCCATCCCCCCATCTCTGGGTTCCAGGGCGGCCTGCGGGGGATCTCAGGGCTTCTCAGCACCACCTTTACCGGAGCCAAACGCAGTGTTTTCTTTTTCTTTTTGAGACGGAGTTTCGCTCTTGTTACCCAGGCTGGAGTGCAATGGCGTGATCTCGGCTCACCGCAACCTCCGTCTCCTGGGTTCAGGCAATTCTCCTGCCTCAGCCTCCTGAGTAGCTGGGATTACAGGCACGCGCCACCATGCCCAGCTAATTGTTTGTATTTTTAGTAGAGACGGGGTTTCACCATGTTGACCAGGATGGTCTCGATCTCTTGACCTCGTGATCCACCCGCCTCGGCCTCCCAAAGTGCTGGGATTACAGGCTTGAGCCACCGCGCCCGGCCCAAACGCAGTGTTTTCTTACCTGGCTCAGTGCTTCTTGGGTGAATTAGTCAAAAATACTGTACTAGTTTTCATTTGTAGCAAAACCTAGAGTAAGAAAGAAAAAGTACAAGAGAGTATCGTTTGCCTTTAAGTTACGTTTTTAAAAAGCATGCATATAATCTCTGATAAATTAAATGTCGCCCAATGCACGAAGACATTGTCTCATTGTGTTCCAGGACCTGAAGAAGGAGAAACAGCGTGTTGCATGCGTGGGTGTTGACTTGAAGACACAAGCTTTTGTTAAAATTGTGTGATTAAATTAATAGCACATACTTTTTTGTTTTTCAGACCAGAGTTGTTAATTCCTTTGTAAAACAATGTGGTTTTAGCTGACAATCGCTGCAATCCTTTCCACACTAAAATTTTGTGATATCAGGATGGCTTAGGAGCTCTGGGGCTGCTTTTGAAAGGCTAATTGATTCAAGTTTTAACTGCCTATCGGCTTTTATGCATCTGTGTTAGGACAAAATTTTAAAATTTTGCTTTATTTTAAACACTAGGGTTCTACCGCCATGATAACAGTAAAGAGTAAAGCACTGACTTCCCTGAAACTGCGAAGGAAGGACCGTCATGAGCTGAAACTCTGCGAAGGAAGGACCGTCATGAGCTGAAACTCTGCGAAGGAAGGACCGTCATGAGCTGAAACTCTGCGAAGGAAGGACCGTCATGAGCTGAAACTCTGCGAAGGAAGGACCGTCATGAGCTGAAACTCTGCGAAGAAAGGACCCTCCTGAGGTTCCCAGAATTCAAATGACCAGGTTTTGTGATGAGGATGCCTTTGATTCCGAGAGGTGTCTAAAACCAGTTGTACTTAGCGTCTCTTTATTAACTTTTAACTTTGAAATGATTCTGAATTTACAGAAATGTTGTAAACGTAGTACAGAAAACTACAGCAACCCCTCGTTGCAGGACCCCCGGTGGCTCCCTGATACCACGAATAGTACTGAACCCTATACACACTGCCATGTTTATTCCTGTGCATACATACTGCTGATGCAGTTTCCTTTATAAATTAGGCACATTCAGAGATTAAAGCAATAACTAATCACATGGAACAATTATAACAGTGCCTTGTGAGAAGAGTTATAGGAATGCCTACTCTCTCTGAAATAACTCACCCTTCTTGGGATGATGTGAAGTGACAGGGTGCCTGAGGGTGAGAGTGGCGCAGGCCTGGAGACCTGGCATTAGGGTGCTGCTGAATGTCCACAGAGCTCGGAAGGGCCATCCTCTGCTTCCCTGATCCTGGACCATCCAATCCGAACCATGTTCATGTTTGGGGATCGTGGATAGTTGGAGGTTTTTTTTGTTTGTTTTTTTTGCCAAAATCTTGGGAAAGAACAGTGTCATTAGGAGTTGTCTCTCTTTTTAACTCATCAAAGTGATGCACAGAGGTTCTAATCCTTGGATGACAATAAGAGCGACTGTAATGCGTGCAGTTCAAGGGCGGCATTCCATCACTGTGCCCTCCACCCTTTGTACCTTTGGAAACACTCAGCAAAGTCCGTCAGGTCCACCGGAAACACTCAGCAAAGTCCGTCAGGTCCGCCGGAAACACTCAGCAAAGTCCGTCAGGTCCTCCGGAAACACTCAGCAAAGTCCGTCAGGTCCTCCGGAAACACTCAGCAAAGTCCGTCAGGTCCGCCGGAAACACTCAGCAAAGTCCGTCAGGTCCTCCGGAAACACTCAGCAAAGTCCGTCAGGTCCACCGGAAACACTCAGCAAAGTCCGTCAGGTCCACCGGAAACAGAGCAGTGTCCGTCACGTCCACCGGAAACACTGCAGCAAAGTCCGTCAGGTCCACCGGAAACAGAGCAGTGTCCATCACGTCCACCGGAAACACTGCAGCAAAGTCCGTCAGGTCCACCGGAAACAGAGCAGTGTCCATCAGGTCCACCGGAAACACTCAGCAGTGTCCGTCCCGTCCACCGGAAACACTCAGCAGTGTCCGTCCCGTCCAGTGGAGACACTCAGCAAATGTCCATCACGTCCACCTGACTGGTTCTGTTTGTTTCCTCTTCGCCTTCATCTTCCTCTGTAGGTGACTCTGAGTTCCTTCAGCTCCTCACTTGTTACCATTTCTCCAGGGCCTTCAACATGTTCTTCCACTTCTCGACCAGACATGTTGGCAAATCCTTCACCAACTCTTGCTGTATGAAGGATTTTCACGAATTCTTCATCAACCCCTGGTTATTCTTTTAAATCATTTATGACGTCACTGCACGAGTTCTTCCAGCTGGCATTCGGAGTTTCTGGTTTTAATTCACTTATTGCGATTGTGATGAATGTTATTATATCACTGGTAGTGACTGGTTTTCACCACATCCAAATTAGGGTCTGGGTCGACTGCTGACCAAATTGATGTGTGTGGCCTTGACAGACTGGATGAGGCCCTGGTCAAAGGCAGGAGCTCCTCACTTGAGGTTGTATTTGAAGGTAAAAATACCACCTTGGGGCCGGGTGCGGTGGCTTAGACCTAGAATTCCAGCAATTTGGGGGACCGAGTTAGGTAGATTGCTTTGAGCTCAGGGGTTTGAGACCAGCCTGGGCAACATGGTGAAACCCGATCTCTACGAAACAGCACAAAAATTAGCTGGGCGTACTGCCATGCCTCTGTGGTCCCAGCTACTCAGGAGGCTGAGGATGGAGAATCCCTTGGACCCTGGAGGCAGAGGTTGCATCAAGCCAAGATCATGCCACCGCACTCCAGCCTGGACAACAGAGTGAGAACTTGCCTCAAAAAAAAAATAAATAACAACCTTGGCCTTGTCATGTTTATAGTAAACATATTCAGAATGGCCAGGTACGTTGTCTGCTACTAATGGAACTTTATATTCCAACCTTTCCTCTTACAAGATTTTTGGAGGAAGCACTGGTGGAACCTTCCATAAACATGGTGCTTGCCCACGTTTTCTGGTTGTGTTGCCTGAAGACAGGCAGGTAACTTTTATTTTTGAGCATAAGGGTGCTTCTCTGTGCCCACCATGCCCAGCTTGGCCACAGGTCCTACAGCAGTGCACATACCACCGGGTAAATCAGCTCTCCAGAATTTCATGCCCTGGGCCTCCTTTGCACTTCCATAAACATGGGTTCTTTGGGGTGTTTTCTCCCAGAAGAGTCTGGTCTCGTTGCAACTGAGGACTTTCTTCAGATGGGATCCTTTCCCCCGTCTTCAGCTTTGCCGGAAATACGGCAGCAGCTTCTTCCCTGGCAAGCAGAGCCGCTCCAATAATTTTGTTTTTTGTTTTTCAGCACAAGCCCACTCCCAAGTCTGTGTAGCTACACCTCACTTGCCATGACTGGCCCAGTGTCCCTCATTTCGGGGGCCTCACTGCTGAAGTCTCCCTGTGGGATTGTGCTTTCTGCGCTGAGGCACCCTCGGTGGCAACGCCTTCCTGCTCATGTCTCCCACCTGCAAGTTCGACGTCTTCTCCATCCTAACTAAGCGCTTATCACTCGCTGCGGCCATAATGTTTGCGGTTTGAAATGTGACAGCAAAACTACCATTCTCGTTTTTCTTTATCTTTTGTGTGTGTGTGTGATGGAGTCTCGCACTTGTCCTTCGGGCTGGAGTGCGGTGGCGCCATCTCAGTTCACTGCAACCTCTGCCTCATGGGTCGATTCTCCTATCTCAGCCTCCCGAGTAGCCGGGATTACAGGCACCCACCACCATGCCAGGTTGATTTTTTGTATTTTCAATAGAGATGGGGTTCAGGTTCTAATTAGCTTAAAATACCTTCTTGACTGACAGCCTCATGGAAACATACTTTGCACTGCTTGAGTTGCCAACCCACCCTCTTCCCCCTCCAGCCATCATCTTAATTCTGCAAGAAGACATACTACCTTCCTGTTCCACGCTTGGTTACCATTCTGTAACTTTCACTTTTTCACTTAAAAGAAGCACTTTGCAGCTTCTCTTTGGCATTTCTCAGCGGCCCGCATGCCTAGTCCTGTGTGGGGCGCCATTATTGAATAAAACCAGCATGACTTGAACAGAAGCACTGTACTACCGGGACAGTCCATCTGATAGCCAGACAGCCACTGAGTGTCTCAGGATGTGTGGCGCACAGAGAATGCACGGGACAGAGAGGTGATTCACTTCCTGAAAGGCACAGAGGCGTCGGCGAGAGCATTCACCATGCTTCTCAGAACGGGGCACAACTTAACTCTTACGGACTGTTTATTTCAGGAAATTTTTACTTAATATTTTCAGACTGCAGCTGACCACAGAAAGTGAAATCACACATAGCTGGGGCTGCTGTGCCCTTGATCATTAACTCAATTCCCAAGTAATACCTTGTTTCTATTTATATGCAGATTACTTTCATGAAACCCATTCAGAGTAATTTGTAGAAATAATGTGCCATTTCCTTTAAGTACCTAACAAATGTTTCCCCAAAAAATCAAAAGCACTGTCAGGCATGCAGAGTATACTCGTCACTTCTGTTCTCTACAGGTGCTGGAAGTCCTAGACTAGCAATTAGGCAAAAGAAGGAAATCAAGGGCAACCACCTTAGGAAGAATGCACATTGTCCTTGTTGCAGAGAAGTTGGTATTACATTTAGAAAACCCTGAAGACTCCTTCAAAAAGGTGTTAGAACTAATTAATAAGCACGTTCGGTGACGCTGCAGAACGCAAAGTCAACACACAAATATCCATAGAGTTTCTATGCACGAATAGTGAATACTCCAAAAAAGAAATCAAGAAAACAAGCCCATTTATAGTAGCTGCAAAAAAGATACTTAGGCGTCAATGTAACCAAGGAAGTGAAAGACCTCTGTGCTGAAAACTTGAAAGTTGGTGAAAGAAATTGAAGAGGATGCAAATAAGTGAAAAGATATCTTGTACTTGTGGACTGGAAGAATTAATATTGGTAAAAGTCCATATGACCCAAAGTGATCTACAGACTCAATGCAATTCCTATTAAAATACCAATGACATTCTTCCCAGAAATAGAAAACAAAATCCTAAAATTCATATGGAACCAAAAAAAGCCTAATAGCCAAAGCAGTCTTGAGGCAAACAAAAGCTCACACATTGAAATAGGGACTCAGCAGGACTTGTTTCCCAAGACAGCAGGTGACATGACCCCCTCACAAGACCAGAGACAGTAGAGAAACCAGCTAAAGCCAGGGAGAGCCGAGATGGCGACAGAAGTGATCTCTGACGGTACTCACTGCTCATTATTTCTCTAATTATAATGCATTAGCATGCGAAAGACATGCCTACCAGCACCATGGGAGTTTACAAATGCCATGGCCATTCCCAGAAGTTACCCTGTAAGGGGAAGAAGCCCCAGTTCCAGGATCTCCCCACCCCTTTCCCAGAAAACTCATGAATATCTCACCGCTTATCTAACATATAGTCAAGAAATAGCACTATAACCGCCAGCTAGCAGCATCCCTGGCACTACCCTTCCTATGGGGTTGCCCTGCTCTGTCTTTTGCTCTTGCTTTTCTCTGCCAGCCCACTCTTGAATTCTTTCCTGTACTAAGGCAAGAACCCACTTGGCCTCCCAGGCTGAGCCTGTTTTGGAGATCACCCTCTGACAACACCGCTTGACTTCAAAATATGTCACAAAGCTATAGTAACCAAAACAGCATGGTATTGGTATAAAAACACACAGACCAATAAAACAGAATAGAAAGCCCAGAAATAAATCTACACAGCTACAATCAAGTGATTTTTGACAAAGACACTAAGAACACACAGTGGGGAAAGGACTGCTTTTATGAATGGTGCTGAGGAAACTGCATAGTCACAAGCAAAAGAATAAAACTGGACCTTTATCTGTCGCCACTTACAAAAATCAACTCAAAAAATGGATTAAATACTCAAATGTGAGACTCCCAAATCTGAAACTACTAGAGGAAAACATAGAGTGAACACTTCATGACCTTGGACTGGGCAATGACTTTTGGATTAGACCTCAAAAGTGTAATCAACAAAAACAGAAATAGACAAGTGATATTCCAAAAACTAAGAAGCTTTTGCTCAGCAAAAGAAACAATCAACAGAGTGAAGGAAAAACTGACTGAATGGAAGAAAATATTTGCAGATTCTACATCTAGCAAAGGTATATTATTCAGAATATGTAAGGAACTCAAACAATAACAAAAATCCAAGTAATCTGATGAAAAACAAGCCAATGAAAAAACAAGATATGTCTCTTATTAGACATGCCTCAAGAGAAGACACACAATTGGCCAACAAGTATATACAAAAATGTGGCCAACATCAGCATCACTAATCATCAGGGAAATGTGAATCAAATCACAAAGGGATGTCACCTCACACCTGTTAGAATGGCTTTTGTCAAAGAGAGGAAAGGTAAGTGCTGCAGTGAGTGTGGTAAGAGAACACTTGCCTGCTGTTGGTGAGTGTGTGAGGCACGACTACCACTGTGGAAAACAGTATAGAAGTTTCTCAAAAAACTGAAAAATAGAACCACCAAGTGATCCAGCAGTCCTACTACTGGATCCATATCCAAATGAGAGGAAATCTGTATGTTGAAGAAATGTCAGCACTCCCTAATTCTTGTGGCACTGTTCACAGTATCTGAGATACAGCGCTCCTAACTGTCCAACAGTGGATGAATGAATTAAGTACATGTGAACTCCGAAAACCCGAGGCAGGTCTTGGTTAAATTAGAAGGTTTACTTTGCCAACGTTGAGGACGTGCACCCGTGATGCAGCCTCATGACGTGTGCACAGTGTGTCAGAGCACAGTTTGGTTTTATACATTCTATAAAAAAATATGTAGGGACACGTGAGATATCAGTCAACATATGTAGGACGAATGTTTGTTTGGTCTGAAAAAGAGGGACATCTCCAAGCAAAGGCAGGACGACTCGAGGCAGGGAAGGTGCTTGCAGGTCACCGGTGGGATAAGAAAAAAATAGTCACATTCTTTTGAGTTTCTGAGTAGCCTCTCCACAGGACGCAATCAGATATGCATTTATCTCAGTGAGCAGAGGAGTGACTTTGAATAGAAAGGGAGGCAGGTTGGCCCTAAGCAGTTCCCATCTTGCCTCTTCCCTTTAGCCTAGTGATTTGGGGGCCCCAAGATTTCATTTCATATATACACAATGGAATACTATATAGCCACGAAAAAGAAGTCAGATCATTTGCAACATGGATGAACATTAGGTTAAGTGAAATAGGCCAGGCACAGAAAGACAATTATCACACATCTTTACTCATATATGGAAGCTTAAAAAGTTAATTCAATGGAGGTAACGAGGGGAACAGTGGTTAACATGGACTGGGGTAGAGAGGAGGAAGCAGGGAATGAGAGCTTGGTTAACAGGTACAGAGCTGTCATTTCTGCTGGCCTATTGCCTAGGAGGCTGACTACAGTCAACAATACCGTATTGTGTCTTTCAAAATAGCCTGAAGAGAACGATCACATTATGCAATGCGTACGTGTACCAAACATCACATCCTACCCAATAAATACATACGAGTGTATGTCAATAAAAATGAAAACAATTTAAAAACCAGGAAATGAGCATAATACAGTAAAGAAAAGCCACCTTCAAACTGCAGCATTGTTTCTACTGTCTTTTTGTAGCAATAATCAACACACGTCATTCACTAACTTTCCCCTTTTCCTACTTTCTCTTTGGGTTCTGGATTCATTACTTCTGTGGTTGTCTGTTCCTTTGAGCTTCTTCAGGCTCAATCTTGACATTTTTGAAGCATTAGGATTTCTTTCAATTTGGTTTGTTTCAACTTTGCTCATGACTGTATTCATTCGTACATTTTTGACGGAAATATCACAGACGTGTCATGGTATTCAGAGTGAATCACCCCAGAAGGCACATTCTGGTGATACTAACTTGACCATGTGGTTTAGTGAGTGTCTGCCAGACTTACCTGCTGTAAAATAAAATAATAAATATTTGAACTTACAGATGAGTAAATAACTCGCTGGTAAATATATTAAGTGATTACTGTAAATATGTTTTGGGTTAATTCTGTAAACAAATCACCCTCAAATGTGAAGGCTGAAAGTAGCTGTCAAGATTTACTGTCTCACAGGATTTCTGCGGATCGGGAACTCAAGGTTGGCCAGCCGAGGTGGCTCTGGCTCAGGGGTCTGCGGAGATTGCCGTTGGGTATCCGCTGGTACTGAAGTCACAGGAAGGCTGGGCAGAGCCTCCAGGACTGTTTCACAGTGGCCTCGCCAGACGGGAGAGTGGACATTGGCACCGTTCTGGGGTCTCAGTGCTTCACCCTGCGGTCCTCTCCACGGGGCTGCTGAGTGTCCTCACAGAATGGCCGCAGCTTCCCTTAGAGCAAGGAGTTAAAGAGGTGGAGCTTCTGTGCCTTGGCCAGGTCTCAGCAGGTGCCTGATATTACTACGGGTAATACGGGCACTGTGGGTCACCCTGGGCACTGCGGGTCACCCTGGCCACCCGAGTCCCCGGGGAGACACGAGTGCATGAGACACAAGTACAAGGCAGGGGTCTTCCCTCGTGCTTCCTCCGGTGCTACAATTCACAAGGGAACACTGGAGTCTTCCTTCGGTGGTTCTGCCTTGAATTATTTACTGTGATGATGATTGCTAAATGATGATTTTATAATCTCATCTTTCAACATTCATTCCTTGGCATTCTGTACTAATGTCTCATTCATTCACTCATTCATTCATTCACTGACATCAACATGGTCTTGTGGATTTCTTGCCTCCAATAGGGTAAACTCCATTACTATTTTCAGCCTCAAATTCTGCCAGATTTGGCCAATAAGAGCCTCTTGGAGCCGAGGCCTGTGTCCGCTGACAAATTCTCTTCATTCTGTGAGGACTTTTTCACTTCCTCTTCCAGGCTCCTCTCATCCTTTTCTACCCGATTTCCAGTCTTCTTTCCAAGGAGCTCTGATTCTTTTTTGTGAAGTTGAAAGCTAGATGCTGCATGGCCCATGGCCACTGAGCACCTGACTTCTGGCTCCTCCTAGCAGATAGGGCTATGAATATATACGTATATTATATATCCATTATATCTATTATATATGTGTATGTGTTAGGGTTCTCTAGAGGGACAGAACTAATAGGATAGATATATATAAAGGGGAGTTTATTAAATATTAACTCACATGATCAGGAGGTCCCACAATAGGTCATCTGCAGGCTGAGGAGCAAGGAAGCCAGTCCGAGTTCCAAAACTGAAGAACTTGGAGTCCGATTTTCAAGGGCAGGAAGCATCCAGCATGGGAGAAAGAGGTAGACTGGGAGGCAAGGCCAGTGTCTCTTTTCACATTTTTCTGCCTGCTTTTTATTCTGGCCACGCTGGCAGCTGATGAGATGGTGCCCCAGATGAAGGGTGGGTCTGCCTTTCCCAACCCACTGATTCAAATGTTAATCTCCTTTGGCAGTACCTTCACAGAAACATTCAGGGTCAACACTTGGCATCCATCACACCAGTCGAGTTGCCACTGGGTATTAACCATTGTGCGCTCTCTCTCTCTCTCTCTCTCTCTCTCTCTCTCTCTCTCTATATATATATATATATATATATATATATACATATATATATACATATATACATTTTATTTATATTAATATATAATGTTACATTTAATTTTTATAATATGTAATATATTATTAAATATTATATTTTTATTAACATACATGTCAAATTTATATTATATGATATATATAAACAGGCATTTGTGTGTGTATATATTTGAAAGATGGATATATAGGTGTGTGTGTATGTATATGAAAGATGGATATATGTGTGTGTATATATATGAAAGATGGATATATATATAGAAACAGGCATTTGTGTGTGTACATATATGTGAAAGATGAATATATATATATAAACAGGCATTTGTGTGTGTATATATATATATGAAAGATAGATATATATATGTGTGTATATATATGAAAGATAAAGAAATATGTATAAAAAGGCATTTGTGTGTGTATATATATATGAAAGATGGACATGTGTGTGTATATATGAAAGATGGAGATACGTGTGTGTGTATATGAAAGATGGAGAGATATATATAAACAGGCATTTATGTGTATATATATATCTGTATGAAAGATGGGCATGTGTGTGTATAAAAAAGGTTGATATATATGTGTGTATATATATGAAAGATGGATGTTTGTGTATATATGAAAGATGGAGAGATATATATAAACAGGCATTTATGTGTGTGTATATATATCTGTATGAAAGATGGGTCTGTGTATATACAAAAGGTGGATATATATATGTGTGTGTATATATATGAAAGATGAATATATATGTATGTGTGTGTATATATGAAAGATGGAGAGATATATATAAACATGCATTTGTGTGTGTGTATATATCTGTATGAAAGATGGATGTGTGTGTATATACAAAAGGGGATATGTATATGTGTGTGTATATATATGAAAGATGGATATATATATGTGTGTGTATATATATCTGTATGAAAGATGGATGTGTGTGTGTATACAAAAGGTGGACATGTGTGTGTGTATACAAAAGGTGGACATATATGTGTGTGTGTATACAAAAGGTGGATATATATGTGTGTGTATATAAAAGGTGGATATATATGTGTGTGTTTATATATGAAAGATGGGTGTGTGTGTGTATATACAAAAGGTGAACATATGTGTGTGTGTATATACAAAAGTTGGACATATGTGTGTGTGTATACCAAGGGTGGACATATATGTGTGTGTGTATACAAAAGGTGGACATATATGTGTGTGTATACAAAAGGTGGACATATATGTGTGTGTATACGAAAGGTGGACATATGTGTGTGTGTATACAAAAGGTGGACATATATGTGTGTGTGTATACAAAAGGTGGACATATGTGTGTGTGTGTATACAAAAGGTGGACATATGTGTGTGTGTATACAAAAGGTGGACATATATGTGTGTGTATACAAAAGGTGGACATTGTGTGTGTGTATACAAAAGGTGGACATATGTGTGTGTGTATACAAAAGGTGGACATATATGTGTGTGTGTATACAAAAGGTGGACATATGTGTGTGTGTATACAAAAGGTGGACATATATGTGTGTGTGTATACAAAAGGTGGACATATGTGTGTGTATACAAAAGGTGGACATATGTGTGTGTGTATACAAAAGGTGGACATATATGTGTGTGTATAAAAAAGGTGGACATATATGTGTGTGTATACAAAAGGTGGACATATATGTGTGTGTATACGAAAGGTGGACATATGTGTGTGTGTATACAAAAGGTGGACATATATGTGTGTGTGTATACAAAAGGTGGACATATGTGTGTGTGTATACAAAAGGTGGACATATATGTGTGTGTGTATACAAAAGGTGGACATATGTGTGTGTGTATACAAAAGGTGGACATATATGTGTGTGTGTATACAAAAGGTGGACATATGTGTGTGTGTATACAAAAGGTGGACATATGTGTGTGTGTATACAAAAGGTGGACATATATATGTGTGTGTGTATACAAAAGGTGGACATATATGTGTGTGTATACGAAAGGTGGACATATATGTGTGTGTATACGAAAGGTGGACATATATGTGTGTGTGTATACAAAAGGTGGACATATATGTGTGTGTGTATACAAAAGGTGGACATATGTGTGTATGTGTATACAAAAGGTGGACATATGTGTGTGTGTATAGAAAAGGTGGACATATATGTGTGTGTATACAAAAGGTGGACATATATGTGTGTGTATACGAAAGGTGGACATATGTGTGTGTGTATACAAAAGGTGGACATATGTGTGTGTGTATACAAAAGGTGGACATATATATGTGTGTATATACAAAAGGTGGACATATATGTGTGTGTATATACAAAAGGTGGACATATATGTGTGTGTATATACAAAAGGTGGACATACATGTGCGTGTATACAAAAGGTGGACATATATGTGTGTGTATACAAAAGGTGGACATATATGTGTATCGGGAGTTCACACTTACTTCTTCATTTCCAGACCCGACTGTAGTTTGTTCCGGCCGTCCCTTCCCACGGCTTGATGTCTTTTCTCCCAGTGGCTCCTGTTATCCCGGAATTTATCGCCTCTTTACGGCAGCCTCCATATCTAACCAAGCCCTCAGAATGGTGAGCCGTCTGCAGGCCTGGGCTCTGCTGGCTCCAGACGCAGAGGCCCCTCCCAGCCCCGCCTCACCAAACACGGTCAGCTCCTGCCGGGTCTGGCCAGGCCTCCCCTCTGTGCTGGCCACATCCATCCCGGCCACATCCTGGTGCAGCATCCATGCCTTGTCCACAAACCAACTGTGCTTTTATCACATCTGTCTCTGCTCCTCTGGAGGCTCAGCGTCTCCCTTCCAGCTCCATCAGAACCAGGGAGAGCTCCAGGCACGGCTTCCTTCCACTGTCTCTTCCTCGGGGGCTGTACCTGACTGGCAGAGCCCGCTGTTACCCCCAGCCCTCCTTTGCTGGCTGCAACATATACATGCCCTGCGGTGGTGCCCCCTGCACTGGGGAACTGTCTGCCCTCCTGCCTTTGTCTTGAGGAGATTCATTGCTGCTGTTTAAATTGTGTGGGTCTTAACAAAACTCTAACTTGTGGCTTAATTTATAATGTCAAAAATGCTTTTGTTTTCTGTTTATTAATTTGATTACTTCCCTCCACTTTTCACAGGTTTACTGTTATTTTTTCAGTTATTGAAAACGATCCTCAGAGCATTCATTCTGACCCTTTTGCTTTCCTAAAACATCCTTTCAATGCTATAATTTCCCCTCAGGCTCAGTTTTTGTGTTTTTTATAATGTTAACGTTTTAGTAGTTTTATATTTGTAGGTGACAAAATTCATATTAACATTCTTTATTCTTTTAATGTATTTGTCTGAAAGGTATTATACTTTTCATTCTGATATGACAATTAAGTCAAATATGCCAGTGACATTTTTTTCTATTAGCATAAAGACTGGTGATTTTTATCTGCTTATCATATCACTAACTGAATTCGATAAAAACAATCATAAGGAACACAGTTGTCAGTTTTTATCATTATGACATGACAAAAGATGTGCTGTGTTTTGAAAAACTCTAAGTTAAAAGATCTAGTGACAGGTCTCATCACCAGCTTGATGTTGGAGTTGTGAGCATGAATGACATTTCCAGATACAAGGACCCCCCCTGTGTGGCCTGATGGTCCCTGTAATCTTTATTCGTGACAATCTTATGCTAACAAGTGTATTACTGCGGGTTGTTGCCCACATTTGTAACTGGAAGAAATGCTAAATTTCAGTTCGAATTTAACGAGTACAAGAAAGCTTTTTATTTTTTTCACGTAAGTTGACAGATACCCTGAATGCTTAACCGGACATTCAAAACTGCTAATTTATTTAGTTCAGTGTTTGCATTTCATTTTATGTTAGAGAAGAATTTTTGGTTTGTCTAAAAACGTCTTTACTCTGTCTTCATATTTGAAGGGTTTTTCTCTGGGATTAGAATCTAAGCAGGCAGCGAATTCCCTGGATTTTCCGTAGCACTTTAAAGCCGTATCTGTTCTGTCGCCTGCCCGCGCTGCCCAGGGGCTTTCTCTTAGGAGGTGCTGAGGTGAGGTTTTCTCGGCTTTTCTGCTCCTTGTTGACCGCTGACCGTCCTGAGCCTGAGTCCCGCTAGTGTTGGTTGTTCTAGAAGAATCTGATGCGGTATTTCTTCAAACTCTGTTTCGGTCCCTCAGTCTCTCCTCCTTTCCTAGAATTTCACGTGCGTGTCTGTAGATGTCTCGTCATGTGTGAGTCCCTTTTGTTTTCTTCTGTGTTTTTATTTTTCTTCTCTACACTTGGGTCTGGATATTATATTCCAGCTCTCCAGTCTCCCCCTCTTGTGCTCAGTCTGGAATTAAACCTTTTATATTAGAATTCTTCAGAGGGACAGAACCTATAGGATCTATGCATGTGTGAAAGAGAGTTTATTACGGAGAATTGACTCCCGTGATCACAAGGTGAAGTCCCACGACAGGCCATCTGCAAGTTGAGGAGCAAGGAAGCCACTAGTGGCTGAGTCCAAGTCCCAAAGCCCAGAAGGAGGGGAGCCCACGCCGCGGCCTTCAGTCTGGGGCCAAAGGCCTGGTAGTCGCTGGCAGATCACCAGCGTAAATCCAAGAGTCCAAAGGCCGAAGAACTTCAAGTCTGATGTCTGACAATGGGAAGCGTCCAGCACGGGTGAAAGAGGAAGGCCAGAAGACCCAGCAGCTTGGCTCCTTCCACCTTCCACCTGCCTTACTCTAGCCGCACGGCAGCCCATTAGATGGGGCCCACCCGGACTGAGGGGGGTCTGCCTCTCCAGTCCAGTGACTCAAATGTTAGTGTCCTTTGGCAGCACCTCACAGACACGCCCAGGATCGATACGTTACCCGCTATCCAGGCACCCTTCAGTCCAATCAAGTTGACACTCACTATTCACACACCTTTACACTGAATTCTTTATTTTTATTATACAATTCTCAGATCTTCAAACTCCTTTTAATTTCTAAAATTTCTATCTTGTTATCTATTTTCTGAGCTTTACCTCAGCTATTTTAAAGTTGATTTCTGACAACGCCTACGTCTGGGTCTGTTTCTTTTGCCTTTTCATTTTACTTCGCTTGGGTCTGTTTCCCGTCAGCCTTGGTATTTTTTTTTTTTTTTTTTTTTTGGTTTCAATTGAATGTTAACCCTTGCTTAAGGAAATTAAGATTCAGGCAATGACTTTCTCCCGAGAGCCTTCCTTTCCTTCTGGCAGGGGTTAGCATAGAGCCAGGCCACCTCCTCCTGTAGCCAGAGTGATTTGAGGTCAGGTTTCATTCTTGGAGAGCCACCTCCCCTCCCCTGCCTGCTCCAACTCTTGGGGCACAGCAGGGGACACGAGGCTCTACCAAGTCCTGGTCCCCACGGCAACACTGCGCTGGGCCCTGCTCATCTTTACTCTCTGCAGAGGCTCCACTGACACCTTCTGCTTCACTTAGGGGTTCTTGCCCCGACCGCATGAGGAATCGGAAAATGCCCTGAGGACAAAAGCACTCCAAAGTCTCAGGGACTCACCTGTGGTCTCACCTCCCTGTGGCATCCTTCCCTCAAGTCCTGGCTGCCTGGGCAGCTCTGAGCACCTGCTGTTTTCCCAGGTCTGTGGGGCTGCAGAAAGCTCAGTTGCGGGCCGCGTTGCTGATGGATGAGTGGTTTCGCTGGCCAGAGAGGGAAGGTGCTCCTCAGATCTCCTTCCTTCTCCTGTTTCCTGCAGAACAGCCACGGTGCTGGTTTCCATCCCAGGCTTCCAGAATGGAGGCTGTGTTGTATTGGGTAAGCTGTGCTGGCCTTGAATTGCCTTGAGGCCCACGGGAACTGTCCTACGGGCCAGTGCAGAGGCCTTAACTCAGGGCCCAAGGACAGGCTTCAGCGAATTTCTGAGACTATATGTAAAGATCTATGGCATTTCCTGCTTCGCACTTTTCCATACAAGACGGGCAGCAGAGCCCAGCTTTGTTTTCTGAGAAACGTGCAGCCGTGGCTCTGGGCAGGCGCCGGGTGGTTCCGTGTCTGTGTGTCCTGTGACGGTGTGTGGGGGAAACGCTGTGCTTGCTGTCCAGGCAAAGCAAAACCCCGGTCAAATCCCACTCAGCCTGGGCAGCACGGCGAGACCCACCTTTGCGTTACCTGAGGGCAGCGGCTGCTTCAGATCCAAACATCCCTGCAGCTGCGGGCTGTGCATCCCTTCATTCCCACGTGTAGATGTGACCTTTCTCCACGCTCACTTCTCTCTCATGGCGTCGTATTCAGTTGAACAAGGAGCTTTCTGCTTTGCCTGCTGACCAGGTGCTTTGGTTTCTGTGGCCGGGGACCCCTCCTGTTTTCTACATCACAGGCCCTGGTCAGTGACAGGGTCCCCACGTTTTGGCCACCGCATGGCACAGGTCACCATAAGGGGTTCCTGCTGCTGTGGTCACAAATTATCACACACCCAGCCACTTTAAAACAACCAAACTGATTGTCTTACAATGTGAAGGGCAGACGTCCAAACGGGCTTCACTGGCTGAAGTCAAGCTGTGAGCAGCGCAGCTTCCCCAGAGGCTCCAGGACAGCATCTGTTTTCCTGCGGCTCAGGTCTCAGACAGCTGTTCCTTCCTTCACCAGTGTTGGAGGCGTTGGTGGGAGGTGTTAGGGTCATGGGGGGAATCACAGTGTTGGAGGCGTTGGTGGGAGGCATTAGGGTCATGGGTGGGATCTCAGTGTTGGAGGCGTTGGTGGGAGGTTTCAGGGTCATGGGGGGGATCACAGTGTTGGAATCGTTGGTGGGAGGTGTTAGGGTCATGGGCAGCATCTCAGTGTTGGAGTCTTTGGTCGGAGGTGTTAGGGTCATGGGCGGCATCTCAGTGTTGGAGGCATTGGTGGGAGGTGTTAGGGTCATGGGCGGGATCTCAGTGTTGGAGGCGTTGGTGGGAGGTGTTAGGGTCATGGGCGGCATCTCAGTGTTGGAGGCGTTGGTGGGAGGTGTTAGGGTCATGGGAGGATCTCAGTGTTGGAGGTGTTGGTGGGAGGTGTTAGGGTCATGGGAGGATCTCAGTGTTGGAGGCGTTGGTGGGATGTGTTAGGGTCATGGGCGGCATCTCAGTGTTGGAGGTGTTGGTGGGAGGTGTTAGGGTCATGGGAGGATCTCAGTGTTGGAGGTGTTGGTGGGAGGTGTTAGGGTCATGGGAGGATCTCAGTGTTGGAGGTGTTGGTGGGAGGTGTTAGGGTCATGGGAGGATCTCAGTGTTGGAGGCGTTGGTGGGATGTGTTAGGGTCATGGGCGGCATCTCAGTGTTGGAGGCGTTGGTGGGAGGTGTTAGGGTCATGGGCGGCATCTCAGTGTTGGAGGTGTTGGTGGGAGGTGTTAGGGTCATGGGAGGATCTCAGTGTTGGAGGCGTTGGTGGGAGGTGTTAGGGTCGTGGGTGGCATCTCAGTGTTGGAGCCGTTGGTGGGAGGTGTTAGGGTCATGGGAGGATCACAGTGTTGGAGGCGTTGGTGGGAGGTGTTAGGGTTGTGGGTGGCATCTCAGTGTTGCAGTCTTTGGTCGGAGGTGTTAGGGTCGTGGGTGGCATCTCAGTGTTGGAGGCGTTGGTGGGAGGCATTAGGGTCATGGGTGGGATCTCAGTGTTGGAGGCGTTGGTGGGAGGTCTCAGGGTCATGGGGCGGATCCCAGTGTTGGAGGCGTTGGTGGGAGGTTTCAGGGTCATGGGGGGATCACAGTGTTGGAGGCGTTGGTGGGAGGTGTTAGGGTCATGGGGAGGATCTCAGTGTTGGAGGCGTTGGTGGGAGGTGTTAGGGTCATGGGCGGCATCTCAGTGTTGGAGCCGTTCATGAGAGGTGTTAGGGTCGTGTGTGGCATCTCAGTGTTGGAGGCGTTGGTGGAGGTGTTAGGGTCGTGGGGGGATCCCAGTGTTGGAGGCGTTGGTGGGAGGCATTAGGGTCATGGGTGGGATCTCAGTGTTGGAGGCGTTGGTGGGAGGTCTCAGGGTCATGGGGCGGATCCCAGTGTTGGAGGCGTTGGTGGGAGGTTTCAGGGTCATGGGGGGATCACAGTGTTGGAGGCGTTGGTGGGAGGTGTTAGGGTCATGGGGAGGATCTCAGTGTTGGAGGCATTGGTGGGAGGTGTTAGGGTCATGGGCGGCATCTCAGTGTTGGAGCCGTTCGTGAGAGGTGTTAGGGTCGTGTGTGGCATCTCAGTGTTGGAGGCGTTGGTGGAGGTGTTAGGGTCATGGGAGGATCACAGCGTTGGAGGCGTTGGTGGGAGGTGTTAGGGTCATGGGCGGCATCTCAGTGTTGGAGGGGTTGGTGGGAGGTGTTAGGGTCATGGGAGGATCACAGTGTTGCAGTCTTTGGTCGGAGGTGTTAGGGTCATGGGAGGATCACAGTGTTGCAGTCTTTGGTCGGAGGTGTTAGGGTCGTGGGTGGCATCTCAGTGTTGGAGGCGTTGGTGGGAGGCGTTAGGGTCATGGGTGGGATCTCAGTGTTGGAGGCGTTGGTGGGAGGTTTCAGGGTCATGGGTGGGATCTCAGTGTTGGAGGCGTTGGTGGGAGGTCTCAGGGTCATGGGGCGGATCCCAGTGTTGGAGGCGTTGGTGGGAGGTTTCAGGGTCATGGGGGGATCACAGTGTTGGAGTCGTTGGTGGGAGGTGTTAGGGTCATGGGCGGGATCTCAGTGTTGGAGGCGTTGGTGGGAGGTGTTAGGGTCATGGGCGGCATCTCAGTGTTGGAGGCGTTGGTGGGAGGTGTTAGGGTCATGGGCGGCATCTCAGTGTTGGAGGCGTTGGTGGGAGGTGTTAGGGTCGTGGGCGGCATCTCAGTGTTGGAGGCGTTGGTGGGAGGTGTTAGGGTCGTGGGTGGCATCTCAGTGTTGGAGCCGTTGGTGGGAGGTGTTAGGGTCATGGGGGGATCTCAGTGTTGGAGGCGTTGGTGGGAGGTGTTAGGGTCATGGGAGGATCACAGTGTTGGAGGCGTTGGTGGGAGGTGTTAGGGTCGTGGGTGGCATCTCAGTGTTGCAGTCTTTGGTTGGAGGTGTTAGGGTCGTGGGTGGCATCTCAGTGTTGGAGGCGTTGGTGGGAGGTGTTAGGGTCGTGGGGGGATCACAGTATTGGAGGCGTTGGTGGGAGGTGTTAGGGTCATGGGAGGATCTCAGTGTTGGAGGCGTTGGTGGGAGGTGTTAGGGTCATGGGCGGCATCTCAGTGTTGGAGGCGTTGGTGGGAGGTGTTAGGGTCGTGGGTGGCATCTCAGTGTTGGAGCCGTTGGTGGGAGGTGTTAGGGTCATGGGGGGATCTCAGTGTTGGAGGCGTTGGTGGGAGGTGTTAGGGTCATGGGAGGATCACAGTGTTGGAGGCGTTGGTGGGAGGTGTTAGGGTCATGGGAGGATCACAGCGTTGGAGGCGTTGGTGGGAGGTTTTAGGGTAATGGGAGGATCACAGCGTTGGAGGCGTTGGTGGGAGGTTTTAGGGTCATGGGAGGATCTCAGTGTTGGAGGTGTTGGTGGGAGGTGTTAGGGTCATGGGAGGATCTCAGTGTTGGAGGCGTTGGTGGGAGGTGTTAGGGTCTTGGGAGGATCACAGTGTTGGAGGCGTTGGTGGGAGGTGTTAGGGTCATGGGAGGATCACAGTGTTGGAGGCGTTGGTGGGAGGTGTTAGGGTCATGGGTGGCATCTCAGTGTTGCAGTCTTTGGTCGGAAGTGTTAGCATCATGGGGGCAGATCCCTGGCGCAGGGCTTGGTGCCTTCCTGGGGTAGAGACGGAGTACTTGCTCTATTTGTTCACTTGAGATCTGCTTGTTAAGAGGGTCTCGGGTGTCCCTGCCTCTCTCTCCATTGCTCCCTCTCCCACTCTGTAACGCATTGGTTCTCCTTGCCTTCTGCCATGATTGGAGGCTCCCGAGACCTCAGCAGGAGCAGATCCAGTGTCATGCTTTCTGTGCAGCTGGCAGAACCACCAGCAGATAAACCCATTTTCTCTATTAGTTACCCAACCTCAGGAATTCCTTCAAAGAGATGCAAAACGAATGAGTACACCACACACTTAAAATGCATGTATCTGCAGAAAAATCCCACTGGCCTCATGGAGGCAGAGAGGCCTGGGCTTCATCCTGAGCTGCCCCTCACAGCAGTGTGTTCACGATCCATGAGTCCGCCCGTCACCAGCAGTGTGTTCGCCATCCATGAGTCCACCTCTCACAGCAGTGTGTTCACCATCCATGAGTCCGCCCCTCACCAGCAGTGTGTTCACCATCCATGAGTCCACCTCTCACAGCAGTGTGTTCACCATCCATGAGTACGCCTCTCACAGCAGTGTGTTCACCATCCATGAGTCCGCCTCTCACAGCAGTGTGTTCACCATCCATGAGTCCACCTCTCACAGCAGTGTGTTCACGATCCATGAGTCTGCCTGTCACCAGCAGTGTGTTCACCATCCATGAGTCCACCCGTCACCAGCAGTGTGTTCACCATCCATGAGTCCGCCCCTCACCAGCAGTGTGTTCACCATCCATGAGTCCGCCCCTCACAGCAGTGTGTTCACGATCCATGAGTCCGCCCCTCACCAGCAGTGTGTTCACCATCCATGAGTCCGCCCCTCACCAGCAGTGTGTTCACGATCCATGAGTCCACCTGTCACCAGCAGTGTGTTCACGATCCATGAGTCCGCCCGTCACCAGCAGTGTGTTCACGATCCATGAGTCCGCCCATCACCAGCAGTGTGTTCGCCATCCATGAGTCCGCCCGTCACCAGCAGTGTGTTCACCATCCATGAGTCCGCCTCTCACAGCAGTGTGTTCGCCATCCATGAGTCCGCCCCTCACAGCAGTATGTTCACCATCCATGAGTCCGCCCGTCACCAGCAGTGTGTTCACCATCCATGAGTCCGCCTCTCACAGCAGTGTGTTCACCATCCATGAGTCCGACTCTCACAGCAGTGTGTTCACCATCCATGAGTCCGCCTCTCACAGCAGTGTGTTCACGATCCATGAGTCCGCCCCTCACCAGCAGTGTGTTCACGATCCATGAGTCCACCTGTCACCAGCAGTGTGTTCACGATCCATGAGTCCGACTCTCACAGCAGTGTGTTCACGATCCATGAGTCCGCCCATCACCAGCAGTGTGTTCGCCATCCATGAGTCCGCCCGTCACCAGCAGTGTGTTCACCATCCATGAGTCCGCCTCTCACAGCAGTATGTTCACCATCCATGAGTCCGCCCGTCACCAGCAGTGTGTTCACCATCCATGAGTCCGCCTCTCACAGCAGTGTGTTCACCATCCATGAGTCCGACTCTCACAGCAGTGTGTTCACCATCCATGAGTCCGCCTCTCACAGCAGTGTGTTCACGATCCATGAGTTCGCCTCTCACAGCAGTGTGTTCACCATCCATGAGTCCACCCGTCACCAGCAGTGTGTTCACGATCCATGAGTCCGCCCGTCACCAGCAGTGTGTTCACCATCCATGAGTCCGCCTCTCACAGCAGTGTGTTCACCATCCATGAGTCCGCCCCTCACAGCAGTGTGTTCACCATCCATGAGTCCGCCTCTCACAGCAGTGTGTTCACCATCCATGAGTCCGCCCCTCACAGCAGTGTGTTCACGATCGATGAGTCCGCCTGTCACCAGCAGTGTGTTCACCATCCATGAGTCCACCCGTCACCAGCAGTGTGTTCACGATCCATGAGTCCGCCTCTCACAGCAGTGTGTTCACCATCCATGAGTCCGACTCTCACAGCAGTGTGTTCACCATCCATGAGTCCGCCTCTCACAGCAGTGTGTTCACGATCCATGAGTCCGCCTCTCACAGCAGTGTGTTCACCATCCATGAGTCCGCCTGTCACCAGCAGTGTGTTCACCATCCATGAGTCCACCCGTCACCAGCAGTGTGTTCACGATCCATGAGTCCGCCTGTCACCAGCAGTGTGTTCACCATCCATGAGTCCGCCTCTCACAGCAGTGTGTTCACCATCCATGAGTCCGCCCCTCACAGCAGTGTGTTCACGATCCATGAGTCCGCCTCTCACAGCAGTGTGTTCACGATCGATGAGTCCGCCTGTCACCAGCAGTGTGTTCACCATCCATGAGTCCGACTCTCACAGCAGTGTGTTCACCATCCATGAGTCCGCCTCTCACAGCAGTGTGTTCACGATCCATGAGTCCGCCTCTCACAGCAGTGTGTTCACCATCCATGAGTCCACCCGTCACCAGCAGTGTGTTCACGATCCATGAGTCCGACTCTCACAGCAGTGTGTTCACCATCCATGAGTCCGCCTCTCACAGCAGTGTGTTCACCATCCATGAGTCCGCCTCTCACAGCAGTGTGTTCACGATCCATGAGTCCGCCCGTCACCAGCAGTGTGTTCACCATCCATGAGTCCGCCTCTCACAGCAGTGTGTTCACCATCCATGAGTCCGCCCCTCACAGCAGTGTGTTCACCATCCATGAGTCCGCCTCTCACAGCAGTGTGTTCACCATCCATGAGTCCGCCCCTCACAGCAGTGTGTTCACGATCGATGAGTCCGCCTGTCACCAGCAGTGTGTTCACCATCCATGAGTCCACCCGTCACCAGCAGTGTGTTCACGATCCATGAGTCCGCCTCTCACAGCAGTGTGTTCACCATCCATGAGTCCGACTCTCACAGCAGTGTGTTCACCATCCATGAGTCCGCCTCTCACAGCAGTGTGTTCACGATCCATGAGTCCGCCTCTCACAGCAGTGTGTTCACCATCCATGAGTCCGCCTGTCACCAGCAGTGTGTTCACCATCCATGAGTCCACCCGTCACCAGCAGTGTGTTCACGATCCATGAGTCCGCCTGTCACCAGCAGTGTGTTCACCATCCATGAGTCCGCCTCTCACAGCAGTGTGTTCACCATCCATGAGTCCGCCCCTCACAGCAGTGTGTTCACGATCCATGAGTCCGCCTCTCACAGCAGTGTGTTCACGATCGATGAGTCCGCCTGTCACCAGCAGTGTGTTCACCATCCATGAGTCCGACTCTCACAGCAGTGTGTTCACCATCCATGAGTCCGCCTCTCACAGCAGTGTGTTCACGATCCATGAGTCCGCCTCTCACAGCAGTGTGTTCACCATCCATGAGTCCACCCGTCACCAGCAGTGTGTTCACGATCCATGAGTCCGACTCTCACAGCAGTGTGTTCACCATCCATGAGTCCGCCTCTCACAGCAGTGTGTTCACCATCCATGAGTCCGCCTCTCACAGCAGTGTGTTCACGATCCATGAGTCCGCCTCTCACAGCAGTGTGTTCACCATCCATGAGTCCGCCTGTCACCAGCAGTGTGTTCACCATCCATGAGTCCACCCGTCACCAGCAGTGTGTTCACGATCCATGAGTCCGCCTGTCACCAGCAGTGTGTTCACCATCCATGAGTCCGCCTCTCACAGCAGTGTGTTCACCATCCATGAGTCCGCCCCTCACAGCAGTGTGTTCACCATCCATGAGTCCACCCGTCACCAGCAGTGTGTTCACGATCCATGAGTCCGCCCCTCACAGCAGTGTGTTCACCATCCATGAGTCCGCCCCTCACAGCAGTGTGTTCACGATCGATGAGTCCGCCTGTCACCAGCAGTGTGTTCACCATCCATGAGTCCACCCGTCACCAGCAGTGTGTTCACGATCCATGAGTCCGCCTCTCACAGCAGTGTGTTCACCATCCATGAGTCCGACTCTCACAGCAGTGTGTTCACCATCCATGAGTCCGCCTCTCACAGCAGTGTGTTCACGATCCATGAGTCCGCCTCTCACAGCAGTGTGTTCACCATCCATGAGTCCGCCTGTCACCAGCAGTGTGTTCACGATCCATGAGTCCGCCTGTCACCAGCAGTGTGTTCACCATCCATGAGTCCGCCTCTCACAGCAGTGTGTTCACCATCCATGAGTCCGCCCCTCACAGCAGTGTGTTCACGATCGATGAGTCCGCCTGTCACCAGCAGTGTGTTCACCATCCATGAGTCCGACTCTCACAGCAGTGTGTTCACCATCCATGAGTCCGCCTCTCACAGCAGTGTGTTCACGATCCATGAGTCCGCCTCTCACAGCAGTGTGTTCACGATCCATGAGTCCGCCTCTCACAGCAGTGTGTTCACCATCCATGAGTCCGCCTCTCACAGCAGTGTGTTCACCATCCATGAGTCCGCCTGTCACCAGCAGTGTGTTCACCATCCATGAGTCCGACTCTCACAGCAGTGTGTTCACGATCCATGAGTCCGCCTCTCACAGCAGTGTGTTCACGATCCATGAGTCCGCCTCTCACAGCAGTGTGTTCACGATCCATGAGTCCGCCTCTCACAGCAGTGTGTTCACCATCCATGAGTCCGCCTCTCACAGCAGTGTGTTCACCATCCATGAGTCCGCCTGTCACCAGCAGTGTGTTCACGATCCATGAGTCCGCCTGTCACCAGCAGTGTGTTCACCATCCATGAGTCCGCCTCTCACAGCAGTGTGTTCACCATCCATGAGTCCGCCCCTCACAGCAGTGTGTTCACGATCGATGAGTCCGCCTGTCACCAGCAGTGTGTTCACCATCCATGAGTCCGACTCTCACAGCAGTGTGTTCACCATCCATGAGTCCGCCTCTCACAGCAGTGTGTTCACGATCCATGAGTCCGCCTCTCACAGCAGTGTGTTCACGATCCATGAGTCCGCCTCTCACAGCAGTGTGTTCACCATCCATGAGTCCGCCTCTCACAGCAGTGTGTTCACGATCCATGAGTCCGCCTCTCACAGCAGTGTGTTCACCATCCATGAGTCCGCCTGTCACCAGCAGTGTGTTCACCATCCATGAGTCCACCCGTCACCAGCAGTGTGTTCACGATCCATGAGTCCGCCTGTCACCAGCAGTGTGTTCACCATCCATGAGTCCGCCTCTCACAGCAGTGTGTTCACCATCCATGAGTCCGCCCCTCACAGCAGTGTGTTCACGATCGATGAGTCCGCCTGTCACCAGCAGTGTGTTCACCATCCATGAGTCCGACTCTCACAGCAGTGTGTTCACCATCCATGAGTCCGCCTCTCACAGCAGTGTGTTCACGATCCATGAGTCCGCCTCTCACAGCAGTGTGTTCACCATCCATGAGTCCACCCGTCACCAGCAGTGTGTTCACGATCCATGAGTCCGACTCTCACAGCAGTGTGTTCACCATCCATGAGTCCGCCTCTCACAGCAGTGTGTTCACCATCCATGAGTCCGCCTCTCACAGCAGTGTGTTCACGATCGATGAGTCCGCCTCTCACAGCAGTGTGTTCACCATCCATGAGTCCGCCTGTCACCAGCAGTGTGTTCACCATCCATGAGTCCACCCGTCACCAGCAGTGTGTTCACGATCCATGAGTCCGCCTGTCACCAGCAGTGTGTTCACCATCCATGAGTCCGCCTCTCACAGCAGTGTGTTCACCATCCATGAGTCCGCCCCTCACAGCAGTGTGTTCACGATCGATGAGTCCGCCTGTCACCAGCAGTGTGTTCACCATCCATGAGTCCGCCTGTCACCAGCAGTGTGTTCACGATCCATGAGTCCGCCCCTCACAGCAGTGTGTTCACCATCCATGAGTCCGCCTGTCACCAGCAGTGTGTTCACCATCCATGAGTCCGCCTCTCACAGCAGTGTGTTCACCATCCATGAGTCCGCCCCTCACAGCAGTGTGTTCACGATCGATGAGTCCGCCTGTCACCAGCAGTGTGTTCACCATCCATGAGTCCGCCTGTCACCAGCAGTGTGTTCACGATCCATGAGTCCGCCCCTCACAGCAGTGTGTTCACCATCCATGAGTCCGCCTGTCACCAGCAGTGTGTTCACGATCCATGAGTCCGCCCCTCACAGCAGTGTGTTCACCATCCATGAGTCCGCCTGTCACCAGCAGTGTGTTCACGATCCATGAGTCCGCCTGTCACCAGCAGTGTGTTCACCATCCATGAGTCCGCCTCTCACAGCAGTGTGTTCACCATCCATGAGTCCGCCCCTCACAGCAGTGTGTTCACGATCGATGAGTCCGCCTGTCACCAGCAGTGTGTTCACCATCCATGAGTCCGCCTGTCACCAGCAGTGTGTTCACGATCCATGAGTCCGCCCCTCACAGCAGTGTGTTCACCATCCATGAGTCCGCCTGTCACCAGCAGTGTGTTCACGATCCATGAGTCCGCCTCTCACAGCAGTGTGTTCACCATCCATGAGTCCGCCCCTCACAGCAGTGTGTTCACGATCGATGAGTCCGCCTGTCACCAGCAGTGTGTTCACCATCCATGAGTCCGCCTGTCACCAGCAGTGTGTTCACCATCCATGAGTCCGCCTCTCACAGCAGTGTGTTCACCATCCATGAGTCCGCCCCTCACAGCAGTGTGTTCACGATCGATGAGTCCGCCTGTCACCAGCAGTGTGTTCACCATCCATGAGTCCGCCTGTCACCAGCAGTGTGTTCACCATCCAGGAGTCCACACGTCACCAGCAGTGTGTTCACGATCCATGAGTCCGCCTCTCACAGCAGTGTGTTCGCCATCCATGAGTCCGCCCCTCACCAGCAGTGTGTTCACCATCCATGAGTCCGCCCCTCACCAGCAGTGTGTTCACCATCCATGAGTCCGCCCCTCACAGCAGTGTGTTCACGATCCATGAGTCCGCCCCTCACCAGCAGTGTGTTCACCATCCATGAGTACGCCTCTCACAGCAGTGTGTTCATCATCCATGAGTCCGCCCCTCACCAGCAGTGTGTTCATCATCCATGAGTCCGCCCCTCACAGCAGTGTGTTCACCATCCATGAGTCCGCCCCTCACAGCAGTGTGTTCACGATCCATGAGTCCGCCCCTCACAGCAGTGTGTTCATCATCCATGAGTCCGCCTGTCACCAGCAGTGTGTTCACGATCCATGAGTCCGCCCCTCACAGCAGTGTGTTCACCATCCATGAGTCCGCCCCTCACCAGCAGTGTGTTCATCATCCATGAGTCCGCCCCTCACCAGCAGTGTGTTCACCATCCATGAGTCCGCCTCTCACAGCAGTGTGTTCACCATCCATGAGTCCGCCCCTCACCAGCAGTGTGTTCACCATCCATGAGTCCGCCCCTCACAGCAGTGTGTTCACGATCCATGAGTCCGCCCCTCACCAGCAGTGTGTTCACCATCCATGAGTACGCCTCTCACAGCAGTGTGTTCATCATCCATGAGTCCGCCCCTCACAGCAGTGTGTTCACGATCCATGAGTCCGCCTCTCACAGCAGTGTGTTCACGATCCATGAGTTCGCCTCTCACAGCAGTGTGTTCACCATCCATGAGTCCGCCTGTCACCAGCAGTGTGTTCACCATCCATGAGTCCACCCGTCACCAGCAGTGTGTTCACCATCCATGAGTCCGCCTGTCACCAGCAGTGTGTTCACCATCCATGAGTCCGCCCCTCACAGCAGTGTGTTCACGATCCATGAGTCCGCCCCTCACAGCAGTGTGTTCATCATCCATGAGTCCGCCTGTCACCAGCAGTGTGTTCACGATCCATGAGTCCGCCCCTCACAGCAGTGTGTTCATCATCCATGAGTCCGCCTCTCACAGCAGTGTGTTCACGATCCATGAGTCCGCCCCTCACCAGCAGTGTGTTCACCATCCATGAGTCCGCCTCTCACAGCAGTGTGTTCACCATCCATGAGTCCGCCTCTCACAGCAGTGTGTTCACCATCCATGAGTCCGCCTCTCACCAGCAGTGTGTTCACCATCCATGAGTCCGCCTCTCACAGCAGTGTGTTCACGATCCATGAGTCCGCCCCTCACCAGCAGTGTGTTCACCATCCATGAGTCCGCCCCTCACCAGCAGTGTGTTCACCATCCATGAGTCCGCCCGTCACCAGCAGTGTGTTCACGATCCATGAGTCCGCCCGTCACCAGCAGTGTGTTCACCATCCATGAGTCCACCCCTCACCAGCAGTGTGTTCACCATCCATGAGTCCGCCCCTCACAGCAGTGTGTTCACGATCCATGAGTCCGCCCCTCACCAGCAGTGTGTTCACGATCCATGAGTCCGCCCGTCACCAGCAGTGTGTTCACCATCCATGAGTCCGCCTGTCACCAGCAGTGTGTTCACCATCCATGAGTCCACCCCTCACCAGCAGTGTGTTCACCATCCATGAGTCCGCCCCTCACAGCAGTGTGTTCACGATCCATGAGTCCGCCCGTCACCAGCAGTGTGTTCACCATCCATGAGTCCACCCCTCACCAGCAGTGTGTTCACCATCCATGAGTCCGCCCCTCACAGCAGTGTGTTCACGATCCATGAGTCCGCCCGTCACCAGCAGTGTGTTCACCATCCATGAGTCCACCCCTCACCAGCAGTGTGTTCACCATCCATGAGTCCGCCCCTCACAGCAGTGTGTTCACGATCCATGAGTCCGCCCCTCACCAGCAGTGTGTTCACGATCCATGAGTCCACCTGTCACAGCAGTGTGTTCACGATCCATGAGTCCGCCCGTCACCAGCAGTGTGTTCACCATCCATGAGTCCACCCCTCACCAGCAGTGTGTTCACCATCCATGAGTCCGCCCCTCACAGCAGTGTGTTCACGATCCATGAGTCCGCCCCTCACCAGCAGTGTGTTCGCCATCCATGAGTCCGCCCGTCACCAGCAGTGTGTTCACGATCCATGAGTCCGCCTCTCACAGCAGTGTGTTCACGATCCATGAGTCCGCCTCTCACAGCAGTGTGTTCACCATCCATGAGTCCGCCTCTCACCAGCAGTGTGTTCGCCATCCATGAGTCCGCCCGTCACCAGCAGTGTGTTCACGATCCATGAGTCCGCCCCTCACCAGCAGTGTGTTCACCATCCATGAGTCCGCCCGTCACCAGCAGTGTGTTCACCATCCATGAGTCCGCCTCTCACAGCAGTGTGTTCACCATCCATGAGTCCGCCCCTCACAGCAGTGTGTTCGCCATCCATGAGTCCGCCCGTCACCAGCAGTGTGTTCACGATCCATGAGTCCGCCTCTCACAGCAGTGTGTTCACGATCCATGAGTCCGCCTCTCACAGCAGTGTGTTCACCATCCATGAGTCCGCCCCTCACCAGCAGTGTGTTCACCATCCATGAGTCCGCCCCTCACCAGCAGTGTGTTCACCATCCATGAGTCCGCCCGTCACCAGCAGTGTGTTCACCATCCATGAGTCCGCCCGTCACCAGCAGTGTGTTCACGATCCATGAGTCCGCCTGTCACAGCAGTGTGTCCACGATCCATGAGTCCGCCCCTAACCAGCAGTGTGTTCACCATCCATGAGTCCGCCCGTCACCAGCAGTGTGTTCACGATCCATGAGTCCGACTCTCACAGCAGTGTGTTCACGATCCATGAGTCCGCCCCTCACCAGCAGTGTGTTCACCATCCATGAGTCCGCCTCTCACAGCAGTGTGTTCACGATCCATGAGTCCGCCTCTCACAGCAGTGTGTTCGCCATCCATGAGTCCGCCCGTCACCAGCAGTGTGTTCACCATCCATGAGTCCGCCCGTCACCAGCAGTGTGTTCACCATCCATGAGTCCGCCTGTCACCAGCAGTGTGTTCACCATCCATGAGTCCGCCCCTCACAGCAGTGTGTTCACGATCCATGAGTCCGCCCCTCACAGCAGTGTGTTCATCATCCATGAGTCCGCCTGTCACCAGCAGTGTGTTCACGATCCATGAGTCCGCCCCTCACAGCAGTGTGTTCATCATCCATGAGTCCGCCTCTCACAGCAGTGTGTTCACGATCCATGAGTCCGCCCCTCACCAGCAGTGTGTTCACCATCCATGAGTCCGCCTCTCACAGCAGTGTGTTCACCATCCATGAGTCCGCCTCTCACAGCAGTGTGTTCACCATCCATGAGTCCGCCTCTCACCAGCAGTGTGTTCACCATCCATGAGTCCGCCTCTCACAGCAGTGTGTTCACGATCCATGAGTCCGCCCCTCACCAGCAGTGTGTTCACCATCCATGAGTCCGCCCCTCACCAGCAGTGTGTTCACCATCCATGAGTCCGCCCGTCACCAGCAGTGTGTTCACGATCCATGAGTCCGCCCGTCACCAGCAGTGTGTTCACCATCCATGAGTCCACCCCTCACCAGCAGTGTGTTCACCATCCATGAGTCCGCCCCTCACAGCAGTGTGTTCACGATCCATGAGTCCGCCCCTCACCAGCAGTGTGTTCACGATCCATGAGTCCGCCCGTCACCAGCAGTGTGTTCACCATCCATGAGTCCACCCCTCACCAGCAGTGTGTTCACCATCCATGAGTCCGCCCGTCACCAGCAGTGTGTTCACGAACCATGAGTCCGCCCGTCACCAGCAGTGTGTTCACCATCCATGAGTCCACCCCTCACCAGCAGTGTGTTCACCATCCATGAGTCCGCCCCTCACAGCAGTGTGTTCACGATCCATGAGTCCGCCCGTCACCAGCAGTGTGTTCACCATCCATGAGTCCACCCCTCACCAGCAGTGTGTTCACCATCCATGAGTCCGCCCCTCACAGCAGTGTGTTCACGATCCATGAGTCCGCCCCTCACCAGCAGTGTGTTCACGATCCATGAGTCCACCTGTCACAGCAGTGTGTTCACCATCCATGAGTCCGCCCCTCACCAGCAGTGTGTTCACGATCCATGAGTCCGCCCCTCACCAGCAGTGTGTTCACGATCCATGAGTCCGCCCCTCACCAGCAGTGTGTTCATGATCCATGAGTCCGCCCGTCACCAGCAGTGTGTTCGCCATCCATGAGTCCGCCCGTCACCAGCAGTGTGTTCACGATCCATGAGTCCGCCTCTCACAGCAGTGTGTTCACGATCCATGAGTCCGCCTCTCACAGCAGTGTGTTCACCATCCATGAGTCCGCCTCTCACCAGCAGTGTGTTCGCCATCCATGAGTCCGCCCGTCACCAGCAGTGTGTTCACGATCCATGAGTCCGCCCCTCACCAGCAGTGTGTTCACCATCCATGAGTCCGCCCCTCACAGCAGTGTGTTCGCCATCCATGAGTCCGCCCGTCACCAGCAGTGTGTTCACGATCCATGAGTCCGCCTCTCACAGCAGTGTGTTCACCATCCATGAGTCCGCCTCTCACAGCAGTGTGTTCACCATCCATGAGTCCGCCTCTCACAGCAGTGTGTTCACCATCCATGAGTCCGCCTCTCACAGCAG
This sequence comes from Callithrix jacchus, assembly GCF_049354715.1. NCBI lineage: Eukaryota > Metazoa > Chordata > Mammalia > Primates > Cebidae > Callithrix > Callithrix jacchus. The sequence continues at coordinate 114,058,262 of NC_133515.1, forward strand.
TGTGTTCACCATCCATGAGTCCGCCTCTCACAGCAGTGTGTTCACCATCCATGAGTCCGCCTCTCACAGCAGTGTGTTCACCATCCATGAGTCCGCCTCTCACAGCAGTGTGTTCACGATCCATGAGTCCGCCTCTCACAGCAGTGTGTTCACGATCCATGAGTCCGACTCTCACAGCAGTGTGTTCACGATCCATGAGTCCGCCCCTCACAGCAGTGTGTTCACCATCCATGAGTCCACCCCTCACCAGCAGTGTGTTCACCATCCATGAGTCCGCCTCTCACAGCAGTGTGTTCACGATCCATGAGTCCACCCCTCACCAGCAGTGTGTTCACCATCCATGAGTCCGCCTCTCACAGCAGTGTGTTCACCATCCATGAGTCCGCCTGTCACCAGCAGTGTGTTCACCATCCATGAGTCCGCCTCTCACAGCAGTGTGTTCACCATCCATGAGTCCGCCTCTCACAGCAGTGTGTTCACGATCCATGAGTCCGCCTCTCACAGCAGTGTGTTCACCATCCATGAGTCCGCCCGTCACCAGCAGTGTGTTCACCATCCATGAGTCCGCCTCTCACAGCAGTGTGTTCACCATCCATGAGTCCGCCTCTCACAGCAGTGTGTTCACGATCCATGAGTCCGCCTCTCACAGCAGTGTGTTCACCATCCATGAGTCCGCCCGTCACCAGCAGTGTGTTCACCATCCATGAGTCCGCCTCTCACAGCAGTGTGTTCGCCATCCATGAGTCCGACTCTCACAGCAGTGTGTTCACGATCCATGAGTCCGCCCCTCACAGCAGTGTGTTCACCATCCATGAGTCCGCCTCTCACAGCAGTGTGTTCACCATCCATGAGTCCGCCCGTCACCAGCAGTGTGTTCACCATCCATGAGTCCGCCTCTCACAGCAGTGTGTTCACGATCCATGAGTCCGCCTCTCACAGCAGTGTGTTCACCATCCATGAGTCCGCCTGTCACCAGCAGTGTGTTCACCATCCATGAGTCCACCCCTCACCAGCAGTGTGTTCACCATCCATGAGTCCGCCTCTCACAGCAGTGTGTTCACGATCCATGAGTCCGCCCCTCACCAGCAGTGTGTTCACCATCCATGAGTCCGCCTGTCACAGCAGTGTGTTCACCATCCATGAGTCCGCCCCTCACAGCAGTGTGTTCACGATCCATGAGTCCGCCTGTCACAGCAGTGTGTTCACGATCCATGAGTCCGCCTCTCACCAGCAGTGTGTTCACCATCCATGAGTCCGACTCTCACAGCAGTGTGTTCACCATCCATGAGTCCGCCCGTCACAGTAGTGTGTTCACCATCCATGAGTCCGACTCTCACAGCAGTGTGTTCACCATCCATGAGTCCGCCTCTCACAGCAGTGTGTTCACGATCCATGAGTCCACCTGTCACCAGCAGTGTGTTCACCATCCATGAGTCCGCCCCTCACCAGCAGTGTGTTCACCATCCATGAGTCCGCCTGTCACAGCAGTGTGTTCACCATCCATGAGTCCGCCTCTCACAGCAGTGTGTTCACCATCCATGAGTCCGCCCGTCACCAGCAGTGTGTTCACCATCCATGAGTCCGCCCCTCACAGCAGTGTGTTCACCATCCATGAGTCCGACTCTCACAGCAGTGTGTTCACGATCCATGAGTCCGACTCTCACAGCAGTGTGTTCACGATCCATGAGTCCGACTCTCACAGCAGTGTGTTCACCATCCATGAGTCCGCCTCTCACAGCAGTGTGTTCACCATCCATGAGTCCGCCTGTCACCAGCAGTGTGTTCACCATCCATGAGTCCGCCTGTCACCAGCAGTGTGTTCACGATCCATGAGTCCACCTGTCACCAGCAGTGTGTTCACCATCCATGAGTCCGCCCCTCACCAGCAGTGTGTTCACCATCCATGAGTCCGCCTGTCACAGCAGTGTGTTCACCATCCATGAGTCCGCCTGTCACCAGCAGTGTGTTCACCATCCATGAGTCCACCCCTCACCAGCAGTGTGTTCACGATCCATGAGTCCGCCCGTCACCAGCAGTGTGTTCACCATCCATGAGTCCGCCTCTCACAGCAGTGTGTTCACCATCCATGAGTCCGCCTCTCACAGCAGTGTGTTCACCATCCATGAGTCCGCCTCTCACAGCAGTGTGTTCACCATCCATGAGTCCGCCTGTCACCAGCAGTGTGTTCACCATCCATGAGTCCACCCCTCACCAGCAGTGTGTTCACCATCCATGAGTCCGCCTCTCACAGCAGTGTGTTCGCCATCCATGAGTCCGCCCGTCACCAGCAGTGTGTTCGCCATCCATGAGTCCACCTCTCACAGCAGTGTGTCCACGATCCATTTACTGGACTTCCCTCATTCAGTTTGTTCACACGGATGATGGAGGAATCCTTCTGGCGGAGCTTTTCAGGTTCTTTCGTGAAACCAGGGATGTAAGGAGCTGAACCAACACGGTGTGACAGCTGAGAGTGCTCAGTTACACCAGTAACACCAGTCCCTCATGGGGCCGGTGAGTCAACACAGGCACAACACATACACACATGAAAACACACTGTCAGCAGATTTTGAGGGGGTAAATGCCCAATATTATATTTTAAACATTTTAATAATGTGCAGAGGGGCATGGCTGAAAAGATTCTGATAGGTTTGTTACTTTTTATAGCTAAAACTTATGCCTCTTTCCTTCCTACATTTCAAGACTAAAGTCACTAATTCATCCACTCAGAAACTCTTTGAATTGGGGCAGGCAGAGACAAACATTCCCTTGCTGGACAAAGGAGAATCACAGAAAGGAAACCCTCTTTTCTTTTTCCCTCCCTCCTCCCTTTCTCCCTCCCTCTTTCACCTTTTTTGACCCTGGGGAGGAGGAAATAAAACCATGTCTTAGTCAAGCTTCATGTGTTTCTGCCCACAGTTTCCTTCCTCTTGGGCCTCCTGGGCTCAGCTGGTGATGAAAGTGGTGGGCCGTCTGGTGTGGCTGCTGCCATCATGCTGGCTGCTGCAGGGAGGGCCTGGGAGGACGTGAACGGCCCCCAGAGCCTGCCCCTTTGGAGGCCTCCATGATGGGGCTGGGCCAGGTTGCACACTGGGAGAGGGAGAGCTCTAGGTTGGCCCTGAGCTCTGGGGCCACAGAGGGAGAGCATGGCAGAGTTGCCCCTGCCCCTGATGCCAGCCCAGGTGCAGCAAGGACCTTGAGTCCCCCAGTCCAGGCTGCAAGGGTCATCGTGAGCCAGTGGGAACTGGGGACAAGCGGGTGGGGTCCTTTTCCAAATTGGCAGGGCAGCAGCTGCCCAGGTGCAACTGAAGCTGCGCAAGGTGCTTCTGCAACCAGGGCCCCTCTGCCTCCGGGAGCAGGAGCAGGCAGGAGCCCCACCCTCCAGGCACAGCTGCAGCTGCCCAAACCAGGCCTGCAGACCCAGGCATCCCTGCACTCCTGGGGGCCAGGGAAAGTACGCTTTGTCCTTGCAGGTGCTAAGGTGCCTGCTCCCACTGCCTGGCCTCTCCCTGCTCTTCGCACCCACTCTGATCTGGAAGCAGAGCCTGGGCCGAGTACCGGTGCTGCTATAGCATGGCCGGCTGTGCACATGCCCGGGGCAGTGCTGCTAGCCCCCTACTTCCTTGGCCCCCTGTGGACTGTGGGCATAGAGGAACGTGTGTGGAGGAGCTGTGGGTGTGGCTGAGGGCAGCTGGGCGTTGGCCTGCAGGTGCTTCTGGGTGCCAGCAGCACAGGTGCCATGGATGGCTGTAGGAGGCAGACAGGCTCCTGGGCAGAAGGGGGCGGGTCCCCAGTGAAGCCCCACCTTTAGGCCCAGGCAGGCCTAAAGCCCCAGGGCTGGGCTGCGAGTGCTGCAGACTACAGAGGTAACTCATGGAGCTTTTTCCTGGGTCGGCCCAGGGCTGTCCATGGTCCAATCAGCCTGCAACCCCCACCAAGACCCATAAAAGCCCCAGAGTGAGGCAGAGCAGGACAGAGGACAGAGAGATGACAAGACAACCAGCTGCAGAGACAAGCTACCTTCTCTGCCAAGAGCCACAGAGACAGCAGGACGCACTGCTCTCCAGGGCCTTCTCTCTGCTGACAGCTGAGCACCCAAGAAGACGACCTTCCCAGGGAGAGGCGCTGCTCCTGCGGTCTCCTCTGAGCTGTTCTAACACTCGGCAAAGCTCCTCTTCATCTGTTCACCTTGCCCTTGTCTGTGTGCCTCATTCTTCTGTACGCGGGACGAGAACTCGGGAAAAGGCACCACCAGCCACAGACGTTTCCAGCCAGAAAACCAACACCCCAAAGATCTTGTAACACCAGCAGGAGGAGCACGACGAGTCCATGCTCAGCTTTATGACCCCTAACGGTCTCACTGGCACTAAAAACGCAGGGACTCTTGAGACAGAGAAAGGCCGCATGGGCCACAAGGAGAGAGGACCTCAGCTGCGACGTTGTCTTCTCACGCCAGGAGTGTGGGAATTCCTGGGGGGTAGCCCAGCCTTGCCCACTACAGTGAGTGGAGTTTCTTCTTCTAATTCATAGATAAGTACAGAAAACGTCTTGCAGAAGCAATGCATGTTCTTCCCTGGCAGCAATCCCAAGTCCAGGTGACAGCATCCATGCACCTCACCCTGGTGTTAGGTTAATTCAGTCACTGTGACTTCGTGGCTGCACAGAAATATCCGCCTGTCAGTCCTCTGAGGAGAAGCTCATCTCTGAAACTCTGAGATGTATCAGTGGGGCCCTGCACTCAGCCCACGCTGCCCTGCACTCAGCCCATGCTGCCCTGCACTCACACGCTGCTCTGCACTCAGCCCATGCCGCCCTTGACCAGATTTATTGATTAGGACACAGGATGAGCACAGCTTCCCAAATGCAGGGACGGCTTTTCCAGTTCAGTGCTCACAATTTTCCATATGGTTGAATTTGGAGTTGAATTTACTCAGAACTGACAGCAACCTCAAGGCCTTTTGATAACAGTTGACCTTCCCGATTTGGAAACATGTTTTACTATTTTTTTAGAAGGGATGAGTGCTGATTCCGTTTATGAGACCCGGCAGGAACAGAACAAGCTGAAGTCCTGTGCGCTTCTGTGTCTCATTCCTCCCATCAGCATTGCAGACGCGAGGAACAGGCTTTTGCTGTCCTTGCTTGTGGGAAGACCAGGTTTTGCTTCCTTTATTCACCTGGAGCAAGTTAAGGAAAAGGCTTCACTTTGCTCTGAAAACTTTGGTGTAATGTCACTGAAGTTAATTCCACACAGTAGAAAATTTCCCTGGCCTTGTTTATTTGCCTGTTAGTCTAATATATGTTCTCTGTTTATATCATGACGACAATTTTGGCTTCATCGTGTGTTGACACCAGGTGTCTCATTTTAACAGAACTTCCCCAAGCCTTTGGTGTCCGTTGTTCCAGCCAGTGTCCTAATGCTCCTTCCCACGGTAATAAGGAGAGTTTCAAAGAATTTCTTTATGTTTTACTGCCGTAGAACATGGAGTCAAATGCTAGAAAAATAGTCCCCAAACTAAAAGGTGTTTTGCAAATTGTAGCCAACTGATGTTAAATGTATTTGGCTTTACTGAAACCTAAACAATTTTCCATTTGTAAAACCTTATGAAACAGAAGTTTTGTCTCATTACTAGGTGTGAGGTTGCTACACATGCTTTGTATCTTTTATTTGAAAATCATCAACATAAATAGAGGAAACTATGTGAATTTTTCACTTCAGCTTATGCAATGACAAATAAAAAACACAAATATTAGAACTGGACTCTGAAAATGTTGACCTTATAAACGTGCACATCCAAAACCATGTCCCAGGTGTGGCCTCATCATATGTTTCCAGCAGCTTTCTGATGAAGGTAGAAAGAGCAAGTAGAAAGCACAGGGCATGCTGAGAACATGCTGAGAACACGGCATGCTGAGAACACGGCGCGCCGAGAACATGCTGAGAACATGGCATGCTGAGAACACGGCGTGCCGAGAACATGCTGAGACCATGGCATGCTGAGAACATAAGCCCTCAGGGATGAGCAATCAGGATACCCCATCCACAGACGCGAACTAGAAACATGAAGCTGATGAGTTTCTGAAGTTCTGCCTCCCGTCTGTCTTGCCACCCAATTCCTTCCCTCGTGTCTGTGTCTTGTGCTTTGCAGGAAGCCGGTGCCGGGGAAGATGCTGGGGAGAGGGCACATCTGGCAGCTGCGGCCGAGGGCACTGGCGGGTTTGGTGGGCAATGGGAGGACCCAAGGAGACAGCCTCTCTGCGGGCAGGAGGCTGCCTTCCGTGCAGGATGTCCCAGTGCTTCCCTCCGGGCCTGGGTGCAGGCAGGGAGTCATTTTGGCTCAGTATGTGCACAATTTCTTAAGCAACCTGAGGACTGAGAAGCGGATTTTGCCTGTGCTGTAATCGTTCATCTGCACATTGATTTCCTCAGGAAACCCTGTCTGTGGCATCCAGTGACCCAAGCATTCATTTTTCTGGCCTTATTAATTAGCACATGACGAGCACAGAAAAAAAAAAAATTCAGAGTGAATATTCTCTAAGTGAACACAATGCGGTTTCTTTCCATGCTCTTCCAAGGCTGTTTGCTAAGTATTGTTAAACTACAAGAATTGAAATAAAAGTAAAAGAACAATTTTAGAAAAACTGAGAACTGGCCGGGCGCGGTGGCTCACGCCTGCAATCCCAGCACTGTGGGAGGCCGAGGCGGGTGGCTCACGCCTGCAATCCCAGCACTGTGGGAGGCCGAGGCGGGTGGCTCACGCCTGTAATCCCAGCACTGTGGGAGGCCGAGGCGGGTGGATCACGCCTGCAATCCCAACACTTTGGGAGGCCGAGGCGGGTGGATCACGAGGTCAAGAGATCGAGACCATCCTGGTCAACATGGTGAAACCCCGTCTCTACTAAAGATACAAAAAATTAGCTGGACACAGTGGCGCGTGCCTGTAATCCCAGCTACTCAGGAGGCTGAGGCAGGAGAATTGCCTGAACCCAGGAGGTGGAGGTTGCGGTGAGCTGAGATCGGGCCATTGCACTCCAGCCTGGGTAACAAGAGCGAAACTCCATCTCAAAAAAAAAAAAAGAAAAACCGAGAACTTAAATGGCAATATGAAAAATGCATGAATTCATCACATACTTTTGAGTAAGTTCAGTGTGCTGGCAGGTGTGTGAGGCGGTTCAGGTCCAGTGGGAAGCAGGACTGAGGTGTGTCCCTGAGCTTGGGTCTTCAGTGCGGCTGTGGAGCTGCGTTATTGGGATGTTTTCTCTTTGCCAGATGGAGGTGACATCAGCACCACGAAATGGACCACGTGTTATCCGCAGCAGCTTCGTGCCTTGTAGATTCTATGCCCTTGCAAATCCCCACTAACGTATCTTTTAAAACATTTGGATGCTCAGTAGGTGTTTGGAACATGTTTTCTCACAGATAACACAGGAGAAGTTCCAGGGCTGCACAGAGTTAAACGCAGAAAATGTACGAAGACCTGTCTGGGGACGACGCCTCTGAGACACGGCTGACCTTCCCCCCCACCCCCGACAAAGCTCTTCTGGGCTCCACATTCACCCCAACTGTCTTGCCAAGTGCCAGCAATTTCAAATTCCAGGCTCTCTTCGTTGCTGTCTGTACCCTCACATTTCCACCGAGTCTGGTGCCAGTGGGTTATTCTGAAAATGTCCCTTCCCTTTGTGTCCATGGATGGTGCTGGCCTGCCTTTACCTCATCACAGTGCTATGGGCTGAATAGGCGTCCCCAAAATTCCTATGTTGAAGCCCATCTCTCCAGTGTAATGGTATTGGAAGATGGGCCTTTGGGTGGTGATTAGGTTCGATGAGGCCCTTGTCATGGGATCAGTGCTCTATACAAAGAGACCCCAGAGAGTGTGTCTCCTCCACCCACCACGTGTGGACACTGTGAGAAGGTGGCCAGGAAGTGGCCCTCCCCAGGACCCAGCCTGCAGGCACCCTGGCCTCACACTCCAGCCTCCAGGCCCTGGGTTCGTACATTTCCGTTAGAGCCACAGGTCCATGCTGCTTTGTTCTGCCAGCCTGGGTTGATTAAGACACCTATTATCCATAGTTGGGTAACTTCTTCACATTCCGATTTATTAAACAACCATTACTGAGCACATTTGGCTTCATTTGTAACTTATGTCAGTCTGTACACAAAGCTTGCTGCTATTGATGACAAACTCATCTTCCATTCTTTTTCTTTTTAAATAATATATTTGAAGAAAAATTAGAAAATGCAGATATTAAAAATACAGAGAGACATTACCCAAAATTGTATTGTATAGACATTGGTTGTGTAAATTCTCTGAACTATTGTTCCTTTAGTGTGTGTGTCTATTACTTTGCGTAAATACGGTGTCTATTGTTACATTACAGGAGTGGTATTACACTTGCTGTCTGCTCTCTATTATTCCTGCTCAGTCAAAACGTATGTAAACGTTTATTTACACAATTGTATGTGTACTTCATTTTAATTGCTACTACAAGGCTCCCTTTTGGGGATATTGCATATTTAACTCATTTGATATTGCTTGTAGTGTCATAACTAATTTTATATGTTGTCCTGTCAGGGCCATGGGGTTCCCAGATATTTGGCCACTTATCTCAGTGTGTCTGTGAGGGTGTTTGAATCTGACCCCTGAGTAAAGTCGACTGAGTGCCTCAGTGTAGGTGGGCCATGTCCAATCAGTTGAAGTTCTGAGTAGAACACACAGGCCAGCCCTTCCCAGGTAAGAGAGGATGCTTTCTGCCTGCTGCTGCCGGCTGCTGCCTCCAGGCAAGAACTGACCTTTCGGCTCCCTGGGTCCCTAGCTTGCAGACCCTCTCATCTGCCTCTATAATCCTGTGGGCCAATTGCTTAAAATCTCTCTCTGTCTCCCCCACCCCAATAGATAGATAGACAGATAGATAGGTTGGGTTTCTCTGGAAACTTTGACTAATACAGATAATGAAGATACTCTCAGCTCTTTGCAATTAAAAAAATCATAAAGAGAATCTCTATGCCTACAGCTTTGAACATTTACTGGTTTATTGCCTTAGGCGAAGTTTCCAACAGCAGCACTGCTGGGTGAGTAAGCCTCACCAGAGCTGATGGTTTTATGAGGGGTTTCTGCTTTCACTGGCCTTCCCTTCTCTCTCTGCCACCATGTGAGATGATGTCTTTCACCTTCTGCTATGACTGTGAGGCTCTCAAGCCACGTGGAACTGTGGGTCCATTAAACCTCTTTCTCTTTGTAAATTACCCAGTCTCAGGCATGTCTTTATCGGCAGCATGAAAAGAGACGAATACATGAGTCAAAATACCACGAATAGCAAACGTTAATTGAGAATCACACAGGAAAGCCCACGGGCCTGCTTTAGCGTCTGGCTGTATTCATAGGTCCCAACCTAGGATAAAGTGGATGTTGAGTAAATATTTCATAATCAATACCCTAAACATGGGGAAATATCCCTGCCAATAGACATGAAACATAGACCGAATTCTATTACAAAGCTACAAAATGATTAAAATATGCCTGCACTAAGTGGATAGGTGAGGTTAATTAAAATACATGAAAACTTTGACAGAAAGTCTAAGTTACCTTACAGAAAGTAGAATGGACAACTTTTCCTAGGAGGTTCCATATCTGAAGTGTAAAATGCATCATATTCTAAGGAGCTAAGTCATGCGTGTTCTGATATTGAATCAACTGAATCATATGCTTGGCTTATTTATGAAGAAGAAATTGTGTCCTCAGCTGTGCTCTTCCTTCCTAAATCTGGAAAAAGATAAAGCAAGTCCCTAAAAACGGCATACATGGGTTAATTAATCTAAGTAGTAAACGCTTTTAGAGAATCTTTCAATCATGAGCATGGTGTGCTTTGCGACAACTCGAATTTACAAACCGAAATCTTGGCTGCCTGTCACCCCCACGGACTCTTCTCCTTCCTGCCACACAGATTGTGAAATCGCGCACTGGACGGAGCAGAGAGGTGGAATTTCAGTACCTTGTGGACAGTCTTATTTGCTAAGATAAAAGTGTTAGTTTTCATAAAAGTCAAATAGAATGTAGGGACGTTTGTAACAGTGAGGTTGTGTCAGGGTTACGTTCAGGGGACACCCTGCTGTTTGGCCTGGGTGTGAGATTGTGTCAGGGTTACATGCAGGGGACACCCTGCTGTTTGGCCTGGGTGTGAGATTGTGTCAGGGTTACATGCAGCGGACACCCTGCTGTTTGGCGTGGGTGTGAGATTGTGTCAGGATTACATGCAGGGGACACCCTGCTGTTTGGCGTGGGTGTGAGATTGTGTCAGGGTTACGTTCAGGGGACACCCTGCTGTTTGGCGTGGGTGTGAGATTGTGTCAGGATTACATGCAGGGGACACCCTGCTGTTTGGCGTGGGTGTGAGATTGTGTCAGGGTTACATGCAGGGGACACCCTGCTGTTTGGCGTGGGTGTGCTGATGTGCGTGGAAGCTGAAGTCATTTATCTTAGGAAGTGCCAGGAATGTGGACCTCTGGAGAACGCTAGAGGAAGGGTCCACAACCAGGTTGCAGGATGAGAACAAGGCCCAGCCTGGAAAGCATTTGAAATCACCAGGGTGTTCTAAGTGTGGCTGGTGGTCCAGGCAACAGGACCCTGAGCTGGCAGCTTCAGGCAGCAGCAAAGCTGCCTCCCCAAGCTGTGAATGGCCAAGAACAGGGCCCTTTCAGGCCTGGGGGAGGGTTGGGGATGCCCCTCTGCAATTCTAGGAAGTCCTGGAGGTGCACAGCAGATGGAGGATGGGGCCCTGTAAAGAGAGGTGAGGCAGGGCCGGGGGCTATGACCCTGAGCAGGTGAGCCCTGAGCCAGTAGGTCCTAAGCTCTGATTTTAACGTGATTCTAATTTAACTTTCTCATTCCTGAGTTCTTGGGAGTGTACGATGAATACACAGAGTATACCTGAGTTACTTTCATTTTTCTTTCTTTCTCTCTCTCTTTCTTTCTTGTTTTTTTTTTTTTTTTTGGAGTCTTACTCTGTCGCTCAGGCTGGAGTACAGTGGTGTGATCTAGGCTCACTGCAACCTTCCAGGTTCAAGTAATTCTCCTGCCTCAGCCCCTGGGGTAGCTGGGACTACAGGCCCCCACCACCACACTCAGCTAATTTTTGTATTTTTAGTCGAGACAGGGGTTTCACTACGTTGGCCAGGCTGATCTCGAACCCCTGGCCTCAGGTGATCCGTCTGCCTCTGCCTCCCAAAGTGCAGGGATTACAGGCGTGAGCCGCCAGCCTACTTTATTTTTTAATGAAAGAACTCACATCAACCCCACTTTGCTGAGCTGGCCGTGTCCTCCGTATCTTTGGTCTGTGTGAGTCACTCTGTGTTTCTGCCAGTAGAGGCTGTCTGGACAGCTCATGGGGAATCCGCTTATCCCTCAGCCCCGTGTGGCACACAGCCGGGACGTGTAATGCACAAATCAGAAGCAAACCTTTCTCTCGGTGAGGGTGATCTGAAGACGCAGAGCTTTTACAACGTGGAAAATGTTATAAATACTCGTGCTCGGGCCCTTGCCAAGTCCCACAGCCCCGCGGTGCTGCCTGGGAAGTGTCTGTGGAGGCCCACGCAGGTCTACACCGAAGGCGCTTTTGACGGGCTGAGACTGTAGATTCGGCTTCTTTCAGTCAGCTCCTGAGCCGGCAGCTTCGTTAAGACACTCTAGTGTTTTCCTTTAAAATGACCTAAAGAACGCTGATGAAATCAAGACATTAGTAAGCATGAAATTAAGTTCTTGTGAAAATGTTTTCAGAAAAGCAGTTTCCTTACTTGAGGGAAAGAAGGGAAATATCTCTGAGTATTGCCAGCAGCATTTGAATAGATGATGTAACCAGATTTGCACAACTGAAGTCACGTTTACGATTCTTCATATTTTCCGGTAATTTCTAAGAGCTGTGATTTGGTGACTGTATTCTGAGGAGATGATTTTACGCAACCTGGAGGCTGTGTAGAGTCACTGGCAGTGGAATCCGACGTGGTCGGGGAGGGCTTCAGAAGGAGGGGGCACTCTTCCCTCACTGCCACAGCCCGTGCCCAGGCCTCTGCCTACACAATCCCCCCCAGCGGGGGTGTGCAGGCTTCAGACGCTACTCAACAGGTGCTCAAAACCATCAGCTGACCCCAGATATCATACCTGATGCTTAAACTTGCGTAGGACTTGAGAATTCCAAAACGACGATAGGTTATCCAGCTTTCAGGTTCACTGTGATCTTTGAGACTCTACGAAGCAGAGAGCAACAATCACCACTTTTCAAAATATAAGAACGCTGAGATTCAGACATCCTGGTAATTTTCCCCAATTAAACTCAGCTTCTGAATGACTGGACTGGGACAAACACCTACGTCCCCATTAGTGTGTATACGTCTTTCTCCTAAACCCAGACAGTCTGGCACATGGTTTGAGAGTAGAGACAGCTGTCCACTTCCAAATGCTTACTTTTCTCCCGGTGAGCTTTCAAGGATAACTTCCAGCTTGAAGAAAGAAGCTGAACAGTCCATATTCAATTCCATTTTTGTATTTAACTTTTCTCAAGCTCTTAGTCAAGATGCTACACAAGTTGAGTCCACTGAACTTTGGACGGTACAATTCCTGGCACAGGATCTGATTGAAATGCGTGCTCACTGCCCTGTGGATGGCTGGAGGGAATGACCCTGTTTTCACTTATTTGTATGCCTGTCTGCTTTTGATGAGAATGAAGGAATCAGAAAATGAATATTCAGTCCAAAGCTATGAATTTTTTAACAGCATATGGTAGAGGAAGGCACTGCTTGCTTGATTCTCAGAAAGGGCAGTGTTTAGCTGATGTTTCAGAGGTGGAGACTTTTATTGTCATGACATAAAACGGCATTTGACCAGAGAACCTGGGGTGGTGTGTCCCCACCCCATGGAAACACTGCCTATTTTCTGAGCGAAATGAACAGACAATGCACGATGGAGGAGAAACCAGCATTCCACCCGGGGCAGCTGATTTCAGCACAGGCCTGATGTGGTCAGAGCTGAGGTGGCAGGACCTGCGGCTTGCAGCCTGCCTGCCTGTGGCCCTCCGTGGATAGCTGCAAGTCAATGGCCATCCCGTGCCTGAGATTCAAGTTCCACGAACTTTCCCATTTCCAAATTCCAATACAAGCATGAAGATCTAAAGTATTCTCCTTGGATAAATTAGGCTCCTAAACATTCAGTGCCCACATCTTCATCCTTATTTCTCTCAATCTGCTGGGTCAGGCAGAGGATGCCGACCGCGGGTGGCATCTGGTTCCTGCCTTGCTCCCTGCTGCCGGGCTGACGTGGCTCCCTGTTTAGTGCTCTCACCACAGAGAAGGGTAGACAATAGAACCTAATATTAGTAACAACAAAAGACAATGTTTTCTCCTCCCTTCACTGCCGGGGTCCTCCCAGTCTCACAGGGAGAATTAGGTATTCAGCCGTGTGCTCTTCTGGCGCTCCAAGGTGGAGTGGTAGAGGATGACACGGGCAGCGGGACACACACAGCGGGCTCGTGAGGGTGTGTGCGCGGCAGCCAGGCAGACAGCCAGGCAATGTGGGCCATCGGCCGCCAGCTTGGGTCTCAGGACAGACCAACACTCTGGAACTCGAGGCTTCCATCAGGCCGAGCTTCCTGGTCTCTGGTCTGTGTGGGCATCCACCCTTCCCTTTTCACGGAGGAGACATAAATATCGGTCAACCACAGGCTTCAAATTGTTCTCGCTGTGCTCAGGTCAAAGAGCAAACTCTGCAGCACTAGCTGTTTCGTCATCTGAAAAGGAACTATTTCACAAAGGAGTCTCAGGATCCTGGAGAATTCAACTCTTGTCTTGAACAGAATTTCATATGCGTTTTCAGGACTGACTTGTCAGCAAAGCGCGCACGGGAAAGAGCATCACAGGGCTGGGTTTAGACCTCAGAGACCGTCCCCGGCCCAGGGCTCCGTGCTCTCCTATGACTGCAGCTGTTTCAACTGACAACCACCTTGCCTTTGTCAATAATTTGTATAAAATTTGGGTAAATCAGGTAGAAAATAATAGGAGACAGCAGATAACATTGCAGACTCAGCCTAGATGGTTCACAGCAGGCCCTTCCCAGAGCCAAGGCGGCAGGCGGCAGGCCCTCCCTTCCCAGAGCCAAGGTGGCAGGTGGCAGGTCCTCCCTTCCCAGAGCCGGGGCGGCAGGCGGCAGGCCCTCCCTTCCCAGAGCCGGGGCGGCAGGCGGCAGGCCCTCCCTTTCCAGAGCCAAGGTGGCAGGTGGCAGGTCCTCCCTTCCCAGAGCCGGGGTGGCAGGCGGCAGGTCCTCCCTTCCCAGAGCCGGGGTGGCAGGCGGCAGGCCCTCCCTTCCCAGAGCCAAGGTGGCAGGTGGCAGGTCCTCCCTTCCCAGAGCCAAGGTGGCAGGCGGCAGGTCCTCCCTTCCCAGAGCCGGGGTGGCAGGCGGCAGGCCCTCCCTTCCCAGAGCCAAGGTGGCAGGTGGCAGGTCCTCCCTTCCCAGAGCCAAGGTGGCAGGCGGCAGGTCCTCCCTTCCCAGAGCCGGGGCGGCAGGCGGCAGGTCCTCCCTTCCCAGAGCCAAGGTGGCAGGTGGCAGGTCCTCCCTTCCCAGAGCCAAGGTGGCAGGCGGCAGGTCCTCCCTTCCCAGAGCTGGGGCGGCAGGCGGCAGGTCCTCCCTTCCCAGAGCCAAGGTGGCAGGTGGCAGGCCCTCCCTTCCCAGAGCCAAGGTGGCAGGTGGCAGGCCCTCCCTTCCCAGAGCCAAGGTGGCAGGTGGCAGGCCCTCCCTTCCCAGAGCCAAGGTGGCAGGTGGCAGGCCCTCCCTTCCCAGAGCCAAGGTGGCAGGTGGCAGGCCCTCCCTTCCCAGAGCCGGGGCCGCAGGCGGCAGGCCCTCCCTTCCCAGAGCCAAGGTGGCAGGTGGCAGGTCCTCCCTTCCCAGAGCCGGGGTGGCAGGTGGCAGGCCCTCCCTTCCCAGAGCCAAGGTGGCAGGTGGCAGGCCCTCCCTTCCCAGAGCCAAGGTGGCAGGTGGCAGGTCCTCCCTTCCCAGAGCCGGGGTGGCAGGTGGCATGCTTCCAGTGCCCATCACGCATACCCGGTGTTGGGGCTTCCATCTCTGCCGGGGCATCCTCTTCCCAGAAGGGAGAGAATGTGCTTATCTGTCCCTGAATGCTGACACCAGGGTCTCTGGGAAGCCGGCTGCTCTGGAGGCAGAGACTTCATTACCTTCTGTGGGTAGAGAGCCTTGTGGCAAGTTCTCAGCAAGAAACCAATAGAAGCTGCATTTCCTGCAGCTGTGCTCTCTTGCTTCTCCTCTGTGGGAAGGTGGAGAGAGGAAGTCTGCTGTGGACTGCAGGTCCCAGGCCACCTCCTTCATTGTGGATCCCGAGACCTGACCCACTGGACGTCAACAGAGGGGAACCCTGCGGCCAGGTCATCCCATTGTGATTACATGGGCTTCCCCTGTGTCAGCTTTTCCTCAGTCTCAGAGGCATCCTGTTCTCCTACTCTCATGGATACG
Organism: Callithrix jacchus; assembly: GCF_049354715.1. NCBI lineage: Eukaryota > Metazoa > Chordata > Mammalia > Primates > Cebidae > Callithrix > Callithrix jacchus. The sequence goes on from NC_133515.1 coordinate 114,073,762, forward strand.
GATATTTGCTCCACCAGCCTAACTTCTTCCATTCTGTTTCTTGTTCTGTTCGGGCTTGTGATTGTTTCTCCAGAACATGGCACCTCTTACCTTGCTGTGCACTGAAATCACCCATGGCCTGTGGCCACGGATCCCGGGGCCCTGCCTGCAGACTTTTGGATACTGTGGATCTGACTAGGATTTTTTTTTTTTTTGAGATGGAGTTTTGCTTTTGTTACCCAGGCTGGAGTGCAATGGCGCGATCTCGGCTCACCGCAACCTCCACCTCCTGGGTTCAGGCAATTCTCCTGCCTCAGCCTCCTGAGTAGCTGGATTACAGGCACGTGCCACCGTGCCCAGCTAATTTTTTGTATTTTTAGTAAAGATGGGGTTTCACCAGGTTGACCAAGATGGTCTCGATCTTTTGACCTCATGATCCACCCGCCTTGGCCTCCCAAAGGAAGGCCTCCGCTGCCTCTGCTGCTGCTGCTCCAGAGACTTCACTTTGCAAAGCTCTGCTTCAGAAGGAAGGAAACAAGGGGCTCCCTGGGACGAAGGCCGTCCTTCTGAGGGTGCAGGATAGTTCACAGTTGTGTGGGATTCTTCATGGGGAAAGGGATGGTTCACGGCTGCTTGGGATTCCCCAGGGGGATGGTTCACAGCTGCGTGGGATTCCCCAGGGGGATGGTTCACGACTGCGTGGGATTCTGCAGGGAGATGGTCCACGGCTGCGTGGGATTCCCCACGGGGATGGTTCACAGCTGCGTGGGATTCCCCAGGGGGATGGTTCATGGCTGCGTAGGATTCTGCAGGGGATGGTCCACGGCTGCGTGGGATTCCCCACGGGGATGGTTCACAGCTGCGTGGGATTCCCCAGGGGGATGGTTCACGGCTGCGTGGGATTCTGCAGGGGATGGTCCACGGCTGTGTGGGATTCCCCAGGGGGATGGTTCACGGCTGCATGGGATTCCGCAGGGGATGGTCCACGGCTGCGTGGGATTCCCCTGGGGGATGGTCCACGGCTGCGTGGGATTCCTCCCAGGGGGATGGTTCACGGCTGCATGGGATTCCGCAGGAGGATGGTCCACGGCTGCGTGGGATTCCCCAGGGGGATGGTCCACGGCTGCGTGGGATTCCTCCCAGGGGGATGGTTCACAGCTGCATGGGATTCCGCAGGAGGATGGTCCACGGCTGCGTGGGATTCCCCAGGGGGATGGTTCATGGCTGCGTAGGATTCTGCAGGGGATGGTCCACGGCTGCGTGGGATTCCCCAGGGGGATGGTTCACGGCTGCGTGGGATTCCCCAGGGGGATGGTTCACGGCTGCGTGGGATTCTGCAGGGGATGGTCCACGGCTGCGTGGGATTCCCCAGGGGGATGGTCCACGGCTGCGTGGGATTCCCCAGGGGGATGGTTCACGGCTGCGTAGGATTCTGCAGGGGATGGTCCACGGCTGCGTGGGATTCCCCAGGGGGATGGTTCACGGCTGCGTGGGATTCCCCAGGGGGATGGTCCATGGCTGCGTGGGATTCCCCAGGGGGATGGTTCATAGCTGCGTGGGATTCCCCAGGGGGATGGTTCATGGCTGCGTAGGATTCTGCAGGGGATGGTCCACGGCTGCGTGGGATTCCCCAGGGGGATGGTTCACGGCTGCGTGGGATTCCCCTGGGGGATGGTTCATAGCTGCGTGGGATTCTGCAGGGGGACGGTCCACGGCTGCGTGGGATTCCTCCCAGGGATAGTTCATGGCTGCATGGGATTCCTCCTGGGCCCCTCTGCATGTCTTACTGCTCAACCTTACATTGAAATAAGTAATTTATTTCAAAGAAGTCCTTACAATGAACATTTCAGACCTTTACAATACCTACTTTCAGAAAATTTGACTTTATGCATAGTCTAAATCCTTCTTTCCCTTACATTCTTAAATCTAAATTAGCAAAATCGACTTTGAATGTGGATTTAAAACTTATAGGTTGACAACCTGTGTGAGATTAGGTAGGCTGAGGAATAATTATCTCCAAACCAAGTAGGGTCTGAGCAGTGCACCCCTGGGTCCAAGTGCGGGGCTCTAAGACACTCCAGCCCTCAGAACCAACCCGGATCAGACCCCCGCTCCCCTCCAGCCCCCCTCCTGAGGCCCCTCCTTCTGACACTGTTTCTGCCACACAGTCTCGCTCCCATGAGGTTGACGTGGCTCTCCTTCCCGGTGCTTCTGTGGTCCTGTACCCGGGCGCGCTCAGTATGATGCATCTAGAGTCTCTTTCTCTTAGGCTGACCTTGGAGCTTGGCATTGACTTACGCTGGATATTTTTGCCATCCTTTTCTGTACCGCTGTGCTCCTGAGAACGGGGCTAGGCAGATACCAACCCAGAGAAGGTGGTAGAAATAAGGTCTTCTGAGTAGCAGTGAGAAGGCATCTGCATCAATTGGTCACTCCATAAAATGATGCCAGCAAGGGACAGAGAGCTTGGGAAAATGTGTTGACATTGTGATTAAATTGATTCGAGGTGACCTGCAGGCAGGGGCATTGGAAGGACGGGATGTTCTGGGTATGGGCTGTGAAAGCTGACCTCAATATTCCAGACAGAGGCTGGGTTCCATGACAGGGAGATGTGGGAGGAGCCTGAGAATTAATAAATGCAGCTTTGGCTGAAGCAGGAGAGTCCCTCGCCCGAGTCCCGGTGCCCTGGGAGACGTGAGAGGAAGAGTGTCCTCATTCCTGTTTGTGCTCCTGACCTCCGGGCTGCGGTCCAGCCCCCACTTCACCAGAACTACCCTTCTGTCCTTCTCACACTAAGCCAGACCCCAGGACACCAACACCAGCAGGCACTCTCAGACTCATCTATCTCTTCCCAAGGCCATCGGATACCTTTGCCTGGCTGTCCTTTCTGAAACACATTTTCCCTGATTTCTGTAAAACACCAGGGTGTCCCTCTCCAGATGGAAGATTTCTACACAGCCCCAAACATGAGAAACTCAGAGAGTCCAGCCCCCTCCCTCCCAGGTGTCTCATGACATCTTCCATCCCCCCAATGTCACCTGCCGTGGTGGAGTCACTGGCAAGGTCACGTTCACATCTGGTGCTCACACTTCTCTGAGCCCCAGGCCACCTGCCTGACACCAGCCCTTGGCTGTCCCTAAGATTCATCTATTCCAGTCTGGACTCTCAGTTTGCAGCCAGAGAGCTTGACACTGAGACTTTATTCTCTTGCTAGTGGGGTGTCCTAACCTAGAAATCTAGACTTACTGCCCCTGATAGCAGGGAGCCTTTGGGATTCCCTGAGCAGGGCGTTGCTCAGGCTGCCTTCAGGGTTCCCACACTGCAGACTCTAACTTTTGGCTAAGCTGCGACTGTCTGAGTTTTAGAGATTATGGACTCCCTGTCAACTTGGTCACCCTCTTTTCAAAGCCACAGGTTAAAGAGACGTGAGTCCTCCGTGGTCGCTGGGGATAAAGACCCTGCAATTTGGCATACTTTTGTCTTAGTGTTAATTTTATAATCTCACATTTCAATACTCCACTACCATCTGACAAAGGGCTAATATCCAGAATCTACAAAGAACTAAAACAAATATACAAGACAAAAAGCAGTTTTAAAACTGGGAATGGAATTCAGAGTCAGGAGGCCTGGGCTTCCACCTGACTGGGCGTGTGGGTGTGTGAGGTGCAGAACTGCTAACGCTTCAGATGCCTTGTCTACAGGGTGGCAGCATGACCGGGTCCATGTCTACTCATGCCTATGCACCTGCCTCTGTCTACCTGTCTCCACTACCATCGATCTATCTACACATTTGCCTATCTATCTATCTATCCATCATCTGATTGTCTCATCCCCCAACTCTATCATCTATCATCCGTTTATGTACCTCTATCTATATAACGATCCATTATCTTTCTGTGTGTCTATCGGAAAGTGCTTTGCAATCAGCCTAGCACCTACGTGTTTTGAGACAGGTCGTCTTTTTGGGATCTGCCAGATCTGAGTGGTGATACAGACAATGGGATTCAGACGCTGGGTTCCCTTTGTAGGGAGCCACAATATCTCCACAGCCAGTGACAATTTCAGTGGAAAATCCGGGCAACTCTGAATTGTGGCAGATAAGAGCTCTTATATCACACTTTGTCCTGCAACCATCATGTGTTTGCCGCCCCCCCCCCACCGGGGAGTCAATCCTACCCCAGGGATGGAGAGTCAGGAACATGCATGGAACACGTTTGGTTAAAGACTCACGTGAAACATATCAAGCAGTCCAACTGCGGGAAAGCATTCACCTCCACGGAGACTCAAATAATACTGCGTCCCTATGAAAACTATCTTTTTTATGTCAGAAAATATTTTCCTTCACCACTGGAGACAGCATTACATTTTGTGGTCATTTTTGTAAGAGTCTAAAATATCTCACCCCAGTGAAGGACGCCTCCCGGGCTTTGTTTAGACAGAGGTGGAATAGGTAAATGCGAGTACCTGGCACGGGGCCCTTCTCAGGTGCTCAGAGGACGCAAGTTCAGTCTCGTCTCATTGGCTGATGATGCAGTTTCTTTCTGTTCACTTTAGAAGGAGCTTCTCACTTTAACACTGGCTCTTCCGAAGACGCTTGGAGGCACTGTTTAGGTCAAAAGGCGGTGTCTTTAGGTTGCTTTCTGCCACAAGGATACATTTTTTTGTGAAAGCCCTTCCAAAATTAGGATTCCAGCTACTGGCATTCTCTAGTAAAGTGTGCCGTCGGAGGCTGATTCGCTTGGGTAATCTCCAAAGATAAATGCCAGGCCACAGTAATGGAGAAAGACATTACTCACATTCACAAGATATTTTCCAGAGAGAAAGAACTTTTAAAAGTTGTTCGAGAGCCACATTGAATTCACTATATGTTTCTGTGGCTAGAAATCATAGCCAGAAATAGACATTCACTGATTGCCTGTTTTCCATGAAATATGGCTGGCTTCATAGCGCAAAAAAAGCGCCAGAGTCTGTTTTGAAATATGCATCTTTCAAAGTTAGAAATAAATTTAGAGGTTGATCATATTGATTTTTCACGAGGAATTGATGGAACAAAGCCATCTTCTGGGTGGCTTCAGAGAAAAGTGATCTGGTGATTGTCGAGCTCTATGCACTCCAGCACTGTGTGAGCATTATTTAGAATAACTTCAAGCCACTTCCAGCCAGGTCAACAGAGGCTCAGCAAGCTCCTGAAATCCTGCTTGTATTTCATAATCAGAAGACACACTCCAATGACTTCGAGGAATTCCGATTTCTTGTGAAAGCCCTTCACCAATCAAATAACTGCATCGCAAGTTAGATTAAGAAGGAAGCCACTCAGCAGTGCTCACCGAATAACTGATTATGTCTTGTCTGGTTTTTGTTGTTTTTTTTTTGCATAAGGATGTCATAGAATCTTCTTGTGAGACAAATTTGAACAGCATTTTAAAATGACAGAGTATTGAGTTTTTATTCTTGTTTGGACAATGTTATCCTCATTCAAACAACATTCTGGAAATGCCCGTTGTGTTGTAAATAATGGAGGTGGAAAAAGGATGTCCCCAGCTGGCACTTCCACGGACACACAATGGGCCATTCATAAAGTACAACGTCTTCACGGAAAAAGAATCTAAACAGCTTAGACTTCTAAGGTGAAAAGAATCAAGACTCAACATTGGTGAATGTTCGCTCTGTGTTCTCTGTGTTAGACTTTGGGTAGATCATCCCCTACGTTACCTGAAAATCATCCTGCGGTAATTTTTGGCATATGCCCATAGAGATGAAGGAAATTCAGAGAGTGGCCAAAAAGCTTGTAGTCAGCTACGTAGTTGGTGTAAAGGAATTGCTGGTGAGGCAATGCTGGCCCCTGTAGTAAACAGCAGGTGTCACTGGCTGCAGATGGCAGAACATTGTTTCTGACTTGAGGCTGGGCCTGCTCAGGGGGAAGGAGGCCTCCACCCTGGTGGTCTTCAGAGAACCAAGGACATCTGAGCACAAGGCAGGCTGGGGACCCTGGTCTTTTTCTGTCCGCTGGGTGAAGAAGAAATGGATTGGGTCATTAACTAGTCTTGCCACAGAGTCCTTCTCTCCTTTCTCCTAAACGAGACACCCAAAGCCCCATCCAGCCGCTGCACCCAGCGCGAAGTCCAGACCCTCTGGGCGCCGTGCCTCCTCTCCATCAGCCACGATGGCACTTCTCGTTCACTGCACTGTCAGTAGAAAGACGCGTTTTCCATCTCTCAAAAGGCAGGGCGAGGTAAGTTAGGAGGCTCCTGTAGATGGAAAAGAACAAGGCTGTGAACACAGACCCACAGCAATCCAAGCCCCACCGGGCGGGCAGCATCAGGCTCTATGCCGTGGATTTGGGGGCCCCTTGGCTTGGTCCTGTTTCCTGTGGGATTATTCCTTCTCCACCCCCTGAGTCATTGATGAGCCTTAAAGGGGAGGGTAGAGCTTGAACATCATTAGTCAGCAAGTGACCACCAACCCAACACAGCCTCGCAACCAGCATCCACCTCGAGAAAGATGGTTTCGGCCATGCACAAGATTCCCACCCTTGCTTCAGCCTCTATCCGGAGGGTCACACTCTCCCAGTTCCTAAGGGCGCAGATCAGCTGGGCCTGTCTGTGCCCGTGTGCAGATGGAATCAGGCAGTGTCTTCATGTCTCCTTCATTCCGCCCCACGTTTGGTCTGTGAGGCTGCAGCCCATCTGCTGTCTGCTGTGCCGTGGTGCACATTATGACAGCCTACGTGATCGTCCATTCCACAGCTGAAGGACACTCTTGAAGTTTCCAGCCGAGTTTCACTGCTAGTGTGAATGCCGCGTCTGTAAGCGTGTTTTTGGTAAACTTACATGTGCACCTTCATAGGTAGGTAGGCACGTATTCAGCTCCGGTGGATGTTGCTACACTTTCTCCCCCATGTGGTTTTACTAATCCACACTTCTGCCAGGAGCATATGTGAGCTCTGCTGGCTGCAAACCCCTCGTGCCCTTGGAATGTGCCATCTTTGCCTCCTTCACACCTTGTCTTTGGTGGATATGCGGCCATTGCCTGGCATTTCCACTGTGCGGTTTCAGATATGGGGACTGTCTTTCTGGATCCTGTGTCCTGTGCTGGGCTACATAATAGCACTGAATTTGTTTCTCTACACAGAAGAAGGAGATTGTTCTCAGCTGGGCATAGTGGCTCACACCTATAATCCCAGCACTTTGGGAGGCCGAGGTGGGCGGATCACCTGAGGTTGGCAGATCACCTGTGGTTGGGAGTTCAAGACCAGCCTGACCAACATGTAGAAACCCTGCCTTTACCAAAAATGCAAAAAATTAGTGGGGTGTGGCAGCGCATGCCTGTGATCCCAGCTACTCACAGGGCTGAGGCAGGAGAATTGCTTGAGTCAGGGAGGCAGAGGTTGCAGTGAAGCGAGATTGTATCATTGCACTCCAACCTGTGCAACAAGAGCAAACAAACTCTGTGTAAAAATAAATAAATAAGTAAACTATAAATAAAAAAGAAGGCCACTTGGAAGCACTGTTTAGTCAAAAGTTGATGTGGAAATCACAGCGGGCACAGAACAATGCCGACCCCAGACCTGCGCGGCAGAAGACTCCTCAAAGCTGTGGCCCCTGAGGGCTGTGAAGGGGCCGCACCTCCACCCAGCGTGCTGCTCTCAGGAAACCGCCACAGGCACCAGTGACAGAGACGACTGTGCTTGGCTGACTGTGTTGAGTTACACCACCAGAAAACTATCCTTGAACATTTCAGACGTTTGCCAGCAGAAATAACTAAATCATTGGGTCCTCAAAGGCTTGAAGAAATTGCCTTCTAGAACTCAAAAAGCAGGAAATAAAACTGGAAATTAAAAAAGAAATGCTTTGAGAAAAACTTTAAAAACCCACAAAAATTTCTAGTTCAAGAAAACAAAATGTATGCTTGTGGCATAAAGCAACCTAAAGGCATCCGACATGTAAGGTGTGAGGGACACACACATTCAGTCAGCTGCACTTTGCATGTGGGGACTCTGTGTCCATAAAGACTTCAAATTGTCCAAACCAAATTTAACAATCAGGCAACGATCGTCAGACTAACTCCAGCTGGGTCTGACCCTGAAGGGAAGAGATATTGTTTGTTCAAAGTCACACTTCTTTACTGCCCTTCCCTAACATAATCTTCTATTTAAATAGAATTATAAAGTTGTGTATTAAGTCCATCCTAGTGGGAGGATAATGGTGCTTGTTGAGGTGTGGCCATTATATTTTAAAATGCTTTTCACTTCATAAGCTGACATTAAAAAGACAAGTATTTTATTTTCAGGTGTAGTGATGAATTTAAAAATAGTTAAAATAAGCAAATATCTACTGTGCATCAACCATGAGCCATTGCTTTAGGGCCCTGGAGAGGACGGGGGTGCAAACAGGATCAGCATGAATGGGGCAAACATCTACCTACAAGAGTCCCTTTGATCTACGGAAAATGGCAGCAAGGATATGATAAGCAAAACCAAAGCTCCAGGGAAGAAAAGCAAGGGAGGAACTCAGTGTGAGCAGATGCACCACACAGAGAAGACTCCGTCTCACCTGACACTGCAGGAGGCAATGTCACCAGGTGGGAAAGAACGATGTATGTCCCTAGATGCGAAAGCTCGAGAGAGCCTTGCTGGTGCCAGAGACCCCGGGAGCGAGGCTTGAGGGAGCAGTGGCTGGATCTGGACTGAGAATTGCAAACAGGGTGCTGTGGCCTGCAGATGAAGCCCGGATGCTTTGATCTCTGTGAACTCTTCCTATCTGGTTCTGCTTGTAACAATGCAATATCAATCTTCCTCCCAGCCAACAACCTTCCAGAGGTTGCCAGCAATTACAGGAAAACAATCCATGGTCCTCCAATAGGAATCTAAAGCCTCCTCCTTCCTCTGCCCCCGATCCTCGTGGCCTGATTTCCACTCCTTCCTCTGCCCCCCACCCTTGTGGTCTGCCTTCCACTCCTTCCTCTGCCCCCCACCCTTGTGATCTGATTTCCACTCCTTCCTCTGCCCCACACCCTTGTGGTCTGATTTCCACTCCTTCCTCTGCCCCCCACCCTTGTGATCTGATTTCCACTCCTTCCTCTGCCCCCGACCCTCGTGGCCTGATTTTCACTCCTTCCTCTGCCCCCCACCCTCGTGGTCTGACTTCCACTCCTTCCTCTGCCCCCCACCCTTGTGGTCTGACTTCCACTCCTTCCTCTGCCCCCAACCCTCGTGGCCTGACTTCCACTCCTTCCTCTGCCCCCCACCCTCGTGGTCTGATTTCCACTCCTTCCTCTGCCCCCCACCCTTGTGGTCTGCCTTCCACTCCTTCCTCTGCCCCCGACCCTCGTGGCCTGATTTCCACTCCTTCCTCTGCCCCCGACCCTCGTGGCCTGACTTCCACTCCTTCCTCTGCCCCCCACCCTCGTGGTCTGATTTCCACTCCTTCCTCTGCCCCCCACCCTTGTGGTCTGCCTTCCACTCCTTCCTCTGCCCCCCACCCTTGTGGTCTGACTTCCACTCCTTCCTCTGCCCCCCACCCTTGTGGTCTGATTTCCACTCCTTCCTCTGCCCCCCACCCTTGTGGTCTGACTTCCACTCCTTCCTCTGCCCCCCACCCTTGTGGTCTGACTTCCACTCCCGTCCAGTGGAGACGTGCTTGATCCAGGCAGGCCTCCATACACCACGTGCAGCGTTGTTCCTGCCGGGAAACATTTCACACATTCAACCCCATCAAAGGGGCAGGTGGAGGGAGGCCAAGGACTCCACATTCATCCAACAGAGAAAATGGATCTCTTAATCAGGCAATGGAGGTTGGCAAGGGTTGGCTTCTGTTTATTTTTCATAAAGAAGAAGCAATCCTAGGCTCTGGAGCTGCCAGGGACTTCTGAGGCGATCGGGTGGAGGACTATGCTGTGGCATTTGAATCATCCTTGTGAAAGAGTAGGGAGAACGTGGCTCGACGATGATTTTACCCCCTTTCTAGGGAATTTGTTGCCTTGCAAGGCAAAGTGTCCACTTGCTACATGGTTTTCTAATCCAATTCAATAAAGCAACTCCACTAGAAACATCTGCAAAGTTTGTATGGAGTCTCATAACAGTAAGATAAAATAGAAAAATTTACATAAATTATTTATTTCTGAGTTTCTGATTACAGCATTGTATCTTAAAATAGGGCAAGCTTAGCTCCATCATACTTCAGTGAATTTCAATGTAGGCAAACCACTGCACAGAGATTGATAAACTTGAAGTGGACAGCTTAAGGCTGGAGCGGGGCTATGGCATTCTGTCTTACGAGGTGGTCAGCTTCTTTGACTACTGTGAATCAGTGATTTAGAAAGGATTTCGTGACTTACGTTAATAATGTGCACTATGCGAATTCGTTCTAATTAACTTAGATAATTAATAATTGATTATACTAATTAATAATTAAGCATTCTTTCTGATTCAGAGGTTCGTTTTCAGAAAGACCTAGTGGGTATTGAACGTGCGCCAGATGAGGATGAAATCTGACCCACACTTAGGAGACTTCGTGAATACCTGTGCTTTAATTAAATGGTAAAGCTGCGTTATGACGCTCAGGTAGTTAAAACGGTATTTTCACTGAAATTGGGATATATGAGACTTTACCGAATGGTTTATAAGGGGAATTATGGAGTACATATCATATGTGGAACATCATCCAAGATGCTTTAGCTTGTAAAGTACTAATATGATTTCATGATAATCTCAAATATAGACTAGATAAATTCCTGTTTTAAATAAGATACAGAAGAGTGAATTCTTAAGCAGGTCCACACTAGTTAGAAAGAATACGACTGAAAAGCTACATTTTCTGTATGGCTATTATAGGACAGATTCTCCTATGCCCACTAAACACAGCAAAATTAACTCCAGATACATGGGCTCCATTAATAAAAACTGATCAATTATGGAAATGTAGCTCAAGTAACACTGTTTAGTTAAAATCTGCTGAAAACCTGCCTGCGACTCTTGTCTCCTGCTCTTGGAGCCCCTCAGATCTCCGGCCGATCCCCTCTGCACCAGCCCTGCCCTGAGGCCTTGAGGAGCAAAGGAACCCCACTCCCAGACACAGCGAGCCTGCACTAAGAGCGCTCCACCATCCCTTTTCTCTGATTAGAGCATGTTTTTGTCTCGCCCTACATCCCGCGGCGCCTTCAGCTCCTGAGAGGGAGTTCCTGGTCAACAGCTAAGAGGGAAGGAGCCTGGCTAGCGTAGGTCACATGCCAGCTTCTGCCACACTGCCAGCAACATGCAGAGATCACCTGTGCCAGACACGCCCCGGGTAACTCCCCAAGTTATTTCCCAAGAGCTGCAGCTTGTGCCAACCCAGGAGCAGGCAGAGTCTGTGGCATCACACTCAGCGGGTGGGTTTAGATGAGACAGACCAGTCATCCCTGGCCCACAGATGCAGAGCGACAGACCAGTCAGCCCCCTAGTCAGCACATGTGGACAGAACAGGCATCACCCCTGGCCCGTAGGTGCGGAAGGAACAGATCATAACCCCTGCCAGCAGGTGCAGAAGGGACAGGTCATAATCACCAGCCAGCAGGTGCAGAAGGGACAGGTCATAATCACCAGCCAGCAGGTGCAGAAGGGACAGGTCATAATCACCAGCCAGCAGGTGCAGAAGGGACAGGTCATAATCACCAGCCAGCAGGTGCAGAAGGGACAGGCATCGCCCCTGGCCTGGCAGGTGCAGAAGTGATGGGTCTTAATTCCCACTGGCAGGTGCAGAAGGGACAAGCCTCACCCCCAGCTGGCAGGTGCAGAATGGACAGGTCATAACCCCTGGCTGGCAGGTGCAGAATGGACAGGTCATAACCCCCAGCTGGCAGGTGCAGAAGGGACAAGCCTCACCCCCAGCTGGCAGGTGCAGAATGGACAGGTCATAACCCCTGGCTGGCAGGTGCAGAAGGGACAGGTGTCATCCCTGCCAGCAGGTGCAGAAGGGACAGGTGTCACCCTGCCAGAAGATGCAGAGGGACAGGCGTCACCCCAGCCAGCAGGTGCAGAGGTGCCCTTTCAGCAGTTGGACATGAGGCCAAAAAGCAGAAGCTGAGGGAGGGTGCTGGGGCATTCCTGGAGCTCTAGAAGCCAAGGCCTGTGCCTGCCCCAGGGCTGACCTTGCACACAGTCCCAGGCACTGGGGAGTCAGGGCATCCGGTGGGGCCCTGAGCAGGATGCACCTCTCCCAGACTTGACCACAGAAGCTGGGTGTGCTAAGTGCGCCTTATGGACACCGTCAGGTTGAGGCTATTCCACAGGAAATGGACGGTCAGCCCTTCCTTGGTCCTTGGACTCTCCCCCTGCCCCTACTGTGGGTGAACACTGCCTGTACCCTGTGCTCTAGAGGGGAAGGCTCTGGGCACTGGGGTCACCCTGTTCATGCCAGTTGTGGTGTGCTCCCTCTGCACTCCCCTCTGGGCTCCCTTCCGTGCTTCTCTCACGGTGCTTGCTCTCCGACCTCCTGCCTAGAACCCGGAGGGATAATGGCATGTTGCCTGAGCTACCCGTCCGTGTTCCTCTATCGGGGCAGCCTGAGGATGAGGGCGGACTTGCTCTCTTTCATTTTGTCTCAGGGATGTGCCAGGATGACATGATGTAGCCCACCCGGCCACACAGGTCCCGGTGAGGCATATCCTGCAGCACTTGGCTGTCTCTTCAGTGCTGAATCTGGAATCTGGCTGGGCCAAGAGAAGGAAGAGGGAGGCTCTGTACCCTGGTGAGGGGGTGGGTGTGAGGGTCTGTGGGTGCTTGTGAGAGAGGCAGACCCCGACTCTCCACTGCAGCCCCTTCCTCAGCATCGGCAGCTATCACTCAGAAAACTGAATGAGGATAAGTTCTGACTGTGTTTTTGTAACGTGTTGAAATAGACTTCACATTACAAACCACATTCAGGATTTAATATTTCTTTATTTTACTACAAGAGGTTGATCTTTATTAAATATATATTTCATGCTGGTTTGTGAAGCTTTAAATATGAACTATGAGAATCCTTTTGCAATGGGGTCATTTATTTTCAGGAAAAGGCAATACGTCTTTGCAGCAGAAACTTCCTGAGGCATATCCGTGCAGGGCCCCCTGTGTCTTTAATCACTCTGCGCAGGCCAAGAGGAAACTCATTTTCATCTGTTTAATTGTTGGCGTCACCAAGGACAATTATGTCCAGAACAGGTTCTCTGCTACTGACGGTGTTAATTCACTGCACGAGTTGGCACCGATATTATTTAAGACCAACAGGTATCACAAAGAGAATTCCTCACTCGGTGAGCCGTGTGTGTGGCCCCAGCCTGCCCAAAGGAAAGTTGGTGTCAGCAGAATCCAGACGTCAACGGGATGAAAGCTTCTTCCATGAGGATCAGTGGCAAGGGAGCGGCACGTGTGCTGGCTGGGGATGCATTCCTCCTGGTGGAGCGGATTCCTCATGACGGATCCCTCTGTGGTTTGTAAGAGGAGACCAGAAAGCTGCTGCCTCTGGAAGGGGCCATCCAGGGACCCCGGCTCGCTGACGATGGGGTTTCCCTGCTGGCGTTGGGAGGGGAAGACTGAGTGTTCTCTCACTGTGTTTCCATCAAAAATAGAGTTTCTGTCACTTTGAAGAAACATAAAGCCAGCATAAAATATGGCCTTAGGAAAACCAAGGCCATTCACTGAGCTAGACATGATGGATGGAAAACTCTGATGGGACGGACTCCTCAACTCCCCTGTGTGCTCTTCCAACTCAGGGAGCAGCCGTTTAGGGAATTCTGGAATTTGTGGGTTGCTGTCACATGTGTGCTTTCATGTGTACACAGAAGGATTTACGTACTCCTGTTAGGCATGCACATTCATGTGAACATGGTTTACAGATTCCTGTCACGTGTGTGAATTCATGTGTACATGGTTTACGGATTCCTGTCATGTGTGTGAATTCATGTGTACATGGCTTACGGATTCCTGTCATGCATGTGGATTCATGTGTACCTGGTTTATAGATTCCTGTCATGTGTGTGGATTCATGTGTACATGGCTTATGGATTCCTGTCACATGTATGGATTAATGTGTACATGGCTTACGGATTCCTGTCATGCGTGTGGATTCATGTGTACCTGGTTTAATGTGTACATGGTTTACAGATTCCTGTCATGTGTGTGGATTCATGTGTTCATGGCTTACGGATTCCTGTCATGCATGTGGATTCATGTGTACCTGGTTTAATGTGTACATGGTTTACAGATTCCTGTCACGTGTGTTCATTCATGTGTACATGGAAGTATCAGGTTGAAGGACTCTTCCCTGTGGGGCAGGGTCACGAAGGCCGCATCTTTGAAAGTTAATGAGCGCTGGCCTCTGTCCACGCTAGTCTAGGCCAGCTCCTGTACTTGGAGGAATCTGTTGTGTGAGGACCCACCTCGGTGTGGAGATCTGTGTTAACAACAGCCTCTGCCGCGTTGAGGGCACTGAGCAAGGACCTGTCATGGTTTGTGTGTTACTTCCCTGTGGGATGAGGTGTGTCAGCGCCATTAGGTTCTGATCTAGGGTCAGACGCCAGCTGGGACACAGCCCCCAAGAAAGCAGCCAGGAGGACAGGGTCCCAGGCCTCCACTGGCTCTGAGAGCACTGATCCCTGCTGGCGCTCTGTGTTCTGGAAGGCGCCCCCAGCCAGCCGGGCCCCAGCAGGTCTTATCACTGGCCTGTGCCCAGGGCTCCTCAGGCTCAGCCATGCCCATCTTCATCTCTGCACCAGTAGTCATGTCGGTGTGTCCAGCCTGTGGGAGTCTCTTCCTCCTCTGCTGGCCCGTGTACTCCCAGGCCTCCCTAATCCCCCAAATCCTTCTGGTCTCCACACAGCTCCCCCTCAGCTTTGGCCAGGAGCTCCCACACCCCCAGTCCCCCCCCCCCACAGTCCCCTGACCTCCCCACCCATGTTTCCCTAGGCTGGGGTGCCTCCAGCCCTGCGGACCGTGTCCTGAGCCCGCCTCGCCTGTGTCTGTGTGTGGAAAGCCCTCCAGGTACATCCAATGGCATGGCCAGGGCTGACCATAGGCTCTGGGTTCTAGGCCCTGCGCCCTGGGGCTGACTGCTCTGCATCCACTTCCTGACTCCTAGAGATGGTCCAGTGCCAGGGGAAGGTGTGTGAGGCCCAGACATCCCCAGCCTGCTGCAGAGGTCAGGCACAGTTAGACACTAAGATCGCATCACTTTCTCCCTCGAGGAATATTTCTTATGTTCTTAGAACTTGTAAAACAGGAAAAAAAGAGCCAAACTGTTTCCTTCTACTGCCCTCATACCAGGTTCCACACTTCATCCCTGACACCAGATCAGCCTGGGGGCTCCTCCCAGGCTGACCGGCCCTCCCCTGCCAGCTGGGAGTCCTGTAATTCTGTGTGGGGCTTCTCCCAGGCTGACTGGCTCTCCCTAACCAGCCGAGAGTCTCATAATTTTATGTGGGGCTTCTGCCAGGCCGACAGGCTCTTCCTCACCGGCCGAGAATCGAATAATTCTGTGTGGGGCTTCTCTAGGCTGACCAGCTCTCCGTCACCAGCCAAGAATCTCATAATTCTGTGTGGGGTTCTCCCAGGCTGATGGGGTCTTCCTCACCAGCCAAGAGTCTTATAATTCTGTGTGGGGTTCTCCCAGGCTGAAGGGCTCTCCCTCACAGCCCAGAGTCTCATAATTCTGTGTGTGGCTTCTCCCAGGCTGATGGGCTCTCCCTCACAGCACAGAGTCTCATAATTCTGTGTGGGGTTCTCCCAGGCTGAAGGGCTCTCCCTCACAGCCCAGAGTCTCATAATTCTGTGTGTGGCTTCTCCCAGGCTGATGGGCTCTCCCTCACAGCACAGAGTCTCATAATTCTGTGTGGGGTTCTCCCAGGCTGAAGGGCTCTCCCTCACAGCACAGAGTCTCATAATTCTGTGTGGGGTTCTCCCAGGCTGAAGGGCTCTCCCTCACAGCACAGAGTCTCATAATTCTGTGTGGGGTTCTCCCAGGCTGAAGGGCTCTCCCTCACAGCACAGAGTCTCATAATTCTGTGTGGGGTTCTCCCAGGCTGACTTGCTCTCCCTCACCAGCCGAGAGTCCATATTCAGTGAAGAGGCTCCTCCCAGGCTGGGCAGCTCTCCCTTACCACCGATAGTCCCGTAATTCCATTTACTTCTGCTGCTATCTACCTCGCGACCATGCCAGGTCTCATGGGTTATCAGATCGATGCCATGAAGCTGCCCCACTTCAGGTGCCAGGGAAAGTGGAAGCCTGTAATCTGTGGGGTTCCCTGTGACTCCTCCTTGGGTTCAATCGTGCTAGAATGGGCTCACAAACTCAGAAAACACTTAACTTACATTCACCCGTTTATCACAGAAACTCAGGAACAGCAGATGGAAGAGTTGCAGGGGGCACTGTAGGGGTCTGGAACCTCCATGCCCTCTCGGGGGGCCCCATCTTCCCAGCACCCCTACAGGAGTCCTCACCCAGCACAGCAGTTTCCATCACTGGTCAGTGGTGATGACATCTGTCCCAAGCCCCTCCCCCTCTTCTGAGGTCTGGGTGAGGGTGAGGGTCTCTAACCCACCAGTCATACCCCTGCTTCCCCTGGCAAGCAACCGTTAACCTCTGGCTGTCTAGGGGCTTTCCTAAAACCATCTCAAGGTCAGGTCAGGAGTGGCTTAAATAAGCTTGTAGACAACTATCTCTCACCTCACAGCTCTGCAGCTGTCTCAGGAAGGAAGATGCCAGGTCTTGTAGCGAAAGACTCCTGCTGTTCTGCTCACTAAGGACGTGACAAGGGTTTTAGGAGCCGTGGACCAGGAATTCTGACTGAACACACAAATTCACATTTCTCATTTAAGTCACAGCTCCGGAGAACTTTCTCACCAGCTGTCGATCCCAGCAGGTTTGACCTTTTTATGGATTTTGCTGCTTTTTACGTCTCCCCTGCTCCCTTCCTCTTTCCTCCCTCTCTTCCTCTTCCTCCCAATCTTTACCATAATTAAAAGAAAAAAGGGAGTTCACTTTGAGAAGCTAACGTAACAGGACAAAATTAACAATAGGCAGTGTCACTGGAGATGGGGACACGGGAGCAAGATAGAGTCAGAGCCTGGGAGAGAGGCGTGGGCCGTGCCTCATGCGGTGCTGCTCCCACTTGGGGTGGGGTAGAAAGGCACACGCTGGCAAGTGCGGGATGCAGTATTCACGAGTTTAAAACATGCCAGTGCATGTGAAAGCAAACACCTGTGAACATGTTCTAACGTTCTCCCTGTGGCAGGTTCTCTGTCCCTTCCCGCAATCACACTCACACCAGCACCCACACTGGGGAAAACACTGAGAACAGGCATTCCCAGCCCTCTGCTGGTCTCCGGGCCAGAGGCAGGACCGAGTCCCTCCCTGCTCACTTGGTAAGCCTTGGACATCTCGACCTTTCCCAAGCATAGAAAGAGTTTGACAGGTGCAATGAGAACAGCACAGACCCCAGGAGCAGAGGTTCACACCCACCTTCTGTCATGCTAGCTGTGTCCTTGGACAAGAGGCTGACAGGTGTGATAAGAACAGCACAGACCCCTGGGAGCAGAGGTTCACACCCACCTTCTGTCATGCTAGTTGTGTGTCCCTGGGCAAGAAGCTGACAGGTGTAATGATAACAGCACAGACCCCTGGGAGCAGAGATTCACACCCACCTTCTGTCATGCTAGTTGTGTGTCCCTGGGCAAAAGGCTGACAGGTGTAATGAGAACAGCACAGACCCTGGGAGCAGAGATTCACACCCACCTTCTGTCATGCTAGCTGTGTGCTTGGACAAGAGGCTGACGGGTGTAATGAGAACAGCACAGACCCCTGGGAGCAGAGGTTCACATCCACCTTCTGTCATGCTAGCTGTGTGTCCCTGGGCAAGAGGCTGACAGGTGTGATAAGAACAGCACAGATCCCTGGGAGCAGAGGTTCACACCCACCTTCTGTCATGCTAGTTGTGTGTCCCTGGGCAAGAAGCTGACAGGTGTAATGAGAACAGCACAGACCCCTGGGAGCAGAGGTTCACACCCACCTTCTGTCATGCTAGTTGTGTGTCCCTGGGCAAGAAGCTGACAGGTGTAATGAGAACAGCACAGACCCCTGGGAGCAGAGGTTCACACCCACCTTCTGTCATGCTAGTTGTGTGTCCCTGGGCAAGAAGCTGACAGGTGTAATGAGAACAGCACAGACCCCTGGGAGCAGAAGGTTCACACCCACCTTCTGTCATGCTAGCTGTGTCCTTGGACAAGAGGCTGACAGGTGTGATAAGAACAGCACAGACCCCTAGGAGCAGAGGTTCACACCCACCTTCTGTCATGCTAGCTGTGTGCTTGGACAAGAGGCTGACAGATGTGATAAGAACAGCACAGACCCCTGGGAGCAGAGGTTCACACCCACCTTCTGTCATGCTAGTTGTGTGTCCCTGGGCAAGAAGCTGACAGGTGTAATGAGAACAGCACAGACCCCTGGGAGCAGAGGTTCACACCCACCTTCTGTCATGCTAGTTGTGTGTCCCTGGGCAAGAGGTTGACAGGTGTAATGAGAACAGCACAGACCCCTGGGAGCAGAGATTCACACCCACCTTCTGTCATGCTAGTTGTGTGTCCCTGGGCAAGAGGTTGACGGGTGTAATGAGAACAGCACAGACCCCTGGGAGTAGAGGTTCACACCCACTTTCTGTCATGCTAGCTGTGTGTCCCTGGGCAAGAGGTTGACGGGTGTAATGAGAACAGCACAGACACTGGGAGCAGATGGTTCACACCCACCTTCTGTCATGCTAGTTGTGTGTCCCTGGGCAAGAAGCTGACAGGTGCAATGAGAACAGCACAGACCCCTGGGAGCAGAGGTTCACACCCACCTTCTGTCATGCTAGCTGTGTCCTTGGACAAGAGGCTGACAGATGTGATAAGAACAGCACAGACCCCTGGGAGCAGAGGTTCACACCCACCTTCTGTCATGCTAGTTGTGTGTCCCTGGGCAAGAGGCTGACAGATGTGATAAGAACAGCACAGACCCCTGGGAGCAGAGGTTCACACCCACCTTCTGTCATGCTAGCTGTGTCCTTGGACAAGAGGCTGACAGGTGTGATAAGAACAGCACAGATTTTACAAGCAGAAGGTTCACACCTGCAAGGCAGTGAGGCTTTGTAAAAAGGCATGGACTCTGGAACGAGACACAGGGTTAAACTCTCAGCTCCCCAGAGAGAAAGCACAGTTGTTTGTACTTACGACTGCACGCACCCTTCCTCTGGCCCTTCAGTCTTCCCAGGTGTCCCAAGAGTCGCCATCATCACTTCTTAGTCTGAAGAATACTGTGCAGCCGTTCCTTCAGTGTGAACCTGCTGGTAACAAAACCCCTTTGCTTGTTTTTATCTGAGGCTCTTTATTGTTTCTACCTCATTGCTAAAAGATACTTTCCTGGATATAAAAATCTGGGTGGACAGCTCTTTTCTTTCAGCACTTGATAAACGTGCCACTTCCTTCTGGCCTGCACAACTTCTAGTGAGAAGTCTGCTGTCCCTATGGGCAGGTGGTGATGTGCTCTTTTCTTCTCTGGCCATTGGTAAGATTTTTTCCTTTCATTTCTGGCTTTTAAACTTTGGCTATTGTGCATTTGAACACGAATTTCTTGAGTTTTATCCTAATTGGGAGAGGACACTTGCTTTCTTAAATCTATAGATTCATGTCTTCCATCAAGCTTAGGAAGCATTTTCTCATTTTTTTTTTCTTTCCAGTTTTTTCCATCCTGCATTCTTTTTTTCCCTTTCTGGTTGCTGATGGGATGGTATGTAGAGCTTTTGTCGAGCCCCTTAGGACTCTGGGGCACATTGGTTTCGTTCCCAGTGTATTTTACTTCTGCTGTTTGTTTCGGATTATGCCCACTGATGCACCTTAAGTTGGCTGATCCCGCCCTTGCTGATGTTCGTTTTTCTACTGCGCCTGTGCACTCAAGTGTCCTTGTTGTTCTTGTGTGTGGGTGTGTGTTACTTTTGATGACGGTATTTTTCAATTCTAAAATTTCCATTTGGTACACAGCTACATATTATTTTCTTTGTTCTGAGATGTTTATTTATGTTTGCTTCTAGAGTGTTCTCAACTGCTCATTGCAGCATTTTTAAGATGGCTACTTTAAAATTCTTGTCTTGTTCCTATTAAAATCTTCTATGTAAGACTCTGTTTCTAGTTGGGCACATGTCAGCTAGTTCAGATGCACATCCTGGCTCAGTTTTGTTGTCAGGGGTTCGAGGCCCATGTCACCCGGTTCAGGTCCTGATGCACATCCTGGCTCAGTTTTGCTCACAGTGGTTTGATGCCAATGTCGGTGGACCCTCTGCAGTGCTATCTTGGTCCCTGCTGCTGTCTTCTCTGTCCCCAGTGTCCCTTCCTGGGTGGGAAGGGGGAGACCCCTGCCTGTGCCTGCTGAGCAGAGCCAGGAGGCAGCTTCTGCACTGACCCTCCTTAGAACATTGCCTTCTCATTGCCCCGAGGGGCAGTGGGGACTCAGGGTTCTTCCCTCAAATTGGGGGCAGGGGGGAGTCAGGGCTCTCCCCTCGAGGTGGGGGCAGGGGGGAGTCAGGGCTCTCCCCTCGAGGTGGGGGCAGGGGTGACTCAGGGTTCTCCCCTCTAGGTAGGGGCAAGGGGGAGTCAGGGAAGGTGCAGTTATCATCGCCCCGAGGGGCAGGAGGGAGTCAGGGCTCTCCTGTTGAGGTGGAGACAGGAGTAATCATCATTCCAAGGGGCAGGGGGAGTCAGGCTTCAACTCTCCAGGTGGGTGCAGGTGCAGTTACCACATACCACTCTGTTGGGCTTCACTGCTTCAGAGCCCCTGCTGGAGGGGCTGCCTTTGTGGGGCTCCTGTGTATGTGCACCCAAGGGTGCTTCTGGGCTCCTGCCACACCCAGGCTGGCATGTGAGGGAGACTGGAAACCCCAAGAACTCACTGCTGGGTCATCTTTGGGGCTCCAGAGTCCCTAGTCTGCCTGCCTTTTCTTCCGTGTCAGAGCCCTCTGGAATGGGGCTTAGGATTTTGCATGGGGTTTGTGCTGTGAGTAGCTAGAGGAGTGAGTCAGATGAAATACATTACACCTCGTTCAGAATACGAGCCTCTGCCCTTCCATTCTCTCCTGGGGCGACCTTCAGGAGGTGACATGACTTCTTTGCTGCTGCAGAGACCGGCCTGTGAGGGTGGGATGGGAGGCACTCCCTGGGGGTTCTGGTCAGAACCAGGCAGGATAGTGTGTGTGTGTGAACCGATGGCTGCCAGCGGCGCCACTGTCTTCTTTCCGTATTTCCCTCACATCCGAGTCTCATGCTCCTCCACACGGTTGCTCTGATAATAGCAGGATTTCCTTTTCCCTTGGAACACGACTGCTTCTGTTCTTAGACTGATCCGAATTATGAGGAAAGTCACATTATTTGCAATTAATTTGTGTCTCATCTCCTAATCTACATAGACAATATTTAATATGTAGAATTTTAACTTTGGACAGTTAATGTGGTCAACATTCTGTTTGATGGGGGGAAACTGAGGTCACTTGATGGGGTGGATCACATGAGGTCAGGAGTTCCTTTCCAGGGAAGGAAAGTGGCCTGCCCAGTTCACGGGTTGATGGCACCATGAATGTGGCAGATGTGGTCTGAGATGTGCCTTCGTGTCTCGTCTCTGCCCACGAGGGCCCAGCCTCCCGAGGTGCGTGAACCTCCTGGCTCTCCTGGGTTTGCTTGAGATCCCCCAAGCAGCAGGTGCCCCGGCATGTCAGGTGGTTTTCTGACCCAACAGAAACCCTGCAGTGCATGATGGGCTGTGGGGGTCCCACGAGGAGGGCCTGGGGTCCCAATACGCAGCTGGGAGCTCGTTTCCCCATGGGCAGCAGCCCACAAGTAAACTTCTGGAGTGGAATGTAATTGTATAAAAGGGAGAGAAAATTCCATCCACTCACTAAGCAGGGTCTGAAGCCCACTCGCCAGGGCTCTGGCAAGCACCCCCTGTCCAGGACGTTTCTGACCCAGAGGACCTGCCTGTGGAACAGAAGCGCACACTCAGGTGGGTGGGAGACTGCAGGAGGACACCGGGGTAAACCTACTTGCATCAGTCAGGGACATGTGCTTGTGTGGAACTCAAGAGGCCCCACTGAAGATGCACAGGTGCCGTGGGTTCCACCTGGAGCTGAGCCTGCCCTGGGACCCACCACGTTCTCCACCGTTCACAGCCCAAGGGGAAGCCAGCATCTCCCAACAGAGAAGGCAGACTTTGGGCCATTCTCGGATTCTCTCCCAGGAAAAAGAGAAGCTTTGTTTTTCAATCTTTATGTATTCACTTCTCATTCATTGCCTCTCTCTGCCACCTACAAAAGGTTTCCAAGTTCCCTGGGGCTCTTGTCACAGAATGCAAAAGTATTTCGCCTTTAAAAAATGAAGACAGAGGCCGGGCGCGGTGGCTCAAGCCTGTAATCCCAGCACTTTGGGAGGCCGAGGCGGGTGGATCGCGAGGTCAGGAGATCGAAACCATCCTGGTCAACATGGTGAAACCCCGTCTCTACTAAAAATACAAAAAATTAGCTGGGCATGGTGGCGCGTGCCTGTAATCCCAGCTACTCGGGAGGCTGAGGCAGGAGAATTGCCTGAACCCAGGAGGCGGAGGTTGCGGTGAGCCGAGATCGCGCCATTGCACTCCAGCCTGGGTAACAAGAGCGAAACTCCGTCTCAGAAAAAAAAAAAAAAAAATTAGTGGAAAACAAACACCAAAATGGAGTTATTCAAACCTCAACACACAGGAGTCTGCGCCTGATGAACGTACAGAATGACAACGCAGAGGAAGCCAGGGACTTCGAATATGAGAAATAGAAAAATGACTTACTTAAGCCTCTCTGAAACTCCAAAATATCAACTGTACAAGGAAAAAGATTTTATGGAGGTGATTTTCAGACATTTAATAGCTGTGTATAGATTTTGTATGAAGAATCACTTTGACTCCCAGGGCTCACATTTTCAGTAACATGCGCTAACATTTTCCAGTCGCGGCTGCTAATGAAAGTCAGGCTGCCTTTATGAATGTAAATTATAACACTGACTTATTGATACATAGCAGCTAATTTCCAAGACATTGTCTGTAAACACCATAAAGTTGCATTAAATATTCATACAATCATTGTGATCATTAATCCATAGAGCAATTATAATTGAAATGCTCTTATAAATAACCAAATAAAATAGCACTTTACAAGATAGATATCACACCAACTTTTATAGCTAACAAAAATGAGATTGCTCTCACCTCCATTAGCCCAAGCAGGAGAGAGTGAAAGGAGCCACCTCTGTTACATTCACTGGCACCAAGAATGTGAGGGGTGCCTCTCTAGGAGATGGTTTCAGAAGATAAAGGGAGATCAGTGTCTCTGAGGTACCCATCAGTAGGCAGGTGCTGCACATTTAGTTTCTGAGGCTTTTGCTTTTGTCTCTATGTTTGGGTTGTTAGAATCCAGTTAAGAACGCCAGGCCAATAATGGACCCCCAGGGTGGGCAGCAGAGTCAGGACTCTGCTGCGACATCGCCAAGGCCCGTCAAGGAGTGGGGGCTGTTGAGCCCAGCTCACTCTTGTGTGGCCGAGAGCCTGGGCCAAGGCTGTGCACATGGGTCTGGGGGCTGAAGGGACTTTGGTGGCCTCAATCTTGACCTAGCAGAACAGCCGCTGGGAAACAAGATCAGGAAGGAGGCACCAGGCAGAGGATGAAGTGCGCATCCAGACAGGGCTTCCAGGGTAGCTACTGAGGCCAGACCTGGCCAGGATGCAGGCTCCTGACCCCCTGAGCCCAGGAGAGGGTGGCTGAAGACCTGGGTGTGGAGACTGAGGTCTCTCCTCCTCCTTCCCCTCATTACCCAACTCACCAACTGATGGAAAACTCGTTGCAGAGTGTAAGACACTTGCTTGGCCTGTTATACAGAGCTAGGGGATCCAGGGTCCAATGCAGTGCCTGATCCCAATCCCTGCTCCCTCAGGCCACCCTGGACCTGCTTAGAAGGATACTATGGATGATCATCACAGCACACAGGTGTCCTTTAGAAGCTGGGTTTTGGGGGGTGTGTTATTTACAATGCTGGCCAAGACAGCATCTGAGATGCATGGGCCTCCAATCCATCTCAGGATCACCCTGAGAATATGCTCTGTGAGGTCTGGGAGACTCTGGGATCTTGCAGGAGTGGAAACCAATTGCCAAAGCTACCTCCTGCAGAACCGGCCACCCTGCTGGGACCTCCCTCCTCCCTCATTCTCTCATCCAAGTCTGCAGCCTGTGCGTCTGTCTCATGGTGGTCTGGGTTGTCTCGGGGATCTTGGCAGCAAGGAGTCTCGGAAGGGTAGAGTTGAGTCCCCTGGCAAACTCCGCAGAAGCCATAGGCGGCTAATGTTAAGGAAGCCAGTTGTCCATGTCCACCACAGTGGCCAGGCCTGCACCCCACATATAGCAGGGGGGCATCTCACATGGGCCTGGCCTCATGCTCAGCAGCTTCCAGCCTCTCCAGCCTGATTCCACCCAGGCTCTGCCCTCACGCCTCGTTTCTGAACTTGGGCACCCTCATTTTACCCCTCCCTGCCCACGAGGACTCTCCATTCTTCCTCATTGCCAGCAGAAGGGACCTCTTCAATGTGCTGCTGTATCTCTCCTTTGCCTGGAAGGGCCTCCTAACTGTCCGTCTGATCCTCCAACACACAGCTCAGACGCTTCTCTTCTGACCAGCCTTTTCCAACGTGACTTCTCTAGGAAAGACGCACCAATTACTTGTTGGTTCCTAAGCATCATGGTTTATTACACAATCAGGTCATATATTAAAATACTAATAATAAATTTGTATATTACCCCTCCGTTGATAGGACGAAAGATTTTTTAGAAATTCTATACTGTGTATGTGATTTGAATTAATTTGGTAGCACCGATGACTGAATTCAGCCCTGACTACTCTAGGGTGGAATTAGTATTTCAATTCATTCTTCCTTTTTATTAGATATAAGGTACACAACATGATGCTTTGATATACACATATGTATTAAACTGATGACTGCAGGTAAACAAGCTAATATTTTCATCACTCTTTATAGTTACTTCTTTTTATGGTAAGCGCAATAAAACCCACTTCCTTAGCAAATTTTTCCCATATGTGACACTTTGTTAACCTGGTTCTGCTGCCATACCCTGGGGCTCACTGCAGCCTTCCACCTTCAGCCACATCCTGGTCTCCAGGGCCTCTGGTCATCTGGCTCTGCCACCTTCAGCCACGCCCTGGTCTCCAGGGCCTCTGGTCATCTGGCTCTGCCACCTTCAGCCACGCCCTGGTCTCCAGAGCCTCTGGTCATCTGGCTCTGCCACCTTCAGCCACGCCCTGGTCTCCAGAGCCTCTGGTCATCTGGCTCTGCCACCTTCAGCCACACCCTGGTCTCCAGGGCCTCTGGTCATCTGGCTCTGCCACCTTCAGCCACGTCCTGGTCTCCAGGGCCTCTGGTCATCTGGTTCTGCCACTTTCAGCCATGCCCTGGTCTCCAGAGCCTCTGGTCATCTGGCTCTGCCACCTTCAGCCACGTCCTGGTCTCCAGGGCCTCTGGTCATCTGGTTCTGCCACTTTCAGCCACGCCCTAGTCTCCAGAGCCTCTGGTCATCTGGTTCTGCCACTTTCAGCCACGCCCTGGTCTCCAGAGCCTCTGGTCATCTGGCTCTGCCACCTTCAGCCACGCCCTGGTCTCCAGAGCCTCTGGTCATCTGGCTCTGCCACCTTCAGCCACGTCCTGGTCTCCAGGGCCTCTGGTCATCTGGTTCTGCCACTTTCAGCCACGCCCTGGTCTCCAGAGCCTCTGGTCATCTGGCTCTGCCACCTTCAGCCACATCCTGGTCTCCAGGGCCTCTGGTCATCTGGTTCTGCCACCTTCAGCCACGCCCTGGTCTCCAGAGCCTCTGGTCATCTGGCTCTGCCACCTTCAGCCACGTCCTGGTCTCCAGGGCCTCTGGTCATCTGGTTCTGCCACCTTCAGCCACGCCCTGGTCTCCAGAGCCTCTGGTCATCTGGCTCTGCCACCTTCAGCCACGCCCTGGTCTCCAGAGCCTCTGGTCATCTGGCTCTGCCACCTTCAGCCATGTCCTGGTCTCCAGAGCCTCTGGTCATCTGGCTCTGCCACCTTCAGCCACGTCCTGGTCTCCAGAGCCTCTGGTCATCTGGCTCTGGGAGCATTTGGTGCCACCCATTTCTTCACTGATTCCTGGAAATTATCGGCTATGTGTTGAGTACTTCCGCTGCTAGACTTTGGTAGATGCACAAACCCTTTCTTTTTGTTCTTTCCCTAAATAATATTCAGGCAAGAAGAAACACAAACAAACCTCTGTAAGGAAACATTACTTTATGACGGGAGTTGAAACATGGTTCGCAGTATGCACCGAAAGCAGCAGAAAGGCCTACCTGGGTGTCATGGGCAGGGTTCATGAGCTTCGCTGACAGGAAGGATCTTTGCATCTGTGTGATTAACACAGAGGCAGGGACGGCGGCTGCTGCACGGAGTGCTTAGGAGGCTCCAGCACAGCGTGAACCTCCTGGGCATGCACAGTGCCCCCCCAGGAACCTTCCGCAGCCCTCCCAGTGAGGGAAGCGAGGCTCTGTGACAGGCATTACCACTCAGCAGCTACTCAGTGACCCAGAGCTGGGCTTTATAAACTAAGGGGAAGGCACAGGGCAACATGCGCATTGTGGAGTCTGTGTCAGTGTGTTTGACACCTGGTCCCGCCATATTACTGTGACATCACTGCATGCCAATGGCCTCACCTGCACTCGTCAGGAGCCTGGCATTCAAATGGGAGTCACCATGGATGGGAGGTGAAGAGTGGACTTTTACAAGGGGTGCAGGTACAGTGACAGGTGGCAAACACGGGCCTCTGCTGTGGGTGGAATGACAGGTCCACTCGGCTACTACCTGAGCTCGGGGAGGAGGGGCTGGGCACCCCAGCCGTGCCCCTTCCTGCATTTAGGACGAGCCCCCGCGCTGAAGGCCAGCCGGATCCGGTGAGCCACAGGCCTTGTAAGGTCGGTTGCCTTGCCGGGAGTCAAACAGACACATTTATCCGTCTCAGCACCTGATAACTGCGTCATCGCCCCAGCTCATTACCTGGCTTCCCCACATGGCTCCCCCGCACCCTCCTCTGCATACCATGCCCAAGCTCGCACTCAGCATTAAATTATGCATCCAACCTCCAGCCCGCTGTTAAAAAAACCCCATAGAAAATTTTTTTAAAGAGGCCCCACCCTACCCTGCCCAGCAACAGCCTGCCCCTTACACCCCCACCCAGGCCCGCTTACCCAAAGTCCCACCCACCTACCAATCGCAACTAGTTTCATGTGCTTCCTACTTTAACTCCATGTACTTCCTGCTCCTCAACAGCCAATAGAAATGCCTTCTCTGTTTCCCCAGTAGTCAATCAAGGCCCACCTACCCAAAGTCCCACCCACCGACCAATGGCAACTAGTTTCATGTACTTCCTACTTTAATTCCATGTACTTCCTGCTCCTCAACAGCCAATAGAAATGCCTTCTTTGTTTCCCCAGTAGTCAATCAAGGCCCACCTACCCAAAGTCCCACCCACTGACCAATGGCAACTAGTTTCATGTACTACCTACTTTAATTCCATGTACTTCCTGCTCCTCAACAGCCAATAGAAATGCCTTCTCTTTGTTTCCCAGTAACCAATCAACTGCCTGCACTTCCCATAAAATCCCACGCCCTGAACAGCCAGGCAGGACTTCTCTGGCCCTGTGTTAGACCATAGAAGGTTGCCCGGGAGCTGAATAAATTAGCCTTTCACTTTTTTATACTTGCCTCAGTTTCCTCATTTTACTTCGGCAATAAATCTTACAGGTCCGCCCTCAGATATTCCACAGTCAAAAGTGAGAAACGCGCCCAGCATCTCCCAGAGGCCATTTGGGAAAGGCTGGGTCAGCCGAGCCGCAAGTCAGGGCAGCAGGGCTGGGCCCACGTGGGTGCTGCAGGTGGCAGGCATGGCGGTGTGGGGTGCAGTGGCCGAGTACAGGTGACCCGGGGGGCTCCTGGGCATCTCCATGGCTCCTCCCGGGTGAAACGTCCCACCTTGGTGGGCGCTCCTCCGGTTTTCAGAAGAAGCCTAAAAACCTGTAAACCACAGGGATTCCAGTGAGTTGCCACATGTGACGGTCAACGCAGACGTTTTGAAAATCACATGCAGCTCTGTGGGGAACACGGGGTCATCCGTGCACTGGCTGTGGGCTTTTCTAGACAGTCAATTTCCAGGCCCCGCCACCACCCAGCTTGACTTCGTCCTGTGTATTTAGCCCCGGCCGGGCTCATCAGGCTGCCAAGACGCTGCAGGGAGGAGCTGCGGGCCGGGCGGGAAGGTGGCCGGATGCGGGTCGGGCGGGAAGGTGGCCGGATGTGGGTCAGGCGGCGGCCGGATGTGGGTCAGTTGGTACTGCGGCTGCGGGATGGATGCGGGTCAGGAGAGAAGGCGGCAGCTGGATGAGGGTAGGGCTGGAAGGCGGCCCCCAGATGGATGCGGCTCGGGCGGGAGGGTGGCTGACATATGGATGCAGGTCTGGCAGGAAGGCGGTGGCCTGACGCGTGTAGGACGGGAAGGCGGCTGCTAACGTGCATTGTGAGCCCCGAGACCCGGAAGAGGCTCCTGGCCCGACGGCCTCGGTGCCCACAGGCTGCTGCGTTTTGACAGACAGCCCCAAAGGCGGCTGCGGCCAGGTGGATTCCCATGGTCAAGGTTAGTTATTAGCGTTACTAGCAACCTGAACCACTTCAAAAAAAAATACTTGGTACTTGAGGAAAGAAATAAAGATGGCCACTTTAGAATGCATTTGGAAAAAACACTCATGTCCGCTTACAAAGAAATGCTTGTCAGCTATTTAACTGGTTACGAAGTGCCATCCGCAGATGCTGGCTTAGAGCCGTACTCATAACCATTTTCTGATTAAACTTTTTTTTTTTTTTGAGATGGAGTTTCGCTGTTGTTACCCAGGCTGGAGTGCAATGGCGTGATCTCGGCTCACCGCAACCTCCACCTCCTGGATTCAGGCAATTCTCCTGCCTCAGCCTCCTGAGTAGCTGGGATTACAGGCACGCGTCACCATGCCCAGCTAATTTTTTTTGTGTGTCTTTAGTAGAGACGGGGTTTCACCATGTTGACCAGGATGGTCTCGATATCTTGACCTCGTGATCCACCCGCCTTGGCCTCCCAAAGTGCTGGGATTACAGGCTTGAGCCACCGCGCCCAGCCGCCTTTCATGTCTTTTGAGAATGGTAGTGAATGGCAGGTCAGTTTCTGAAAAACCTCGAGAGACTCCCGGTGTGAGGAGGGAAGTCCGTGTCTGTCTCCCTGTGGCTGGAGAGCTGGCGGGGCGGGAATGATCCCCTGTCTCGTTTTACTTCCTGAAATAGGACTGTAGAATGGAACAGAAATTAACGGGAAGCCTCAACTGTGACACATTTAATTGATGGAGGGAGGTAATAAGCTGCTCCATCACTGGGCCGCAAACTGCGACTTTTGGGTTCAAAATACCTCCGTCCAAAGGAGCGCGGCCCGACGCCCAGGATGGGGCCTGGGGCGGGTGGGAGGAATGCGTTTCCCAAGTGGAGGAGCCAGGCATCGTGGAAGAGGCACTTGGAAGGTGCCGGAAGTTCATGTCAGGGTAATTCCAAGGTGTCTGCTGAGTCTCTGTCCCTGAAGTATTTAATTACCCGTTTCTTAAAAAGCACATACTTAAACCTGTCTCTACCAAAAATACAAAAATTATCTGGGCACGGTAGTACGTGCCTGTAATTCCAGCCACTCGGGAGGCTGAGGCAGGAGAATTGCCTGAACCCAGGAGGCAGAGGTTGCGGTGAGCCGAGATCGTGCCATTGCACTCCAGCCTGGGTAACAAGAGCGAAACTCCGTCTCAAAAAAAAAAAAAAAAAAAAAAAAAGGGAGGCCGAGGCGGGTGGATCACGAGGTCAACAGATCGAGACCATCCTGGTCAACATGGTGAAACCCCGTCTCTACTAAAAATTACAAAAAATTGGCTGGGCACGGTGGCGCGTGCCTGTGATCCCAGCTACTCAGGAGGCTGAGGCAGGAGAATTGCCTGAACCCAGGGGGCGGAGGTTGCAGTGAGCCGAGATTGCGCCATTGCACTCCTGCCTGGGTAACAAGAGCGAAACTCCGTCTCAAAAAAAAAAAAAAAAAAGCACATGTTTTCAAAAACACCTATGAAAGGCTTTAAAGTTATTGGCAGTGCTCAGGGTCTGAGCCTTTTGGAAAAGCTACAGGGAGCAGCAGAGGCCCCCCCCCCCCCCCAAGGCTCACGCAGCTGGCTTATGTGTGGAGGGTCAGAGCTGCTGAATCAAGGCTGGAGACCGCAGCGGCCCAGAGCTCCTTCCATCCTGGACCTCGTGGCGGGGCCTGCCTGTCTCGCCCACACCAAAGCCAAGGGGCGTTTGCTGCCGCATCGTCTCAGCCTGGCACTCCAGCAGTGCCTGAGCCCTCGCGCCGCCTCCTCCACCCCTGCTGCCGTGCAGTCCTGAGGATGGGGGCTGGGCTCTGGGGCTGGAGCATTGCCCTTCATCCTCCCCTTCATGGGCCATGTCATCAGGGCTCTTCTCTGCTGAGCTGTGCCGTGTGTTTTAGCCACCGGCCTCTGCCCAGGGCCCTGGGCTGGCAGCTAGGCTGGACGTTCCCTCTGCTGTCCTTGGAGGCTTAGTTCTGTCCTAGCCTTTGAGGCTGTGTTCCCTGGGGGTGTCTCCAGTCCCTGGGGGGCTGTGATGACAGGTGCCCTGTGCCGTTAGGGCTGGGCACTCACCGCCACTGGAGCAGCCGCTGTGTCTGTGTCTCCCGCGTCTCCTCCATTGGCATCTGTGGGCCCTTGAGCATCAGATGGACTTTGTCTCTCCAGGTTGCAGCAGTGATAACCCCACCCCTTGGTGGCAGCAGCAGCGGCGGTTATTTCGGGCTCTCGTTATTTCGGGCTCTCATGGTGGAGCCCTGCCATCCGAATGCGCTTGTGAGAAACGTAACAAACCCAGGAAGGGCCTCTGCACGGGGGTGGAGTGCCTCTCCTCCTCAAGGCCAAAGTTCAGGCCAATGTCAACAGGACAAAGGGAAGAGGCGAGCAGTCCTTTCACCCAGGTTCAGTGCCTGGAGGCGCCATCTTCCTGCTGCAGGACAGGAAGACGCTGCAGTCTCAACCACTTTAAAAGTTAGTTCTTTATTCAGTGTATTTGCCTTTGTGCTAACATTGAGGTTACTATAAATACATGTGGAGGCAAACAGGTAAGATAAAAGACTAATTTTAGCTTTTGGTAAATAATTTTAGCATTAATGGTATCCCTTTTCTTGTCTGGTTGAGAAAACTGTATTGCTGAAGAGGAAGCCACACCACACCTGCCAAGCTGCTGGGTTTTCTGTTCCATGCTTTCCACCGTTCAGTTCTAAATAAGTCCATTTCCAGAAGGAATGAGCCAGTAATCCTAAGAGAGGGGACCAGAAATTACACTTTTGTGTATCAAATGTCTGTATAGGGCCGGGTGTGGTGGCTCAAGCCTGTAATCCCAGCACTTTGGGAGGCCGAGGTGGGTGGGTCATGAGGTCAAGAGATCGAGACCATCCCGGTCAACATGGTGAAACCCCGTCTCTACTAAAAATACAAAAAATTAGCTGGGCATGGTGGCGCGTGCCTGTAATCCCAGCTACTCGGGAGGCTGAGGCAGGAGAATTGCCTGAACCCAGGAGGCGGAGGTTGCGGTGAGCTGAGATCGCACCATTGCACTCCAGCCTGGGTAACAAGAGCAAAACTCCGTCTCAAAAAAAAAAAAAGTCTGTATAAAGAATGATAGAACACTTTGGTTGAATGTTAACTATTTGGTGGCAGCTCTTACTTAGCTGTGTCGTTCCTGTTTCAGGCAATTAACTGGATATCACAGCATGGAGCCTGCGGTGAGGAACATTTTAGGAAAGAAATTCTCAGCCTCATCTAAAAGCCAGAATTCTGCAGGGCAAATCATGTCCCCAAATCTACCGGCCGAAGTCCTAATCCCTAGTGTCTCAGAATGGGGCCAGAGTTAGAGACAGGGCTGAGAAAGGGGGGATTAAGGTAAAAGGAAGTTGTGGGGATGGCCCCAATCCCACAGGACCTGTATCCTTACGAGAAGAGGAGATCAGGACACAGACTCACACAGAGCAAGGACCCTGTGAGGATCTGGGGGAAGGAGGAGCCTCAGGATGTGAGGACCTGAGTGATGTTTGTATCTGCAAGTCGGGGAGGCCTCAGGAGGAAGCAGCCGCCTGCACCTGGATCTGTGGCTGGGTGTGTGTGTGTGTGTGTGTGTGTGTGTGTGTGTGTGTGTATGCGGAGGCTGCCATGACAAAGCACCCCAGCTGTTGCTTTTTTCCTAAGTCAAATACATACATTTTATAATAGTGCTAAAGCACCTTCCAGAAATCCAGCGTTTAATGATTTGAGTGTGAGGATACAGTAAAGAGGGTGGAGACAAAAAAAAAAAACCCCAAAAAACAAAAAACTGTACTTGACAGCAGCTTTTTTGCTGCAAAACTTACACTATTAATTTAAATTGCTTAAATGCACTTCTCATGCATTAGTTATAAAGCTAGACTAAATTACAATCTTTAATTTTGCTGATGTTTTTATTGCTTGGTGATATATGGAAAATTACATATCTTCAAGAGTTTTAATTCATCTTTTTTCATTTGTCAGCCTCTGGAGACAGGAAGCAAAAGAGCAATAAAATGAGATTCTGCCAGTACGTTATAATGATAAACCCAAAGTTGACCACTAGCTCATTTACAATTTTATAGCAAACTTACAAAACAAGATTAAAAATATTTCATCATTTGGTGATAGACTATATATTAGTTGCTGTTTTGAAGTGTTTATATATATCATAAAGCAGCTGCAAGAATAAACTTTTTAAATAAAGGTTTAGCATAGTTGTAGATTTACCGAAAAGTTGCACAGATTGGAAAACGTGTTCCCACTTCCCACACCCAGATTCTCCTGTTAGCACCCGACGTTAGTGTAGTGCTTACATGATGCACTGATGACCTTATTCGGAGTCAAGTTGGACAGATGTGGAGTCTTAGGGACCCTGACCCCTGGGAGTGAACTCTGAAGAGGGGCAGACTTGAGGGTCTGAGTCCTTACTTAGCCCAGGGGTCGGGGCTAACCCCGGGTAGAAAACGTCAGATTTGGATGAAGTTGTAGGATGCCCAGTTGGTGTTTAGGGAGATGGAGGATGGTTGGTGTGGAAACCTTCCCAGCCCCTCACCTGGTGTCCCACGTCAGGTTTTGAGAGGAACCTGAGAGTCAGTGAAAACCGTTTTCCTCCTCCTGTGACCAAAGGACCAATGTAAGATGCTCTATCACATGAAATGGTTAACTATGTTTCTGTTCATTAATCTAATGTAGAAAGTATATTTTGTGAGATTACGAAAGAAAACCTAAGTAGTGACTACAAAAGGCAGAGCCACATTGTACAAGACAGACAAATGAAAGCAAGTTTGTGCCTTAACATCAGGAATCCAGCTGCCCCCCCCCAAAAAGAAATAGTGATAGAAAATTGTCAGGGATCAATTACAAAATAAATAACAAATATTCATAAACAGGGAACACGGTGTGGCAAGGTATGAAGACGGCTCCTTTGTTTCTTGTCTGACCTTTACTATTTCCTTCCTTCTGCCAGCTGGGGGCTTAGTGTGTTCTGGCTTCCCTGGTTCATGAACTGTAACACTAGGCTGTTTATTTGGTGTCTTTTTTCTTTTTGATGTAGGTGTTTATTGCTAAAACTTCCTTTTTAGAACCTCTTTGCTGTGCCTCATCATTTTAATATGTTGTGTTTCCATTTTCCTTTGTCTCAAGATGCATTGAAATGTCCCTTACAATGTTTTCTTGGACCGACTGGTTGTTCAGGAGTGAGGGGTTTAATTTCCCTGCCTTTGCGAATCTTGTGAAATCCCTCCTGCTGCTGATTCTAGCTTCACACTCCTATGGTTGGAAATGGTTCTGATGTAATTTCAGTCTCTTACACCAGGCAGGACTTGTTTTGTGCCTCCGTGTACAGTCCATCCTGGAGAATGCTCCTAGGCCTGGAGAAGAGTGTCTTGGGCTGCCACTGGGTGGGATGGTCTCCGTGTGCCCATGAGCTCACGTGTCCAACACGTAGTTGAAGACTAATTGTTCTTCATGGATTTTCTGCCTGGAAGATCTGCCCCTGCTGAGGGTGGGCCCTGAGGCCCCTTAATATTATCACTCTTACTGTCTTGTGTCTGTCACTCCCTTTGGTTTACTAACATTTGCTTATATACATAGGTGCTCTGCTGCAGGGTAAAGACGTGTTTACAGTTCTATGTGCTCTTGACTGAGTCACCCCTGCACCCTCACATCATGACTCTCTTGATCTCTTTTGACACTTTTGACTTAACGTCCGTTTAATCTGACCTAAGTGTGGCCACCATTGTTCCCATTTGCTTTCCGTTCCCAGGGAATGTATTTTTTCATCTTTTCTCTTCCAGCCTATGTGTTTTGACCAGCGTAGTGATGGAGTGGGAGAGAGGGAAAGACAGAGAGAGAGAGAGGAAGAGAGAGAGAAACAGACCTATCCTTTTATCAGGAACCCACTCCTTCAAGGAAGCACTGATCCCTTCCTAAGGGCAGAGCTCTCATGGCCCCTCA
This sequence comes from Callithrix jacchus, assembly GCF_049354715.1. Taxonomy (NCBI): domain Eukaryota; kingdom Metazoa; phylum Chordata; class Mammalia; order Primates; family Cebidae; genus Callithrix; species Callithrix jacchus. The sequence continues at coordinate 114,108,455 of NC_133515.1, forward strand.
CATCTTTCAGTTCCCACCTCCCAAGGTCGTTTCTCTGGGGATGAAGTTTCCAACACACAAACGCACATTCAAGCCGCAACGTAAGGTAAACCAGCATTTCACCCTCCTGTGTACCACCATTTCACCCTCCTGTGAACCAGCATTTCACCCACCTGTGTACCGGCATTTCACCCTCCTGTGTACCGGCATTTCACCTCCTGTGTACCACCATTTCACCCTCCTGTGAACCAGCATTTCACCCACCTGTGTACCGGCATTTCACCCTCCTGTGAACCAGCATTTCACCCACCTGTGTACCACCATTTCACCCTCCTGTGTACCACCATTTCACCCTCCTGTGAACCGGCATTTCACCTCCTGTGTACCGGCATTTCACCCTCCTGTGTACCGGCATTTCACCCTCCTGTGAACCAGCATTTCACCCTCCTGTGTACCGGCATTTCACCCTCCTGTGTACCACCATTTCACCCTCCTGTGTACCGGCATTTCACCCTCCTGTGTACCGGCATTTCACCCTCCTGTGTACCGGCATTTCACCCTCCTGTGAACCAGCATTTCACCCTCCTGTGTACCAGCGTTTCACCCTCCTGTGAACCGGCATTTCACCTCCTGTGTACCGGCATTTCACCCTCCTGTGAACCAGCATTTCACCCACCTGTGTACCACCATTTCACCCTCCTGTGTACCACCATTTCACCCTCCTGTGAACCGGCATTTCACCTCCTGTGTACCGGCATTTCACCCTCCTGTGTACCGGCATTTCACCCTCCTGTGAACCAGCATTTCACCCTCCTGTGTACCGGCATTTCACCCTCCTGTGTACCACCATTTCACCCTCCTGTGTACCGGCATTTCACCCTCCTGTGTACCGGCATTTCACCCTCCTGTGTACCGGCATTTCACCCTCCTGTGAACCAGCATTTCACCCACCTGTGTACCACCATTTCACCCTCCTGTGTACTGGCATTTCACCTCCTGTGTACCACCATTTCACCCTCCTGTGAACCAGCATTTCACCCACCTGTGTACCGGCATTTCACCCTCCTGTGAACCAGCATTTCACCCACCTGTGTACCACCATTTCACCCTCCTGTGTACCGGCATTTCACCTCCTGTGAATCAGCATTTCACCCACCTGTGTACCAGCATTTCACCCTCCTGTGTACCGGCGTTTCACCCTCCTGTGTACCAGCATTTCACCCTCCTGTGAACCAGCATTTCACCCTCCTGTGTACCACCATTTCACCCTCCTGTGTACCAGCATTTCACCCACCTGTGTACCACCGTTTCACCCTCCTGTGTACCACCATTTCACCCTCCTGTGTACCACCATTTCACCCTCCTGTGTACCACCATTTCACCCTCCTGTGTACCACCATTTCACCCTCCTGTGTACCACCATTTCACCCTCCTGTGTACCACCATTTCACCCTCCTGTGTACCAGCGTTTCACCCTCCTGTGTACCGGCATTTCACCCTCCTGTGTACCACCATTTCACCCTCCTGTGTACCGGCATTTCACCCTCCTGTGTACCGGCATTTCACCCTCCTGTGTACCGGCATTTCACCCTCCTGTGTACCACCATTTCACCTCCTGTGTACCAGCGTTTCACCCTCCTGTGTACCGGCATTTCACCCTCCTGTGTACCACCATTTCACCCTCCTGTGTACCGGCATTTCACCCTCCTGTGTACCACCATTTCACCCTCCTGTGTACCGGCATTTCACCCTCCTGTGTACCGGCATTTCACCCTCCTGTGTACCACCATTTCACCCTCCTGTGAACCAGCATTTCACCCTCCTGTGTACCACCATTTCACCCTCCTGTGTACCACCATTTCACCCTCCTGTGTACCAGCGTTTCACCCTCCTGTGTACCGGCATTTCACCCTCCTGTGTACCACCATTTCACCCTCCTGTGTACCGGCATTTCACCCTCCTGTGTACCGGCATTTCACCCTCCTGTGTACCGGCATTTCACCCTCCTGTGTACCACCATTTCACCTCCTGTGTACCAGCGTTTCACCCTCCTGTGTACCGGCATTTCACCCTCCTGTGTACCACCATTTCACCCTCCTGTGTACCGGCATTTCACCCTCCTGTGTACCGGCATTTCACCCTCCTGTGTACCGGCATTTCACCCTCCTGTGAACCAGCATTTCACCCACCTGTGTACCGGCATTTCACCCACCTGTGTACCACCATTTCACCCTCCTGTGTACCGGCGTTTCACCTCCTGTGTACCACCATTTCACCCTCCTGTGTACCGGCGTTTCACCTCCTGTGTACCACCATTTCACCCTCCTGTGAACCAGCATTTCACCCACCTGTGTACCAGCATTTCACCCACCTGTGTACCACCATTTCACCCTCCTGTGTACTGGCATTTCACCTCCTGTGTACCACCATTTCACCCTCCTGTGAACCAGCATTTCACCCACCTGTGTACCGGCATTTCACCCTCCTGTGAACCAGCATTTCACCCACCTGTGTACCACCATTTCACCCTCCTGTGTACCACCATTTCACCCTCCTGTGAACCAGCATTTCACCCACCTGTGTACCGGCATTTCACCCACCTGTGTACCACCATTTCACCCTCCTGTGTACCGGCGTTTCACCTCCTGTGTACCACCATTTCACCCTCCTGTGAACCAGCATTTCACCCTCCTGTGTACCGGCATTTCACCCTCCTGTGTACCACCATTTCACCCTCCTGTGAACCAGCATTTCACCCACCTGTGTACCGGCATTTCACCCACCTGTGTACCACCATTTCACCCTCCTGTGTACCGGCGTTTCACCTCCTGTGTACCACCATTTCACCCTCCTGTGAACCAGCATTTCACCCACCTGTGTACCAGCATTTCACCCACCTGTGTACCACCATTTCACCCTCCTGTGTACTGGCATTTCACCTCCTGTGTACCACCATTTCACCCTCCTGTGAACCAGCATTTCACCCACCTGTGTACCGGCATTTCACCCTCCTGTGAACCAGCATTTCACCCACCTGTGTACCACCATTTCACCCTCCTGTGTACCGGCGTTTCACCCTCCTGTGTACCACCATTTCACCCTCCTGTGAACCAGCATTTCACCCTCCTGTGTACCGGCGTTTCACCCTCCTGTGTACCAGCATTTCACCCACCTGTGTACCACCGTTTCACCCTCCTGTGTACCACCATTTCACCCTCCTGTGTACCAGCGTTTCACCCTCCTGTGTACCGGCATTTCACCTCCTGTGTACCGGCATTTCACCCTCCTGTGTACCAGCATTTCACCCACCTGTGAACCAGCATTTCACCCACCTGTGTACCACCATTTCACCTCCTGTGTACCACCATTTCACCCTCCTGTGAACCAGCATTTCACCCTCCTGTGAACCAGCATTTCACCCTCCTGTGTACTGGCATTTCACCTCCTGTGAACCGGCATTTCACCCTCCTGTGTACCGGCATTTCACCCTCCTGTGTACCGGCGTTTCACCTCCTGTGTACCACCATTTCACCCTCCTGTGTACCACCATTTCACCCTCCTGTGTACCACCGTTTCACCCTCCTGTGAACCAGCGTTTCACCCTCCTGTGTACCACCATTTCACCCTCCTGTGTACCGGCGTTTCACCTCCTGTGAACCGGCATTTCACCCTCCTGTGTACCACCATTTCACCCTCCTGTGTACCGGCGTTTCACCTCCTGTGTACCACCATTTCACCCTCCTGTGTACCACCATTTCACCCTCCTGTGTACCAGCATTTCACCTCCTGTGTACCAGCATTTCACCCTCCTGTGTACCGGCGTTTCACCTCCTGTGTACCACCATTTCACCCTCCGATGAACCAACATTTCAGCCTCCTGTGAACCAGCATTTCACCCTCCTGTGAACCAGCATTTCAGCCTCCTGTGAACCAGCATTTCAGCATTTCCCTGATGGTGTTTCTTTTACGAGGAAATGAGAACTCTGTGATTAGGTGATTTGGGAAAGAGCAAGGAAGACCTTGATTCTCTCCTGGATATTCATCATGTATTTTAGGATTTTAAAGAATCCATTTAATCCCAGAGTTTAACAAACACACACACGTTTTCAGCACCGCTGAGTTTTACAGAGCATCTCCGCGATGAACGTGATTTTGCATGCTGTGAAGCTCATGGCAACCACTTTCCCCAGGGAAACGCTTCTGTGGTCTGCGAGAGCCCTTGGGTCTGGCCACGGTGCGAGCACAGGGTTTGCTCCGGGAGATCCATCCAGCAGCAGTTTGTGTGGGGTGGATTAGAAGAGCAGGAATCGGGGTGGACGACCAGCTGGCCCGGCGTGGCTCCAGCTCACAGGAGCGATGGCCAGAAGCTGAGGTGGGTGGGCTACCCCTCAAGGGGAAGTGGGCAGACCAAGAAGGGAACTCAAATGCCAACAGGAGAGAGAGGAGGAAGAGGGCGGAGGGCGGGAGGTCCTATAGGACTGGTCTGTTCCTTACTCTTTTCAGAGATGATGCTGGGATTCCAGCTCCGCTGCAAATTCCCTGTCGGTAGAAGGCATCGTGTCCCACGGTGCTTGAGAGCTTCAAGACTATTTGAATAGCTTCTGCACAAACTCTCAGTTCAGCAACGACCGGGTATTTACCCAGAGATGTGAATGAAGCTTCTCCCGGCTTGGTTTCCTCATCTGTGAAACAAAACCGCCCTTCCCTGAGAGGCCTGAATAAAATCCTGTGCTCAACTGTGATACCGGCTTCATAGAGCGGGCTGTCAGGCAGCACCAGCTCTGTCTGAAAACAGCCTCTGGTGTCCTTTCTAAGATAAATGAAATTCTACATCCTTTGACAGGCTGAATGGACCCCCTTTTTGCCAAGGGCATACCCCAAAATTAAGAAAAACAAAAACAGTTGAGGCCATGATGGCAGGAAGCAGCGTCGGACAGGCCTCATTCTACCCTTCCCCCTTTGGAGTTGGGGACCAGCTGACCAGCGCTAGCACTAAGCAGACCTAACCCTAACCACACAGACTCCTTGTAGTAATGAAATACCCCACTCCAACCTGGCCCTGGCATAGCATCACGTGAAAAATAGCAGGTCCTGAGGAAATCGGAACATATTAACCCCAAAAATATTTCCCTTAAATATTCGGAAGTGGCTTTGCAAAGGCTTCTTTTGCTGAGAAAATCTACATTCTGTAGAGAATCCCTTCCAAGGATGTTTCCTGATCCAGGGGAGATTTAACTAAGGCCTGGCATCTTTTAAGGTCCTATAGGAGGCATTTATCACCGATTCTCTCTGAAGCTGCTGCCGGAAGCTTCTCCGTACCATGATCCTTGGCTTCCACAACCCCCTTCTCTTTCTGCTGGAATATTTCTTTCTGCTGACTTCAATCTTTAGGCAAAGCTGAATGCTTTCAACCAATTGCCACTAAGAAAATCTTTGAATCCACCTGTGACCTGTGAGCCCTCAAGTTGAGATGCCCACCTTTCTGGGCTGAATCCATGTAAACTTGTAACTTCCGCCTCCCTAAAATGTCTATGACCAAGCTGTATCCTGACCACCCTGAGCACATGCTCTGAGGACATCTTGTGGGAAATGTCCCAGGGCCTGTGTTTCTGTGCACCTGTGGACACTCACAGGAAATGTCACACGGCCTGTGCTTCTGCACAGCTACAGACACTCGTGGGAATTGCCCCATGGCCTGTGTTTCTGTGTACCTTTGGACACTTGCAGGGAATGCCCTACGGCCCGTGCTTCTGTGCGCCTGCAGACACTCATGGGAAATGCCCCACGGTCCATGCTTCTGTGCACCTGCTGGCACTCATCAAACACCAGGCTGTCATCCTATGATTTTAGTGCTGCAGATAAACTGAAGAAGCTCTCAGTGGCACTCCTTAAGGAGTCACTGGGTTTTTTAATACAGAAGAATTGAAGAATGCCAAAAATTCTATAAAAATCCATTCATCACTCAGTATCAATGCTGCAATAGGAAGACAGTTGCTTATGCATCCGTAGCAAAGGCATCGGCTGTTGTTTTCACGGTGTCGTGGTCTTTGGGCCGAGAGCCCCACCTCCTACGCATCTGTGCTTTGCTTCAACCTTGAATAAACGTTACCCACACCTTTACACAGGTAACCGTCAGAATCTGTATTTGTATTATTTCTGCCAAAAGCAACTTTGCTCATGAACTCCTAACTCATCAGTAGAGAATCTGTGAGAAAATTGCGATTGTTTCTGAAGTCTTATCTGGGCGAAACGTTACCCTCAATCCTCTTACAAGCAAGCCTTCTTCATGAGACAGATATCATACCTATGAAGGGAAAATGCTGTGTGCATTGTGGTTTTGGGGTGAGCACACTCCTGGCAGGAACCTGCATGTGCACGGCTCAAGCTGAAAGGCTGATCATGACATAGTGTGGACGCCTTCTTAACTCCTGCTGCAATTAAGGGCCCTTTATCTGAATTCCTCTTGATGAGAAGTGGTTATCGTATCACTCTTCCTCACACCAGTGGAAGAAGTAATACTTCTGTCACACTTAGCAGCTGTGATATGCTGGTTTACGCGGACTTTCACGACTTCTTTGCTATTAAATGAACCATTGTGTACTGAACAAAAGTGACAAAATGTAGAATTTCAGGAGATTTTGGAATCTGTAAAATAGTATGAAATGGGTATTCTGAAGCGCAGATCAGATCCAAGGTAAAGAACTCAGGGTGGGCTTAACAACTTGCTGAACACAGAAAGGGCCAGGATTAAGCTGGAGACAGATCAACAGAAGATTTCCAAGCTGAAGCATACAGAGGAACTTGCAGAGAAATGTGCACATTCTGTGAAAAGCACAAATTACCAAAGCTGACAAAATAATACTGAAAAAGTACATAAATAGTTTGATTCGTACGAGAACCTGACATGGATACACAAGCCTGAAAATACAGATCAACTACACCTCTGAGCATGCCTGAAAACTTCCTAAACACTAGCTAGTCAGACCCACCAGGACAGATGACACATGGAGATGGCGTGCTTACTCCATAAATACAAAATGCCAAGGATTCAAAGGGCTTTGACCTTTGAAGAGCCAATTGTGGCAGATCCCCAGATTATTAATAACATGGCCGTATCATCGTCTCCATAGATACAAAACAGGCTTTGATTATTCACAGAACTCCAGTGCCATTGTTAAAAGCTCCAGAAAGGTTGTAGAAATTTCTTAATCTGAAAAAGAGGCTCTACAGTAACCCCCACAGCACACATCCTAGTTCCCGGCACACCACCCATTCTCCCAGGGGCTTCCTTCGGAGCAGCCCTTCCCTGGGGACTATGGATGAAAAGGGTGGAAGGACAAGCACGGCCCAGCGGTGTCTCCTGCCTTGTGGACCAGTGTGCAAAGGAATTTAAGATGTGGACAGGGAAAACATTATTTTCACCAGTGTTTAATGCAAAACAAATTTTATAATAGAAATGCTTCATAAAATATATGAATATTCAAATATTTTCATGCACATATCATAGACATCTGATAAAGGCTTAAACTTAGCAACTCGTTTTTTAAAAATAAGTGTCCTGAAGGTCTTTGAAATATTCATACCTTTAAATTCAGTAATTTAACCTCTAAAAATTACCATAAAATATATACAAGTGCAAATATTAATACACTAAGATCTTTAAATCATGTTATCATTTGAATACTAAAACCCTGGGAAAAATAGATTAACTATAAATGATGGCGTGAGGAAACGGTGATCTATGGCTGTCAAATACAAAACAAATCCTGACTTAGGTAAGGGGAGATTTCACTTGAGAAGACCCTGCAGCAAGATGGGGAAGCCACCGCAATGGAAAAAGCTTCCACCCCAGGACCTGGAACTTCTCAAAGGCTGGGAGACGAAGACTGTTCTTACATGGGAGGGGTGAACAGGGCTGGGAGCACTGTGGGGGCAGGATGAAAGCCGCCTGGTGTTTCTTGAGTGGCCCTCTTCTCCTGCCGATGGCTCAAGCTCAGTCCTCACTCTGTCTCTGTCCCTTTCTCTCTCTTTCCGTTTCTGCCACAGTGTGGGTGCTGGTAAGGCAGGCATGATCATTTAATCCGAAAGATTGGACACGCTGCACAGCTGGACCCCAAAAGTAGGGGTCAAGGGCAAGAGTCCCTGCCAGGCTTCCCTATCTGGGATACACTGTGCCCTTGCAGGGAGCGGCATGCCCCTGACCACAGCCCTGCTCAGGGTTCTGCAGGACGCACCAGCCATGCCACACACTGGGAGGATGGGACAGGCTGGGTGTGCCAACTTCTCAGACACAAGGACCATCTGTCATAAGCCAAAGGTCTCACGTTTGCTCTCCCGTTTCATTCATATGTGCGAGTGTCATTTTTAAAGTACGTTGAACACATGTTGAAGCAGATTTCACCAATTAAACCACTTTCTTAGGTACAATTTCAAATGTTTACAATTAACTTACTCTTATTTAAATTTTTATTTAATTATTTTGAGTAAAAACTATAAGCAGAAAATAGCAAAAAATTAGTTTTGTATATAAATGACACAATTTTAATGTAAAAATTTCATTTTTAAAAAAATTTCATTTTAGGTTTAAAACACTTTCTCAAATTACACCTATGACTTTCATTGATTTCATTGTATGCCTGTGTGGTCAGGTTACAACTGTTAGCACCAAGCCCCTTAGGAACAGTGACATCCAGGAGGTTTTAGTTCTTAAGAACGAATGCAATCGGAATCACTATGAATACCATTATTCTTTTTCATACTAAGAGCTCATGAAATTGCTCAGGGTTTGTTGAGTGTGACTTGCCATTTTCCATATTTTTGTCTAAAATGAAAGCTGTTTAATGTAGTTCGATGAAGATATCTTACATTTAGTTGTAGGGATCATGGCACTGAGAAATATGATGTTGAATCACCTCCTTTTGTATGCCAAGCCGCTGCAGAGAACGTATACATTAATTCTCTTCTAAATCAGTTTTTAATAATTATTTTGACTTTAAAGTTAAGATAGTTTCATAAGCATTAAAACATATGTAAATTCCTGCATTGTTAGTGTAATTGCTAAAATCATTTTGTAGGTAGAATAGTTGGGGAGTTCATAAAAGCAGATTTTCATATCCTTTGATTTTGAATGGAAAGAGTTATAATGAAGTATTGGAAAAATTGCCCCAGACTGTGAAAGGCAGAATTTTAAAAACAATATTTAAATGTGTGTTTCTTTTGGGCATTGGTTCAGCAGATATTCAACAATAAAAATCTAGCAAGGTGGGGGCCGTAGTCTTGTTGACCACTATTCATTAATGTCTTCCCAGTGAGATGATGTCATTCTAATAGACAGAGGCAGAGGTTCTTCAGGAAAACCAAAGGGCGAGTGGCATGTAGGCTGATGCTTACTCTCCCTACACCTACATGCCCTTCTCTCCTCTGACCTCCGTCTGTCACCATCTTCATGGGGAACCTCTTGAGGATTTGGAACCTGACTGCTGCATCCCCAGCCACCCTCTTGCATGGCTCTTCCCTCCTGCAGGTTGTGGCAGTGGACCCCCAGCTTCTTCTTGGGTTATTCTCATCTACCACAGGCTCTACACTAACCCTGGATTTCTAAGTCACTTCTTGACAATCCTGTGGGATACAGGAGCAAACACAGAGGAGAATTAGGGAAATAGGCAGGCAGGCATTCTCAGATCTTAAGGAGCAGGTTCATGAATCATGTCATAGTGACCACACTGGGGTGTGTTTACCCCTGTACCATGCAAGATGATCTTTTGGAATGTTGGACTAATACATTACCCTTTTATTTGTATTTATTTCAGCTTGTTAAGTAGGAAATAAATTAAGTTTATTCACATTTGATAAACACATTTACAGACTTAAAAAAAAAAAAAAACACTTTAAGTTCCAGGATACATGTGCAGAATGTGCAGGTTTGTTACATAGGTATACATGTGCCATGGTGGTTTGCTGCACCTGCTGACTCGTCCTCTAAGTTCACTCTCCTAAGCCTCCCACCCCCCAACAGGCCCCTCCCTATGCCCATGTGTTCTAATTGTTCAACTCCCACTTAAAAGTGACAGCGTGCAATGTTTGGTTTTCTGTTCCTCTGTTAGTTTGCTAAGGATGATGGCATCCAGCTTCATCCGTGCCGCTGCAAAGGACATGATCTCATTCCTTTTTATGTCTGCATAATATTCCATACTGTGTATATATATATATACATCTCACATTTTCTTTTTCTTTTTTTTTTATTTTTATTTTTTATTTTATTTTATTTTATTTTTTTTTTTTGAGGGAAAAAGAGAAAAAGAAGGGGAAAAAAAGAAAAAGAGGGAAAAAGGAATATTACTTCATTGCTAAAATGGGTTTCAATAATGGCCGATCAATGTTTTGAGTGTATAAAGTGGTTAATGCATATTTTATGTGTTTAAAATGGAGAACTCTGTTGTGTTTATTTGTTCTGGTTCTGAGTTCAAGTCCTGGATATCATTATCAATTTGTTGTCTCGTTGAATCTAAATCTCATTATGTGTCTTATGTATCTGAGTGTTAAGATCTCTTATTGTTGTATTAATCCTTTTACCCTTGCATCCTTGTAGCTTTGAAATCTATTTTATTAAGTGTGAGAATTGCAACTCCTGCTTTTTATTTATTTATTTTTGCTCTCCATTTGGTTGGTGAGCTTTTTTCCATCCCCTTGTTTTGAGTCTTTGTATATCTTTAGATATATCGTTAGATATTGTGGATAATGTATATTTTGTGTGTTTAAAATGGAGAGCCCTATTGAGTTTATTTGTTCTAGATCTTAGTTCCAGTCCCGGATATTGTTATCAATTTTCTGTCTTGTTGAATCTAAATCTCATTATGGGTCTTATGTATCTGGGTGTTAAGATCTCTTATTATTACATTAATCCTTTTATCCTTGTATCCTTGTAGCTTTGAAATCTATTTTGTCAAATGTGAAAATTGCAACTCCTGCTTATTTATTTATTTTTGCTCTCCATTTGGTTGGTAGGTTTTTTTTTTTTCCAACCCTTTATTTTGAGTCTATGTATATCTTTGGATATACCGTTAGATTTTGTCTGTATCTTTTGATTGGGAGATTTGGTCGATTTAAATTTAGGGTTGCTGCCGTTTGATATTAACTGGCTATTTTGTCCTTTCATTGATAAAAATTCTTCTTTATGTAATGCTCTTTACTTTTTGGTGTATTTTTAGAAAGGGTCATATTGGTTGTTCCTTTCTGTGTATAGTGCTTCTTTTAGAAGTTCTTGTAAAGCAGGCCTGGTGGTAATAAAATCTCTGAGTACTTGCTTGTTCCTAAAAAATTTTATTTTTCCTTCAAATGTAAAGCTTAAATTGGCAGGATATGAAATTCTGGGCTGAAAGTTCTGTTGATTAAGTATATTGAATATTGGCCCCCACTCTCTTCTAGCTTGTAGGGTTTCCGTTGAGAGATCTGCTGTAAGCCTAATAGGCTTACCTTTATGGGTAACTTGATCTTTCTCTCTGGCTGCCCTTAATATTTTCTCCTTCGTTTCGATCTTGGTGAATCTAACGATTATGTGCCTTGGGGTTGGTCTTCTTGAGGAATATCTTTGTGGTGTTCTCTGTATTGCCTGGGGTTGAATAGTGTCCTGCTTTGCTAAATTAGGAAAATTTTCCTGGATAATGTCCTGGAGAGTATTTTCTAGCTTGAATTCATTCTCTCCATCACATTCAGGTACACCAATCAAGCGTATATTAGGTCTTTTCACATAGTCCCATATTGCTTGGAGACTTTGCTCATTCCTTTTTATCCTTTTTTCTCTATTCTTGTCTTGTTGTGTTGTTTCATTAAGTTGATCTTCGATCTCTGATACCCTTTCTTCTGCTTGATTCATTCGGCTGTTTAAGCTTGTACATGTTTCACTAAGTTCTCGTGTTGTATTTTTCAACTCCATAAGTTCATTTGTATTCCTCTCTATATTGTCTATTCTTTTCAGCATTTCATCTAGCCTTTTTTCCAAGTTCTTAGTTTCTTTACATTGGGTTAGAACAAGTTCCTTTAACTCCCAGAAGTTTCTTATCATCCACCTTTTAAAGCCTACTTCAGATAATGGAACACAGTCCTTTTCCATCAGGGCTTGTTCCGTTACTGATGAGTCCTTTTCCATCAGGGCTTGTTCGGTTGCTGATGAGTCCTTTTCCATCAGGGCTTGTTCTGTTGCTGATGGGTTCTGATTTTGAGTATACTCGGCCTTCTTAGGCTGTTTTTTTCCCTTCATTGTAGATGAACCGCCTTTCTAATTAGTTTTCTGAGTCGACGTCCGACTTATTGATTCCCAGTGTTGGGATCCGAGCAACCCACTGTGGCAGCCTAAATAGCAGCGGTAAGACTGATGGTGCTCTTCTGCCCGGGAATCTCTGGTCTGGCTTCCTTCTTGAGTCCGCAACAAGCGGCTCTGACTTCCCGGAGCTCCAAACCCCGGTCAGTAGGGGAAGCAGTCCCGTTGGCTCTGCATGAAGAGCTGCTGCGCCGAGACGCCGGCAAAACCACTGCGGCGGCCACAAGAGTCGCGCTGGCGACCCGTGGGGCTCCTCCACTGGGAATCGGCTGATCGGTGAGTGACGAAAATTCGTCTAAAAGTGTGGCGTCGTCTCGTTCTCTGGGCTTTCACTGGGAGCTACAATCCTGAGCTGTTAGTGGTCAGCCATCTTGGATCGATCCCTCTTCTCTCACATTTTCTTTACCCAATCTCTCATTGATGGGCATTTGGGTTGGTTCCAAGTCTTTGCTATTGTAAATAGTGCTGCAAAAAACATGTGTGCATGTGTCTTTATAGTAGAATGACTTATAATCCTTTGGGTGTATACCCAGTAATGGGATGGCTGAGTCAAATGGGATCTCTGGTTCTAGATCTTTGAGGAATGGCCACACTGTCTTCCACAATGGTTGAACTTTACATTCCCACCAACGGTGTAAAAGTGTTTCTATTTCCCCACAGCCTCGCCAGCATCTGTTGTGTCTTGACTTTTTAATGATCACTACTTTGACTGGCATGAGACGGTATCTCTTTGTGGTTTTGATTTGCATTTCTCTAATGGTCAGTGATGTTGAGCATTTTCTCATAGGTTTTTTGGCCACATAAATGTCTTTTTCTGAGAAATGTCTGTTCATGTTGTTTGCCCATATTTTGATGTTTTTTTTTCCTTGTAATTTGTTTAAGTTCCTTGTAGATTCTGGAAATTAGACCTTTGTCAAATGGGTAGATTGCAAAAATTGTCTCCCATTCTGTAGGTTGTCTCTGTTCACTCTGATGATAATTTTTTTCCTGTGCAGAAGCTCTTTAGTTTAATTAGATCCCATTTATCAATTTTGGCTTTAGTTGCAATTGCTTTGACATTTTTGTCATGAAGTATTTGCCCATGCCTATGTCCTGAATGGTATTGCCTAGGTGTTTTTCTAGGGTTTTTATGGTTTAGGGTCTTTAAGTCTTTAATTCATCTTAATTTTTGTATAAGGTGTAAGGAAAGGGTCTAGTCTTAGTTTTCTGCATATGGCTGGCCAGCTCTCCCAGCACTATTTATTAAATAGGAGATCCTTTCCCCATTGTTGTCTTTGTCAGGTTTGTTGAAGATCAGATGGTTGTAGATGCATGGTATTATTTCTGAAGTCTCTGTTCCATTCCATTGGTCTGTATGTCTGTTTTGGTACTGGTACCATGCTGTTTTGGTTACTGTAGCCTTGTAGTATAGTTTGAAGTCAGGTGGCATGATTCCTTCAGCTTCGTTATTTTTGCTTAGAATTGTCTTGGCTACATAGTCTCTTTAGTTCTATATGGAATTTAAAGTAGTTTTTTTTATTCTGTGAAGAATGTCAATGGTAATTTGATGGGAATAGCATTGAATATATAAATTACTTTGGGAAGTATAGCCATTTTGATGATATTAATTCTTCCTATCCAGGAAGATGGAATGTTTTTCCATTTGTTTGTGTCCTCTCTCATTTCTTTGAGCTGTGGTTTATAGTTCTCCTTGAAGAGGTCCTTCACATCCCTTGTTAGCTGTATTCCTAGGTATTTTATTCTCTTTGTAGAAATTGTGAGTTCTCCCATGATTTGGCTCTCTGCTTGTCTATTGTTGGTGTAAAGGAATGCTTGTGATTTTTGCACACTGATTTTGTATCCCGAGACTGCTGAAGATGCTTATCAGCTTAAGAAGCCTTTGGGTTAAGACGATGGGGTTTTCTAAATATAAAAATCATTTCATATGCAAACAAAGACAATTCAAATTCCTCTCTTCATATTTGCATACCCTCCATTTCTTTCTCTGGCCTGATTGCCCTGGCCAGAACTTCCAATACTATGTTGAACAGGAATGGTGAGAGAGGGCATCCTTGTCTTGTGCTGCTTTTCAAAGGGAAGGCTTCCGGCTTCTTCCCATTCAATATAATATTGGCTGTGGGTTTTTCATAAATAAGTCTATTATTTTGATATATAGTCTATCACTTGATGCCTAGTTTATTGAGAGTTTTTAATATGAAGGGATGTTGAACTTTATCAAAGGCCTTTTCTGCATCTATTGAGATAATCATGTGTGTGGTTTTTTTTTTTTTTTGGTTGTATTTTTGTGATAGATCACATTTATTGATTTGTGTATGTTGAACCAGCCTTGCATCCCAAGGATGAAGCCAACCTGATCATGGCGAATAAGGTTTGGATGTGCTGCTGGATTTGGTTTGCCAGTGTTTTAGTGAGGATTTTCACATCTATGTTCATCAAGGATATTGGCCTGAAGTTTTCTTTTTTTGTTGTGTCTCTTCCCAGTCTTGGTATCAGGATGATGCTGGCTTCATTGGCTTCATGAAATGGGTTGGGGGGAGTCCCTCCTTTTCAATTGTTTGGAATAGTTTCAGGAGGAAGGTACCAGCTGCCCTTTGTGCCTCTGGTAGAATTCGGTTGTGAATCCATCTGATCCTGGAATTTTTTTCATTGGTAGGCTATTAATTACTGCCTCTAATTCAGAACTTGTTATTGGTTTATTCAGGGATTTGACTTCTTCCTGATTTAGTCTTGGGAGTGTGTATGTGTCCCATAATTTATCCATTTCTTTTAGATTTTCTAGTTTATTTGCATAGAGGTGTTTATAGTATTATCTGATGGTAGTTTGTATTTCTGTGGGGTCAGTGGTGATACCCCATTTACCATTTTTTATTGTGTATAGACTACTTTTTATTAACCTATGAAGCAAAGAGGTAATCCCTTAGCTGAAAAAAAAAAGAAAAAGAAACTATCCTCAATAGAAAATAACTTTTTAAATAAAGATGATGCATTATGGGAACTGTAAGAATGACCTTGGTCTAATGGGCTGTTTTGGTTGGAATATATATATATATATATATATATATATATATATATTCACTACATATGAATTTGAAATATAGCATCTTTCATAGGCAAGCTATTGTAGCAAAAACATATAAGAAACACATAAAAAATTTTGTGCAAGGGGATAGCATTATAGAGGTAATATGTTTTATATTTCTAAAAAGACTTCTAAAGGATGATAGTGTCCTGTAGTCCTTTACAATAATAAAGCATCTACCATGAGAATCTTCTGTATCTCACATTGGTTCACAGCCAGTTTGTGGCAAAATAATTAAATTATTGAAACTAAAGATGACCAAGACTTTTGTTGTTGTTAATATTTAAGTTATCAAGTATTTTTAAATAAACAATCTGCCCTCTCAGAATAAAAGCAACATTCTAAAAATGGAGAAGAGAATGAATCCTTTCTGAAGTTTACCCTTTGGAGAGAGCTTATTGAAAATGAATGCTTCTGAGGTTTCAGTAATTTTATTGCCAGAAACAATCATGTGCAGCCTTGATAAAACTGTTGTATCTCCCTCATAAATCATTAAAACCAAAGTTTCACACCCAGTTAGGTTTTTTACAAAAAAGTTGTTAGATATATATTGAATTCACTTACTAAAATATGACATAAAATATCAAATATTTGAAATGTGATTTATTTGCATAAAAATGGACTGATTCAAGAAAAGATAGGAACAATATTAAATCTCAACAAAAGCCAGAATTGGTCATTGATATCAAAAAATCAACACCTTGGTTTAGAAAGTACATTACACACAGCTGCAGCTTTCATGGGGCCCTACACAATTTAAACCGTGTATGTGCTTTAACACAACTGTCACAAAACCAATAACAAAGAAACTGAATGTAGAATTAGCACTGACTTGTTCTGTCGAATCACACGTTTTGAGCCAATAGCTATCAAATAATTCATCATATTCACCCACTTTTCTCTCATTAGAAGCATCAGTTTTACCAACATTTCAGCAAAAACAAGCCTTCTGTGGCAGTCATAAATCTATGTAAATAAAGTATCGTAAATCTACTGTTTATTTCAGTTCTGTCTCATAATTTACAAGCTGTGTGTTTGTCTGTGTGTGTGTGTGTGTGTGTGTGTGTGTGTGTTTTGAGACGGAGATTTTGCTTTTGTTGCCCAGGCTAGAGTGCAATGGCACGATCCTGGCTCACCTCAACTGTTCAAAAGATTCTTCTGCCTCAGCCTCCTGAGTAGCTGGGATTACAGACGAACACCACCACGTCTGGCTAATTTTGTATTTTTAGTAGAGACAGGGTTTCTCCATGTTGGTCAGGCTGGTCTCAAACTCCTGACCTCAGGTGATCTGCCCACCTCGGCCTCCCAAAGTGCTGGGATTACAGGCTTGAGCCACTGTGCCCGGCCTTGTGTGTGTTTTATAAAGTAGCTGTCGTTTGGGTGGCAGGTGTGGCCCAGAACACACAGGCATGTACTTAGAACATCCCTCTTCCCTTACCTGTGAATATAAACATTGTCCCTCAGTTCTGACCTTGTGTGAAATGAGCATTCTCCTTCTTTTCTAAGGTATCAGAAGTTGACATTGTGGCCACGTAGCTTTCTAGGGGAGCCTGAGGCTCCTGTCACATCACAGATTGGTGCTCAGAGCGTCATTGTGGAGAGAAGAGGGGGACCCTTATCCTCTTCTCCCCACAACCCGCTCCTCACACAAGACTGCATCTTCTAGTTGACCTTTGGGAAGGAACAGCTGGGCTTTCTGGGTGACAGAGTTTGTAGAACATTAGAAATCTTAGACAAGTGTTACCTTATAGCTCACTTCAGAGCCTCTTAATGCAGTTTTCTAAGTAGAGAAAACTCAGCTGAAGATGCTCCCTCGCATCCCGGGCGCTGCATTATTACTGATGTGACCTAACGCTTTTATCCACCAATAGAAAGATTGTTTTCTAGGCATTTATTTGTTATTTTCCTGGAAGAGAAGCAGTGGGCATAGAGACTGGTATTCCTTTCTCATTTGCACCCCGACTTTTCATAGCCACCTGGCATTGCAATTTTTATAAAGAATGCACCAAGATTAAATCACTGAACCAAAATAGCCTCAAAATTTAGGTTCCAAATTTGCCTCCTCCCTGCCCATAACCATGCTTGGAAAGCTGCTAAGGAGAATTGCCTCCCTTCTGGATGGGCGTGTCTGTTTAACAGCATAATTGTTTTATATCAATGAAAAGAACTCGACTGGGACATCACACTTAATGGATAAACCACAAATATTTTACTGTGAAATGATTCACAGGTGTTAATTTTTATTGCAATAAATGTGCACACTTCCTTTTAAGGAAATTGACCTAACACACTCGTTCATGAAAGAATTCCTGCATGATTCCGGCTGTTCCTGCACAGACGCTCACTGTGTTGTCTCGTGTATGAGAATCTGTCATTCTCAGATGACTCCAGGGGTTGCTTTTACTATGGCAGGGGCAAGAGAACAGAATTAGAAACTGTCAGAGATTCCAGCGAACGAAAGAAGGTTCACTTACCTTACTGCCTTTTGTTTCTAAGCAGTTCTTTTGCAGCTTTAAATGTTTCATAGGGTCAGGAAGCTACTAGGGGCTGAGGGGACTTGCTGCGCATGGTTTGGGGAAGAGCAGCAAGACCAGGGAGACCCGCTGCCCGGCCCATGAGCACAGGGAGACCCGCTGCCCAGCCCGTGAACACAGGGAGACCTGCAGCTGGGCCCGTGAACACAGGGAGACCCACAACCTGGCCCGTGAACACAGGGAGACCCACAACCCGGCCCATGAGCACAGGGAGACCCACTGCCCGGCCTGTAGACACAGGGAGACCCGCTGCCCAGCCCGTGAGCACAGGGAGACCCGCTGCCAGGCCTGTGAGCACAGGGAGACCTGCTGCCCTGCCGGTGAACGCAGGGAGACCTGCAGCTGGGCCCGTGAACACAGGGAGACCCGCTGCCAGGCCTGTAGACACAGGGAGACACACAGCCCAGCATGGATTGTTACAGACATTTTAAATTTATTTGTAATGAATTTTCATGTTCACTGAGTCAGAGAGATTCTGGTGATGAGGGTCAGAACAAACTCACCCTCTGTAAGGTGCTAGAGAGGGCGGTGGTCAAGGAGGAACGTGGTTTGCTAGAGGTTCCTGTTGGCCCCTATTCAGCTGGCTGCCGATCTAAAAAGACTCTTGCCTGTGAATGGGAAAGTCGTTCTACAGAAGGATTTTGCTAAGTTTCCACTAAAAGTAAACATCCCATCTGTGATATGCTAATTTATTTTTATTCCCCTGTAGAATCACATCCATTTGTGTAATTAAGGTCAAGTGAAAGGACTTTATGAGGGCTCAGACATCTGCAGTGCTAGGCATAAAAATGTCAAATTAGAATTCATGCAGGTGTTTGGAAACATGTTGAATGGGCCCACACGTGAAGCCCGGGTTTGATCCTGGGGGTGGGGCGGAAGCAAGGTGAGCCTCCAATCTCACAGGCCCAAGCAGGTGATGGGGGTGCCCACCAGAGCATCAGCAACTCAGTGTGACGTGGCCGGGTAGGACGTGTGTGGGAGTCCCGCAGAAGGGAGAAACCTGCTGTGCAGCGAAAGGCATGGGAAAGCCTCAGCCGGGGTCGTGAGGGTGGGGCAGGCAGGCTGTCGGGACAGTGGAGCCCAGAGGGCGAGGGTGGAGGCTGGAGCTTCCAGGTGGAGAGGAGGGGTGTGGACAGAGTGGGAAAGGGGACACCCCGGGCTGTGCTGAGGAAACAACTCTGGGCAGGGGCAGGGACCACCCTGTGTGTCCACACCAAAGAAAGAAAACCGCCGACCCAGGAAGGGTGCAGGCCAGCATGTGGGGAGGTCAGGTGGGGAGACTGAGGCAGGGCTCGAGAGGTTGCTGTGGGCCAGAGGACAGGGGCTTCAGTAGGACAGCCCAGGGATGGTGGAAAGGGCCCTGAAAGAATGAACACAGCAGGGAAAGGATAGGGCGCTCTGCAAATGTGAGTGCCTCAGGAGCCAGGGCAAAGGGCCCTTAAGTTACTACAACCTTCTCAGCAGGTGCTCAGCCTGGCACTGTCATTGTGATGAAACCATGCTAACTCCATCCCAGTCTTTGAGTTGTTTTCTTGTTGCTGTTGAGTGATGCTTTGCAAGTTCTTTCTCAGTTATATAAGGTCTTTAAGAATTTTTTTAATAGAAAAGAAATTACTCTCTTCAAATGCCAGACCCTAAAGGGGTCTGTTGTGATTTGGAGCAGATGCTTGTTAAAAACAGCAGGACAGAGTTCATTCCAGCTCCTGCCTCAGGGCTGCGGGTGTGGGCTCAGCTGAGCACAGCAAGGACCTCCAGGGATGAACGGCCAGGGACGCTGAGGAGTCTGGGATGTGGGTTCAGCTGGGGGTTCTCGCTGACCTGGGCTCAGCAGCCGAGAACTGGGCAATAGCAGGACGAGGTGAAGAGGCGCCTGACTGCAGCTGGTGGAGAACGGAGTCCACGTCAGGTTGGAGGCATTTGTGGGTAAAACGACCTCAAAGGAAGTCATCAAAGTTTACCCATTTCAAATAGTGCAAATAGAAATGGACCAAAAAAAAAAAAATAGAAATGGACAAAAACTTGCTGGTAAAGTATATTTTACTTTTCTCTGCGTAGAAGGAACATACATTTGATACTGTGTTCACTCTGGCTATGGCACCCTGAAAGGAAAAACCAAGCCCAGGACCCCCATTGACTCTGCTGAGGAAAGAATGAAGCTGGAAGCTGAGCCATGCAAGCAGCAGCCTTTCCTTCTGTTCCTAAGCAGAGAGCAACAGATAGAAGGTGGCACGTCTCCACAGGCTGCTCTGTGTCCACCTGTCCATGGGAAGAGCAGAGTGCGGAGCAGGAGATGAATGCATGGCTGACGGCTCTCCTGACTGGCCTTTCCTCTTGCCAAATGTGGATGAACACACCCTCCCTCCTTCCCCTCTAGCTCCTCTTTCCCCTTCAAATAGCGACGCCCTCAGCATCACCTTTGGAGAAAGGCAAACACCATGGACTGTTCTTGTGATTCTGTGTTGTTATTTTTCTCCTGAGCATGTGCTTAACACTGACAAAAAAAACGCTTCTAAATGATTGAGACCCATTGGCAATACTTTTTGGTTTACAACAGGAATTGGGGTGAGACTCCACCACATTTGCACCATGCAGAGCTGGAAGCCGGAGGAAAGACTGAATCTCGCCTGGAGGCTTTGGCCCTGAAGGTTCAATTCTGGATGATCCTTTACAGGTAGATTTCAAGGGGAAAACCAAGCATCAAAATGAATTCTTATGAAGAATTATTTTTAATCCTGAATCTTGGAGATAAAAATGTTTTCCTCAACAACACAGAGTCGGCTGAAAGAAAAAGAAGCATTGCTTTCCTGAGCTGGCACGCGACCTGTGGGGCTTGGCCCTGGCAACTCTGTGGCTCTGCAGCAACCTCAGTTCTTGACTCCTCAGAAGAAAGACTGACTGAGGGCCATAGGCTGAAGCAGAGACTGGGGCAGGTTTTAGTGGAGGAGAGAAAGTGCATTAAAAAGCCTAGAGCAGGAACAAAAGAAAGTCCACTTGGAAGAGGGCCAAGTGGGCGGCGTGAGCGAGTTAAGTGTGTGGTTTGACCTCTGACGTGGACTTGTATCCACCGGCATGTTTTCGTCTGTTCCCCCCCGATTCTTCCCATGGGATTGGCTGTCCGCACGCACAGGGCCTGCCAGCCCTCGGGAGGGGCCACATGCACAGCAGGTTTACTGAAGCTGGAGCCTGCTTGCTGGAGGCCTTCCTCCCACACCCGCTGATTATTCCTGGAAGGTCGCGTACCAGTGAGACTCACCGTTTCTCCTTAGCGCACATGCTTGAGCCCACTCCCCCAGCTCCTGAGACCTTATCAGGAAGCTGCTGATCCAGTTTCAGGTGTTGTCTCTCCATTGGGAAACTATTCCCTGGTGCCAGCTGTGACCTGTGATTTTAGAGAGCAGTTAACAACCTCCTGCCCATCACCCGATAGTTGCCTGAACTTCCTCACGTGGGGGCTCTCACGTCTGCCTGACTTCCTGCTGTAGCATTTCCCTGCTTAAGAGTCCAAGACCCCAGTTTTTGGGGGAAATGAATGAAGGTCAGTCTTCTGTAATTGCTTCTTGCTAACAAAGGGGCAGATCATGGCCTCTTGCTGCTGTCAGGGAAGGAGGGTGACTCTTTGGATTGGTGAAAGCTGTGTCCAGCCAGGTTTAAGGGAGAGAGGGCAGGATTTCAACTCTGTGGCGTTCCACACTGATGGGCAGTCTAAGGGTCCTCGGTAGAAGGGTGGCTCTTGAATCACGAGAGAACAGGATCCCTTAGAGGGTCATCTGAAGTTTGATGGCCTGCGCACCCCTAGCAGAAGGAGCCAGAGTTTTGAAAGCCTGCTCACCACCACATTTCCAGAGGCAGTGGACTCCCACCGGAACTCTGGAAAAGAGGCTTTTATGAATTCATATGCTCAGTTCTGACCCAGAGTGAGGCACACTGTCCTGCAAAAGCGTATTAGCTTTTCATTCTGATTAAAGGAAAAAATTATTCAAAGTTATGTTCACCATGCTCATTCTGTATTTGTTATATTATAAATTTAATAGTATCTTGTGAACTTGTAGGGATAGAATCACAATACTAATTCCCTGGGAAATTATGTTATAGCTTCCAAGTAAATCAATTAATAATTCAGCGAAGATTTACTGTGCAGCTTCTGCATGCAGAAGCTTCCCCGCGGAGCTAGACGGGGAAGGGCGGGCAGGAGCCGAAGGCCTGAGTTTACGTTCTGTGGCTGAGAGGAGCAGTGAGTAAACAGGAGAGGTCACAGTTTAGAATAAGAATAGATGCTTTGCTGAACATTAGTGACAGGCAGAGGATGTGGATAGCCAGGGGTGATAGAAACGTGACAGACGACAAACTTGTCAAAGACTTGAAAGGAAACTCTTGGTTAAATAAGGAACCAGAGGGTGTTCACAGTCATCTTCACTTAGAAATAAATTTTCAGGATGTTTTTGAAGCTCCGTTGCCTGGCACAAAGTGCTGCTTCGATCTAATCAATACTGGAGAGGCTGGGTGGGCACGAGGGCGGCGCCCAGGATGGAAGCTGGGGTCCGAGTGTTCCCAGGAAGCCACTGGAAGGATGGACAGCTGTGTTTGTTCCCAGCCCACCACGCCAGGCTGGCTTGTCTCCAGGTACCCGTACCAGGGAGTGCTCTGCGGCGAGTGTGGGTGGGAAGACTGGGGGAGGCCCCATCCCCTGTCGAAGGGACAAGCCCAGCCTGCAGGCCACTGAGCCACAACCACGCGTGGGCGTCTGCAACCCGTCACCACACTCCCTCTGTGGGTCCACCCGGCATCTGCTCTGGAGCCATCACATCACGGGGCCACCCTCCCTCCCCGTGTGATGCTGGCTTTGAGTGAGGATTGTAAGGAGCCCTCTTCACAATTCTGTGACTGGTGAACAAGCTGAAGTCAGCCTTTTCCATAACAAAAGAGAAAACATGGGCATCTGGTGGCTGAGGCCAGTTATTAGCTGAACATACAAATTGACATGATTTTCAGAGCAAACACATTTGTCTTTTCTAATATTTTCTCTGTGTTTTAGAGGCGTGGCTGGCGTGTTTACATGGTGTGTGGCGATGAATGCGTTCCATGACAGTACGGGAGAGGGCTGCTTCTCCTTCCCACTGAACTAGAGCCTGGCGCTGTAAAGGCAGTGAGCCGAGGGCACACACAGCCTTAGACTCCAGCCCAGGCTTCGTCCTTTCCTCCCTGGAAACTGTCTGGGATCCTGAAGCCTCAGTGAGTCTCGTGATGCGATGAGGATACCATTTTCCAGTAAGAGTGGTCGAGAGGGCAAAATGAAATACGGAATCTGAACTGCTTGGTGCAGAAGAGGGTGATGCTCCACGTTCGTCCTTCGTCTTTGCCGGCCTTGTGCCTCTCCACTGTGGCGCGTCAGACGGCCAGATGCTCTAGACACCTGCTCCACCCCTTTCCTTTCTACATCCTCACAGCTGTTCCCTGTTTGCCTTTGGAGGCCACAAGAGGTTCTGTGCTTGCTCTAAGCCTTCACCCATTCTGATGACTACAGCTGTGTTAGGGACCCGGGAGCCATATGCTCAACCCAACCGCATGCGCGGTATGACTGACACAGGCACCTCCCACGTGAAGATTTTAGTGGGAAACATGCCGTGAGCACTTCGCTTGGAATATTGAGCATGGCATTGAAGACTAAGTGCAGAGATGTGACGATAAGGAATACATACACTAAATTAATGTATCTGCAGCCATTAATCGTCATCAGACTGTTGTGGAGAGGACGCATTTCTAAGATGCAGGTTACCATGAATCTCTGAGACCGTGAGACTGGCCTGTGCAGGCTCAGCAGACCCAGACGACCGTCCCTCCATACTCAGCTGGTGGTGCCTGTGGACTTGCTTACGTGGCCTCTGTCATAGTCCAGGGCAAGGAGCCAGGGAAGGCCTCCGTTGTCCGTGACAGTTTTACACCTCCCCTCCCCCACTGAGGGCCAAACAGCAGCGGCAAAGAGCCTCTGACTCCTCTGTCTCAAGGTCTGCTTTCTGCAAAGGAGAATTTCTAACAGGAGTTTTCAAAAGCCACTGAGGTTTTGCTTTTTGTAATGATAGTCACATTCAAAGGACGATTCCGCACTAAGAAGCGAGGTGCCTGGAGGCAGCAGTTTCAAAGAGTTGGGAACTAATGAGGCGTTCAGTGAAGGAGGCAGCTATGAATGAGGGAAAGGCAGGAACTCTGACAGCAACCGGTCAAGAAGCTCCTGCTCCAGGCCCCCAGCTGGACGCAAATTCCCCTCTGCGAGCCTCATTTCCTCAACCACAAAACCCAACATCAGAGCATGGCGCACGGAGCATCTCCATGGCTCTCGGGTAAGCTCCTCCGTGATGCATAAGTCACCCCAGCAGGGCCTGGAATGAGCCTTAGAATAGCCTGTTCTGTTGTTTTCATATCTGAAGACTCACTGTGCACCATGTGCTTATTCATTTGGCATTAATTGTGCACCTACTGTATGCCCAGTACTCTCTGAGTGCAGGGCCTGCAGCAGTGAGAACCCCGGCTGTGCCCCTCATCTCAGGGACTTCCGTGTAGATGAAGGGGACGCCTGGTGAGGACAAGGCCACTGACAACAGAAACGTAAGGGCACGGCAGGCCAAGGCGGACATTATGGCAGAGAAGCATGGAGGCGATTGGCGGCCACTGCAGATTTGGGCTTGGGGCTCATCTGAGCCAGTGGGTGGACACGGACAGAGAGCTGGCACCACAGGAGCGGCCACTCAGGACTGCCTGTGAGGGCCTTCCCGGTGCTGGATGGAGTGGTAGATTCAGGAGTCCCGGGCAGAGCGTCTCTTCTCGTAGGGTCCTCGGCTGGCTTTGGTGTCAGCATAATTCTGGCCTCATAAGATGCGTTAGGAAGTGTCCTCTCTCCTTCAGTTTTTGTAAAGCGTTTGAGGACACGGGTGTTACTTGTTTAAATGTCTGTGGGATTTATCAGTAAAGTTGTTAGGCCCTTCCCTGGCTTTTCTTTGATGGAAAGTTTTTTTTTTTTAAATTACGAATCCAATCTTTGCACTATTTTGTTCCGTTCGTATTTTCTGTTCCTCGTAATTCTGTCTTGCCAGGTCGTGTGTGTCGAGGGATCCATCCATTTCTTCGGGGCCGTCTGTGTGGCTGTCGTGTCATTGTTCACACTGCTCCTGTGACCCTTCCTATTTCGGTGGTGTTGGCTGTGAGGTCTCCTCCTTCATTTCCCATTTTATTTATTTGAGTCTTTTCTTAGTTCAGGTAAAGTTTTGTTGACTGTTTATCTTCTCAGAAAGCCATTCTTCACATAGGTGGAGTATTTGTTTTTGTTTTAGTACCAAAAAAACGACCAGGAAGAGGATCATGATATGAAACCAGGAAGGTGGAGCCGGGTGAAGCTGGGATGTGGGGCCAGATCACAGGGCTTTATAACTGGGGAGAAGGACCCTAACTCTAGTGGGAAGCCATTAAAGGTTTTAATTAAGACATGGAGTATGATTTAGGTCTTGAAGAAACATTGTCTGGCTGTTCTGTGGAGATGGGACCATAAGGGGTGATGCCCAAGAGGAATGGCTGCCACCCAGGTGGATGTGGCCTGGGTGGGGTGAGAGGTACAGATGGAGAGAGATCACACTTTTGGGAGGAGATGAGGATGGTGAGAGATCACGCATGTGGGGGGGAGGTGAGGATGGAGAGAGATCACACATGGGGGGAGGTGAGGATGGAGAGAGATCACACATGGAGGGAGGTGAGGATGGAGAGAGATCACGCATGGGGGGAGGTGAGGATGGAGAGAGATCACACATGGGGGCCAGAGGTGAGGGTGGAGAGAGATCAGGCATGTGGAGGGGAGGTGAGGATGGAGAGAGATCACACATGTGAGGGGAGGTGAGGGTGGAGAGAGATCAGGCTTCGGACTTTGAGCCTCCTCTGAGCACACGTCATCTTGGTCCCCTGGCCCACTCTGGAATCTCAGGGCTCTTGTGGCAGGACAGAAGCATCCAGGTCTCTGCTCTCCAGAATCCCTGGGGCCTCTGGACCTGGGTCATCAGAAGTCTTCCACTGACAGCCCTTTGAATGGATTTTAAATCAGTTAAAACATGGTGGGGTTATTTTTAATGGTGAGAAATCAAAGGGGATCGTACAGCTATGCATATGTATGTCTGTGTATGCCTTAGTGTGTGTCCACGCATGGATCGCATCTTATGTGTATGTGCGTGCATGTGTGTTTCATCTGTATGCATGGATGTGCATCACGTGTGCATGTGTGTCATGTATGGTGCACATGTATGTCCTCTCTGCATGAATGTACATTGTGTGTGCCATTTATGTGTGTGCTGTGTGTGTGTGTCTTGGTGTGTCTTGCATGTGTGTGTATGCATGAATGGGCATCTTGAGTGATGTGTCATGAAAGTATGCATGTGTCTTTCATGTGTGTGAATGTATGAATGTGCATCTTGTGTGTGTCATTTACATGTGTGTCCATGTGTCTTTTATGTGTATATGCATGTGCATGTTGTGTCATTTATGTGTGTGTCATTTATCTGTGTGTATTTGTGTCTTTCATGTGTGTAGGCATAAATGTGCATGTTGTGTGTCATTTATGTTTGTGCTGTATGTGTCTTTCATGTGTGTGTATGCATGAATGTGCATGTTGTGTGTAATTTATGTGTGCCATGTGTATGTTTGTGTCCTTCATGTGTGTGTATGCATCAATGTGCATATTGTGTGTAATTTATGTGTGTGCTGTGTGCATGTTTGTGTCCTTCATGTGTGTATGCATGAATGTGCATCTTATGTGTGTGCTGTGTGTTTGTGTCTTTCCTGTGTGTGTGCATGAATGTGCATCATGTGTGTCATGTGTGTGTTGTGTGTGTGTCTTTCATGTGTGTATGCATGAGTGTGCATGTTGTGTGTGTCATTTATGTGCACTGTGTTTGTCTTTCATGTGTGTGTATGCATGAATGTGCATATTGCATGTGTCATTTATGTGTGTGTCTGTGTGTCTTGTGTGTGTGAGGCATGAATGTGCATCACATGTGCATGCGTGCATCATGTAGGTGTATGCACATGTGTGTGTTTGTGTGTTTTCTGCATGTGTGTGCATGGATGTGCATCGTGTGTGTGTGTGATTATGAAAAACGAGGCTTCTGTCCCCACAAAACTGTGTCATCCCTGTGATGCCTGCAGCACACCCAGCAGACATTTCCCCTGTGGCAGAGGGTGTGCAGTGCACACGTCCTTCCCTGGGTTCCTTCCACGGTCAGGCTTCGTCTTTGTGCTAATATTACAATAAGAAGAAAAGCTACATTTCAGTTTGGACCACAATGCTTCAAGGTGGAGTAGGGCACGATCTGACTACTTCCAGGTGTGGGAATGTCTGGGAGGAGTTCTGGCTATGTTTGTGTCTGGGACAGGAGCACAGACTCAAGGTTAAATGCCATGTATCTGCCACTGTGAACATCGTCATCTGTCAAATAATCCTCCTGCCTTGCCCAATATCCCTTCCTTATTCAGGGAAGGTCAACCTTGGGTGGAGAATCCCCAGGGCCCTGGCATCTCTGCCGTTTGATATGGAGCTAAGGGAACTCTGTAGGAGGCGGCAATTTGGACCCAGCTGCTGCACAGGGCCCAGCTGACCAGACTGGAGGGAGCCACAGGTCTCACACCACCCAGGCGGAGCCAGGATCTTTATCTGACCACCAGAGACATCAGGAGAAAGCCCACAGAAGCCGGATCTCCAAACAGGCTGGTCCTAGCTGGCATAGTAAGGAAGTTGCTCTGCTTCAGCCTTTACAGAAAAAGTGACCAGACCCACTGGGGTCATTCACTGGAGACGGCCGTCTGTTCTACTGCTTGTCTCTTTTACCCCCTGTGTTGTGTTTCCTGCCTCCTCTTTTGTCTATAACATCACAGCCTCCCCCGCTTGGCTCAGTGGAATGTGCATTCTCAATACTAATCAAGGTCTTTGATCTGAACTTGTTGTAATTTTGCCTTTTGGCAATGGCAACGGGAGGCTCCATGGCCTGGGTCACGGCCTTGTCCTTCTCTTCTTTGCTTTCCACTCTCCTAACTGTACCTCAAGGGGGCTCTTAATTACGTGTGCAGACATCTGAGTCCAGTTCTCCAATCCAGCCACCCTGGAGTAGCCATTGGCTGGTCCAGCTCCCTGTAAGCACCAGGCTGGGCATGCATCTCCTGTCCTTGGTGCCCACCCACTTGAGAGCAAACCCAGAATGACATGGACAGGCAGGCAAGGTGCAGCCCACACACCTGGGCCAAGTCTGCAGCTGACTGCGCCCTCCTCCTCGCCATGCCCATCCCAGAGGCCAGGTTTCTGCTCTGTCTTGGCCACGGGAAGGTCACACACTTCTCTAAAGTTTAGCTTTTCTGCCTGAAAAGGAGGCAGTCAATCAGTTCCTAAGTGTCCTCTAGGCTCTTACAATCTGTGACACCCACTAATTCTAGGACATATCCCAGTAATTAACTTCAACCAGAGAATTAAAACAATAGACAAAAATGAGACCTTGACTCATATAATTAAAGGTTATGTTTAATTAGAACAGGAAAATTAACGCATGCATCAAGGTTTGAGGTCCAAATTTTGGGCCATATTGCCATATGAAAACTAAGAGCAGGTTGATAAAGACAGTCCCAGCTTTGGGCATGAAGAATCCCTTTTGTTCAAAATCTAAACACCATCCACCTGCCTGAGTTGAATTAGTGATTTAGCCTTGAAGTCAATACTTGAAAAAGAAAATTGGTATTTCTTCTCTCCTCCAGCCAGCACTTCGACATAGACATTACCGAGCCATGATGTGCTTCAGAGAGTGTTGAAATGAATGATGGGATACTTCCGGTTATAATAATTTCATCCTAATAACATATGATACGCAAAAGTTTGGAAATCCACATTAGAAATGAACAGTCTTTAAACATAAAAAGCCAAATGTGCGCATTATTTATTTCAAGAAACCATGTGCATAAATGTTTAATTTTTAATCTCACTGCATTTGGTGTTTGAGAATTTACTCATCGGTACAGTTCACATAATAGGTTAAAATATTCTTTTAATTAGAAATGAAGATGGGAGCCCATAAAATGGTCACACACTTTGAACAAAAATCTAGATTATTTTATATAATAAAGAGAATAAAATAAATTCAAATGACAAGAGAAAAAACCACTTGAGATTATTACAGTAAACAAGGTGTCTGGGTTCCACACGTGACTCTGAATGGCATATTCACTGAGACGCCACCGAGATGTGTTAAAGCTGAGCTCATCATCGCCTCCTGCCTCTGGGCTCAGGTTCCCCTCATCAAGTTCTCCTTTCTCCACACGCACCCAGGAAGTTCCCATCCCAGTGACTGTGGAATGTCTGCAGGAACAGCAAGCTTTGCCAAGACAACTAAAACATTTAGGTGAAATCGGGGAGAAAAGCTGCGCATTTGCAAGGTAGGCAGGTCTCATGCTCTAAGGTCTTCAGACAATACAACTCGGAAAAGTGATGGTCATGTCAGTGTTGTCTTTCTACTGAGGCATTTAAAAAACGTGCAAGCTCTGTGAATCAAGAAGCTACGAAACCAAAGAGAACAGAGCTGAAATCAGGCCGGCTCCTGGGCAGTGCTGGAGGTGGAATTGAGACCAGGATTTCTGAAGAGTGAGGAGCCCCAGGGATGCCCTAAGCTCCTTCAGGGGACCCTGGAAGCCTTGTGCCTGGCGGGGGGAGCAGCATAGTCAGAGCCTCCTGCAAGTCACACTCCAGCCTCCAGGTAACGGAAATCTCCACTTCAGAGGTAACATATGGCCCAGTTATTGGCGTTAACATTGGTCATTAAAATGCAGCTTTATACACACATGAAGTAGATGACACCATGGACAATTTTACCACAGTGATGGAATCCATATAAAAGAGCAAATAGAAATTCTGGAGTTGAGGAGACAATCGCTGTAATGAAGAGCTCACAGGATGTAAACAGCAGAGTGCGCAGAGCAAAGGAGAGTCAGTGCACTAGAAGTGATGTCATCAGAAAGTATTTAAGCCAAAAAACACAATCCCGACAGGAGAGGGTTACTGCACCGAATAACATGTCTAACGCGCATGCAGTCGGATTGAGTAAAAACCAAAGGATGTCAGTCCACGTTCTCATTCAAGCACAGCACACAGGAAAAAATGAGAAAGATAAAGAGCAACACCACGTCAACTGTGCAAGGAGCAGAATCAAAAGCTGGGACATATGGGCGGCGTGAGCCCCAGAAGAGAAGAATAGCAAATCCAAACGGGCGAAACATGGAGAAAATAACCTCACTTGATCAGAAACAGTGAATCTCAGCTCCAGGAAGCACAGCAAGCCCTCAGAGCCAGAGGCTGAAAGCTGAAGATAAGCTGGACTCTTAGGAGCAGCCTGATAAGACGGAGATTTGTTACCCACTGGGGAACAATGATACAACAGACTAATGATGCTTTGTCACAAAAATAATGCAACCCAGAAGATGTCACCAAAAAAAAAAAAAGGATTTTCAACTGACAAATTCTTAAAAAATTACCTTTCAACGGTGAAGGGCAAATAAAAACATTTGAAGCTGAATTAAAGCTGGACGAGTCTGCTTGCCAGCAGATCCATACTTCAAAAAGTGCTGAAGATTCCTCAGGCTGACGAATTCCTCAGGCAGTTGTACCAGGTGAAGACCAGTGTCGCAGGTAATGAAGAATACTAGAGCTAGTAGGTACGAAAATAAATAAAAACAATTATTTTCCTTCTTTGGTTAAATTCTTCAAAATTAATTGGTTATTTCAAACAAAAGTAGGAAAGATAGTGAGTTTTATAACAATTTAAATATAAGGCAACGCTTGCAGATAGCAGGGAAGACAAGTCGATTTACAGTAATGAGGTAATTTTACTGAAGATGAAGTCATACAATCTTACATCAGAGTAGACCATAAAAATAAAAATGGGCATCATCATTTCAAGATGAAACACTGAAAAAAATGCAGTCAAAAAGTCAGTAAAAGGACAAAACACATGATAAAAATTTACTAATTTATGCCGAAATAAAACAGATAAAAAGGACAAGAAAAGAGGACAAATGAAAGGGTATGTCACGGTGGAGCCCTCCATTCACAGGCATAGCGTTGGCGACGTAAAGCTGAAGGTGACTCACAGGCGCAGCGTTGGTGAGGCTGCAGGTGACTCAGGCGCAGCGTTGGTGAGGCTGCAGGTGACTCAGGCGCAGCGTTGGTGAGGCTGCAGGTGACTCAGGCGCAGCATTGGTGAGGCTGCAGGTGACAGGCGCAGCGTTGGTGAGGCTGCAGGTGACTCAGGCGCAGCGTTGGTGAGGCTGCAGGTGACTCAGGCGCAGCGTTGGTGAGGCTGCAGGTGACTCAGGCGCAGCGTTGGTGAGGCTGCAGGTGACTCAGGCGCAGCGTTGGTGAGGCTGCAGGTGACTCAGGCGCGGCGTTGGTGAGGCTGCAGGTGACTCAGGCGCAGCGTTGGTGAGGCTGCAGGTGATCCTTGGGACTCATGATGTTCTTCAGAATGAGATTTATGCAGTAGACAGACCAGACCCTCGTAGGGTCATATTTTCATGACTGTATAATCCTTTCCTTTGAGTGTGGTTGGGACCAATAACTTGTTTCTAACCAAAATAAAATGGCAGCAGTGATGGGAGTGATTCTCATCATTACATTATTCATTATAGCTCTGTCTTGCTGGAATTCACCAGAAAGACTCTCTTTCAATTGCTGCCTTGAAGAAGCTAGTTGCCTCATCATGAGAGGCCTCTGGAGGAGCCAGTGGCAAGGACCTGCAGGGGACCCGTATTGAGAGGAGCCCCAGCTGACAGCCACAACAGAACAGAACCTCAGTTCTCCATCTACAAGGATATGAATTCAGCCAACGACATGAAGGAGCTTGGAAGCCGACCTTTCCCTTCCCCAGTTCGGCCTCTGATGCGCCCCCAACCTTGGCCAACCGTGAGCAGAGGACACACCTAAGCTGAACTCGACTTTTGACCTACAGAAACTGAAATAATTAAAGTGTTAGGTTGAGTTTCAAAGTTTTTTGTAATGTGTTATGCAGCAATAAAAATCTAGTATGTCCAAAAAAAAAAAAACGCTTGGCTGGGTTTGGTGGCTCATGCCTGTAATCCCAGCACTTCGGGATACTGAGGCAGACGGCTTGCCTGAGGTCAGGAGTTTGAGACCAGCCTGGCTAATACAGTAACCAGTCTCTACCGTTACAAAAAAATTAGCCAGGCATGGTGGCGTACACCTGTAGTCTCACCTACTTGGGAGACTGAGGCAGGAGAATAGCCTGAGCGCAGCAGGCAGTGGCTGCAGCAAGCTGAGATGGTGACACTGCACTCCAGCCTCAGTGACAGAGCAAGACTCTGTCTCAAAAAAAAAAAAAAAGGCTTAACCGACCGCACGTGAAACATGCAGGAAGCGCAACATAAGTTGCTAGGGCAGTGCCAAGGAGTGGGTTCCCCTTAGATGTCCTTTCTCTTACCTTTCCAGTCACAAACTATACACTGTTCCATAATCATCTCAACACAGGATTTGCGGAGTTTGACTGACTGTCAGACACCTTCCCACATGTCCCGTCACCCTGCGCTTGTGTTGAACAAGATCCACGCTGCACAGGGCCACAGGTCCTCGTCACGTGAGTTTATCACGAGGCGCAGGTGCGCTCCACAGGGGTGCTGATCCCTGCCCTCAGATAGACAACCTGCAGCAGGCTTTTCCAGCTCTTCTTACTGAAGGGCTCTAGAAATCAGAACTCACAGCCATCTGGATGGAGTTGGCTTTGTAGGAAGGTTTTAATTAACAAATTCAAATTTCAAGCTATACTGATTATATTTTTGTCCATCACCTTCGTAAATTATATTTTTAATGAATTTGATGATTTCATCTTGCGCTGTTGATCACACTCCTTATGATTCTAAGGTTTCTAGGGTCTCTAGTGGTGTCTCCTTTTACATAATGACTTCTTTTCGGAAATTTGGGTTTCTTAATTGATTTGTAAGGGCTTATCAATTTTCTAATCATTTCAAAGCACAAATTTTTCTGCATAATGGTCAGATCTGCCCCGATGGCTTATCGTGCTTCTCAGAAAACACTTTGTCCATTTCTTACTATTTGGGTGTGCAGATTTCTTTCTAGTTTTCTGCCTTAACAAATAATGCTTCAGTGAACATTCTGAATGTTCGGTGTTACTCTAAGATATCTTCTTAAAGCTGGACCTGCTGTGTTAGAGCAGATGCACACTGAAATTATAATGGACACTGTGAAATGGCTCTTCAGCCTGCTTCTGTCAATGTCCATGCCAACACCTTGTTTATATAAAGGCTCCTTTGCTCTACATCGTATAACTGACTTGTTCGTATCTGTTACTTTTTATAAAGAGAATGACTAAGAAATTACATCTCTCATGTCTATGCCCTTAACAGTAGTGCTGATTTTTTTCATACTCATGATCTTGCTGGTGATTTTCTCCTGGATGATTATCTGTTCTTTTTCTGTTTCCTTTTATTTTCTCTTTTGTTTCCATTTATTTGATAAGTAGATGGCCTTTATGTAATCCTGATACTGCTGCCGTATTACACATTGCAGATAACTTCCCAAACTAAAATTTAGCTAGAAATGCGATTTCTACGGCATATTTTAACTTGTGTTTTCTATTTAGAGAACCACTGTGTTCACAGTGCACATCTCCCCCATTTCCCATTGATTTGCCGCACTTCACTTGCTAACACCTCCAGTAACATTTTGAAATGTATGAAAATACTTACATTTTTAGTGTTGCCTTAAGTGGAAATGCAGCCAATTTCTTACTATTAAAAGACTGATATAAGCTTGTGGTAGATACTTTTTTAAAAAAATCAAATTTGCGAAATCTCTTCTATTATTAGTTTATAAATATTCATATTATAATTGATTGGTTGAGTTGTATCAGTTTTTTTCTTCTGTTGAAATGGCTTTTATTTTTTACCCTTTCAGTTTGTTAAGGTAATGAAGAAGGTAAATGATAGGTTGTTTAGCTCTTGAATAAACTTTGTATTCCTGAGACAAGCATTAATTATTCAAGATGGATTTATGTTTCTTTGTACATAGCTACGTATGACTTATTTTATTTAAGCTTTTTGTATCTATGTTCATAAATAAAGTTGAGCTATGATTACTGTTTTGTCTTT
Source organism: Callithrix jacchus (assembly GCF_049354715.1). Classification (NCBI taxonomy): domain Eukaryota; kingdom Metazoa; phylum Chordata; class Mammalia; order Primates; family Cebidae; genus Callithrix; species Callithrix jacchus. The sequence continues at coordinate 114,142,545 of NC_133515.1, forward strand.
TAAAATCAAACTGTTTATATATTTTTACAAAAAAAACCCTTCGATTTAGCAACGTCTTGTTTTGCTGCTGACTTGCGTCCTCACACTGCTTGTAGACACTGACCCTTTTCCTGGAGGTCAAATTCTCTTCGGGTTGAAATGGTCTTTTAGATTTCTTTCAATTGTTTCACATGAGAGCTTGGAGCTTGTAATCTTTCTTTGAAAAAAATTATTTTATTCTTATACTTTTATATAACTCTTTATTGTGGAAATTTTCAAATATATACCCAGGGGATACTATGGCACAATGAACTCTAATTTATCCCTGACCTGTCTTGAGCACCGAGCAGCTCAGAGCCCGTCTGATTTCCTCTGCTTCTCGCCCTCTCGCCTTCCCCAAGATGGACACATCGAGCGCCTTGGCCTAGGTCTGTCCTTTCTGTCACTGTTCAAATTCTTTCCTCCATTTTGTACTATCTGGATACTTACATTTTTCCACATTTTCATCTGATCAGATTATGTGCCGGTGAATGTCCTCCTGTGTTTCTTCAGTGCCATTGTGCTGGTAATCCTATGGTATATTTCTCCACATATTTCTAAATATTTATACATGTATCTTTAAAGGACATATCAACACCTTTAAACATACTGATGATTTATTATCAAACTTGAAATTAATCCACTGTAATCGCTTAATATCATCAAATATTTAGCCACTCCTCACACATTTCTATAATCATTCTAATGAATTTAAAATACATGCTAAGGCCGGGGGCGGTGGCTCATGCCTGTAATCCCAGCACTTTGGGAGGCTGAGGCAGGTGGACCATGGGGTCAGGAGACAGTTTTTATACGAAAAGCAGGATCAGTGCTTTTTTCTTTCCATTTTCAGAATTATTTGTGTCTCTGGTATCTCCCAGAAGCGATCACGGATTCCTTTGATTTTAAGTGTTGTTGAGAATTATTAATAATTCATGGGATTTTATACCATAGATGTGTTTACAGTCCCTCAAGGTTATTATCATTCTTGATGTTGGAACAATCCCATTCTTTTCCAGGGGAAGCTGTTCATGTTGTATCCTGAGTGTTTTTCCAGAAAGCTTTGACGAGAGAAAAAAAATCACACAGAAAGGTGTCTGCATTACCACTTTCCAGCTCCATGGGTTTTTGCAAACTGAGCACACTCGTGGGCCAGCAGCGGGGCCCCCAGTGAGGACGCCCTTCCTGCTGCTCCTGCCGTCGGTCCGTGGCACCGCACAAGTTAGTTCTGCCTGTTTTGTTTACACAAATGGGGCCGCACAGTGTTCAGCCTCAGGTCTGGCTTCCCTGCTCAACATCACGTGTGTGTGTGAGATTAAACTGCACTGCTGTGTGTCGTAGCTCACGGGCGTTCCTGCTCTTCTCCGTCACCCGCTGTAAGAGGGGAAAGCACCGTTGTTTGTGTTAGTCCTCGTGGGACTTGCTAGTGTCCTTCTGCTGCTTTGACTATCCTCAGACATACCCTGTGGCTTTGAAGCAAGAGTTGTCCTTGAGGGTTTTTCGTTTTGTTTTGCTTTTTCCTGGTGTCACAAGATGCTATGCTCACTTTGTGCCTGTCTTCACCAGAAATAGAACCAGCCATTTTTTCAAGGAGCAGTGATTCTTTCCATGGAAAATGAGGGTTAGGGAGGACAACATTTTAATTTAATTTATGTTTTTAAATTTTTACCTAAAACTTAGAAACGATCCTACCTAACTAAATCATCTATAAAAGTGTGTAAATAGCAAAATAAATGCCTTCAGCTTTCAAAAGGCTTCTCTAATTCTCAGTGCTTCTTGCAGTTGAGTAACAAATGTTAGCACTGGGTGGGGGATGAGGAAAATGATACTCGAGCTGGAATTCCTAACTAAAGGAGAAGCGTGGTGTTAAGAAGCCCTGTAATCCCAGCATTTTGGGAGGCCGAGGCGGGTGGATCACGAGGTCAAGAGATCGAGACCATCTTGGTCAACATGGTGAAACCCCGTCTCTACTAAAAATACAAAAAATCAGCTGGGCATGGTGGCGCGTGCCTGTAATCCCAGCTACTCAGGAGGCTGAGGCAAGAGAATTGCCTGAACCCAGGAGGCGGAGGTTGCGGTGAGCCGAGATCGCGCCATTGCACTGCAGCCTGGGTAACAAGAGCAAAACTCCGTCTCAAAAAAAAAAAAAAAAAAAAGAAGGCCTGATATCAGTTATACCCTTTTCTCGTGGTTTATGCCATAATATACTGTTTTTAAATCAGAGATTTAAATGTAACAACGAAAACTATGTAAGCACCAAAAAAACTTGAAGACATTTTCTTATGCTTTCAGAATGAGAACTGCTTCCAAGTATTAATAAGTATAAAAATTAGAATTCATAATTTGATTAATATTTAAAGTGGCATGTTATAAGGAAGTAGACAAACCATAAAATGTATTGCTGTCATAAAGCACCTCTTTAAATGTTTAAATGGAGTCTAAAATTCAGTAATAAAATACCAGTAATGCCACTGAAAAAAGCGGCCAGAAGATAAGACAATACATAGAGTACAAACGCGCTAGGGTGCTGAATTTCATTAAAGGTAAGAAAAGGATTGAAATCGTGACGTCTGAGACTAGGAACAGCTGGATTATTGAGAGCTCTCTTCCCCGCTGCCAGTAGAACTGCAGCCAGCTTAGCATTTATGAAAAGGCATTGGAAATTAGACACCGAAGATAAAATGCTCACTCTTTTGACCTGATAATTCAATGTCTTAAGCTTTGTTAGATACACGTAATCACTATGTATAGAGTATATACATCGATGCATTAAAAATAAAATAATGAAATGCCTTCCGAGTGATTCAATAAGGCATTGCTTAAATAAACAATGCTGTATCCACTCAGTGGAAAATAACATTTCTTTTCAAAAGAACGATAAACTCTATACTAGTAAGGCATAATCTTCAAGATAATGGTTAAGTGATAAATAAACCTGGTTTTGGATTATGTCCATCATAGGTTTGTGTGTGTAAGAATTAGAGTTGGGAAACATAAGCAGAATATGAGTAATAGGTTATAAGCAACATATAATAGACAGTGCACCACGTAGGTCACAGTGATAGGGAGAAGCAGGAAAGGGTTGGAGAGAGAAGGGTAGGGTCCCTGTGAGGGCTCCACCCTCAGGCCTGTGCCCACAGACCTAAGTGAGAGCAGGCACTCCTGTTTTCCCACCACAATGTTGCATTTCCAAGACCAATCTGGCCCACCATGCTCCCCATCCTGTGCCCATATAAACCCGAGACCTTAGCGGGGAAACACACAAACTGCTGGGTGTTGAGAGGGTGGCGGAAAGCAGCAGAGCGAGGTGGAGAGGGGCTGAAGCAGCACTGTGGCCTGCAGAGGAGGAGGGAAGAGACACCTGAACACGAAGAGGAGTTCCCTGACAACAGCCAAACTCCAGGGGAAGCTTATCTCCCTGCCCTTCTGCCTTCCAGCTCCCACCCATCTGCTGAGAGCCGCCTTCAACACTCAATCAAACCTTGCACTCATCCTTCAAGCCCGCTTGTGATTTGGTTCTTCCAGGACACTGGACAGGACAAGAGCTTGGGATATAGAAGGCTGTAACATTGGTCCTCTGCCCTTGTGATAAGGCAGAAGGTCCCTTGAGCTGGTTCACACTCATGCAGTCTGCAGGCAGCCAAGCTGAGAAAGCTCTGTGACGCGGGAGTTGCAGGCACTCACCTCTAGACACTATCACAGGGCCAAGAACCCAAAGCCCCAGCCCTGGCCTCTGCACTTGCCCGCTGTGTGCTGCCACCCCTCTGCCTGCTCCTGCCCCTCTGCCTGCTCCTGCCCCTCTGCCTGCTCCTGACCCTCTGCCTGCTCCTGCCCCCTTCCCACTCCTTCCCTCTGCCTGCTCCTGCCCGTCTGCCTGCATCTACCCCTCTGCCTGCTCCTGCCCCCTGCCTGCTCCTTACCCTCTCCCTGCTCCTGCCCCTCTGCCTGCTCCTACCCCTTGCCTGTTCCTGTCCCTTGCCTGCTCCTGCCCCTCTGCCTGCTTCTACCCCTCTGCCTGCTCCTGTCCCTCTGCCTGCTCCTGCCCCCTGCCTGCTCCTTACCCTCTCCCTGCTCCTGCCCCTCTGCCTGCTCCTACCCCTTGCCTGTTCCTGTCCCTTGCCTGCTCCTGCCCCTCTGCCTGCTTCTACCCCTCTGCCTGCTCCTGTCCCTCTGCCTGCTCCTGCCCCCTGCCTGCTCCTTACCCTCTCCCTGCTCCTGCCCCTCTGCCTGCTTCTACCCCTCTGCCTGCTCCTGTCCCTCTGCCTGCTCCTGCCCCCTGCCTGCTCCTTACCCTCTCCCTGCTCCTGCCCCTCTGCCTGCTCCTACCCCTTGCCTGTTCCTGTCCTTTGCCTGCTCCTGCCCCTCTGCCTGCTTCTACCCCTCTGCCTGCTCCTGTCCCTCTGCCTGCTCCTGCCCCCTGCCTGCTCCTGCCTCCTGCATACTCCTGCCCCTCTGCCTGCTTCTACCCCTCTGCCTGCTCCTGTCCCTCTGCCTGCTCCTGCCCCCTGCCTGCTCCTTACCCTCTCCCTGCTCCTGCCCCTCTGCCTGCTCCTACCCCTTGCCTGTTCCTGTCCCTTGCCTGCTCCTGCCCCTCTGCCTGCTTCTACCCCTCTGCCTGCTCCTGTCCCTCTGCCTGCTCCTGCCCCCTGCCTGCTCCTTACCCTCTCCCTGCTCCTGCCCCTCTGCCTGCTTCTACCCCTCTGCCTGCTCCTGTCCCTCTGCCTGCTCCTGCCCCCTGCCTGCTCCTTACCCTCTCCCTGCTCCTGCCCCTCTGCCTGCTCCTACCCCTTGCCTGTTCCTGTCCTTTGCCTGCTCCTGCCCCTCTGCCTGCTTCTACCCCTCTGCCTGCTCCTGTCCCTCTGCCTGCTCCTGCCCCCTGCCTGCTCCTGCCTCCTGCATGCTCCTGCCCCTCTGCCTGCTCCTGCCTCCTGCATGCTC